>NC_052625.1:191669585-191971032 GCF_016161935.1 Mauremys reevesii
GCTTTTTGGAGAGGAGTGTGCCTGGGGAAAGCCAAAGTAATTTCCAAACTAGAAGGCCCTCTTGGGGAATGCTCTAACTCCAGCCTCCATATACAAAAGTCAAGCTATTGTCAACTCAAGCACCCCACCTGTTCTCAACTGCCGGGTTAAAAACCATGAGGAGAGAGGCAGTCTCTAAGATCCCATCTAACTGCAAAAAGCTAGCGTGTTTTGCGTCCCCGTTACAACATGGTACTGCCAAACAACGTTATAGCTGTGTGCATTACAAGACCATACCATGTTTCAGCCATGCCTCATACTATTGTATTGTATCTGGATCCTACCACACAGCAGCTTTCTGAAATGTAAGACCTAAGATGCACCAAATCTAAACCCTTAACTTAAGTGATAAGCCAGGTAGGGACGTGCCCCATGCCTGAAAGTCCTGAGTGTGTGGGAGAAATTGCAACCAGACTTCAGAATGCAGACATGTAAAGGGATCCAGATAGAGTTCTTATCTCTCTGCATCAGCTCTTGGGCCTATGACACCTCTTGTGTAGCGCAGTTCCATTAGAGCCAGGCTGCCAGAGTCTTACCAGCCATAAAGATTTCTGAACCCAAAAGCATGGGACGGGGGAAGGGTCTCCCACAATATGAAAGGACAAGCCAGCAAACATAAATTCAGCATTGGTCTGTATTAACTTCTGTTCTTCATTTACAGTAACTCCTCACTTAACGTTGTAGTTATGTTCCTGAAAAATGCAACTTTAAGTGAAACAATGTTAAACGAATCCAATTTTCCCATAAGATTTCATGTAAATGTGGGGGGTTAGGTTCCAAGGAAATTTTGAGGAGCGCAGACAAAAGGCATTATATACTGTACTGTACTGTGTTTGGGAAGTGCCCCTGGCTTACCCCACACAGGTACAGCCCGCTGCAGGCAAGGATGTTAGGAAGCACCTTTGCAGCAGCAGCAGCTTCCCTGGAAAAGAACAGGTGCCGACTTTGCCGGGAATGCTCCAGGCCCGCATCTTCCTGTCCCTGCTCCACACCATCTCTTCCCACCCCCACTCCACCTCCTCTCTGGAGCATGCCACATTCCCACTCCTCCCGCCCCACCCAGTCCTAAGCGCTGTGAAACAGCTGTTTGGCAGCGCTTAGGACTTTCTGGGAGGGAAGGGAAGGAGTGGAGATGTGGTGCTTCCCCGTTCCTTCCCAGCGCTTTGTGCTTTGGACTTTCTGGGAGGGAGGGGGAGGAGCGGAGACGCGGCGCTTCTCCGCTCCTCCCCCTCCCTCTCCCTCCCAGAATGTCCTAAGCGCTGGTGGGGAAAGCGCTGGGACGGAGGGGGAGGAGGCAGAGAAGAGGAACTTGTGCAATGCTCCCTTGTAAAGTCGCTGCTCTTCCACAGAATCTTACAAGCAGTAGACAGAGCAGGCAGCCAAATAGACATTATAAGGGAGCATTACACAACTTTAAATGAGCATGTTCCCTAATTGAGCAGCGATGTAACTTTGAAACAACATTAAGCGGGAGGACATTAAGTGAGGAGTTACTGTATTTATTTGCCTGTATTATTCCAGTGCCTAGAGGTGCCCAGTCCCACTCATGAATTTGGGTGGGGAAAGGGTAATTCAGTGCAGCCCCAATAGTTCTACTATCCTCACATTTCCAACCAGGCCACTCACCAACCCAAATTCCTCAGATACAAACCCCCACAAAACTGTTTCCATGGGACTGAGGGTAAGGAACATGCTTGCCACTAAGAAAGAACTCCGACTCTATGCAGTCAGTGTCCCTAAGGTTTGGATATTACTCAGAAATCAAAGTGGATATTAGTTTATTTTCACAAATTCCAAGTCTGGTAATCCATTAGTCACCATATAACTACATCCTAGCATCCTTCATAATGCAGCAGTTCCTCTTATTCTCAGTTGATGGTGCAATTTCAGTGAAAGATACTAAATCTACACTGGACTTTCTAGATTAGAAATGACTCTAGATAACTTTTAAATTACAACAAAACTTGGAAATTTCTAAAGAACATTTTACGTAACACCACAGACGGACACACTGCTGTGTAATAAAGTATGCCAAACAAAGAAAAGAATCCCTAATCAGAAGAGATTATAATCAAGTAACAAGCAGGTCACAACAAACATAGAATAGAAAATTACCTTTACAACTGGAATATACCACACAAAGTTGGATTTGCTTGAAGTGTTTTGGAAGAAGGAATTTTGTTTGGTGAACATTAACTTTTAAGGTGTTCCAAGCATAGGGCATAAAAAGGAGAAGTCTTAACAAAAACTATCTCACACCGGTAAAGGGAACACGCTGGCATAAAACCAAAGCCTGACATTTACAACAACTGTAATCCAACTCAGGAACCTTTTGATTAGAAGTTTAATGTCTGGAGCATAAGACACATGATGAAAACAGAAAAAGTTGGACCTCAGTAAGTTTAAATAACAGAACTGACACATTCTTGTAAACAGATCACCTGACCAATCATCATGTTTACAGCAGCAATTCTGTTTTCCCAGCCTGACCTAATCAACTTCAGTTTCTCCATCCTTTCCCAACACTTACTGTAGTTTTGAAGTGAGGAAATGAAGAGGAGACTGAAGGAGAGAAGAGGTAAGAAAAAAGCTAGAATTAGAATATAAGAAAAAAGTAATTTCTTCACTCAAAATATTTTTACTTGTTCTTATTCTGTGTGAAACTTATATAGAAATTAAATATTAGAAAAGCATATGCTATTTGAATCAATCACATACAAATATTTCCAGAAAAAAAACTAGCAAGAAACTGCTATTTGGCAGGAATGGTTAATTAGTTAAATAGTTAGGTCACACCAGTTCATTTACAAGCAGGCTGATAAATATTCTGGAAGCCATGGTTCAGATACCCCACTCCTAAAAGAGCAACAAAATTGAAAGGGGAAGTGATGGAGAAAAAGTGAATGGACAGTGCAAAATTAATCAGCAAGAACACAAACTCCGGAGGTTGCTATCGAACTGATTTACATAGGAAATGTAATACGTACTGGCAACATATTAACGCAGAATAATGAACACTCTGGACTAAGAGAAATAATATCCTAAACAGGATGTCTACACTATTGCTGGGGAGGCCAATTTTATTTTTAATTTTTATTGGTAGTCCATTAAGTGTGCTATAGGCTGTAAATGTTGATATGAACTACTTTATTAAGTAGCTGAGTCTAGGATGGACCTAAGTAATAATAAAAAAAATGATGGGGTACCTCAACAACCATCACTTTGTGGCAGAGGGATTTTCCTGAAGCAGGTAATAGTTTTAAGTGGAAAATACTAGCTTCAAGATATATTGGTCAGTCTGCTGTCTAGGTTGCACAATTATCAGAACTATATTAAGAAAGCACAAATATCCTCTTAAGCACGTAGGTATTGGGGGTGGAGGGAAGAATTCATTTAACAGCATCACTTTTAAACCAGCTACTCAGTTTCCTGCTATTATGCTGATTTACAGAGTTGTAATGATTTTAACTGGCACATAATGCCAACAGAAAACCTACCTAAATTAAAAGTTGATTTATTGAATGAAGGCCTTGAGATCTCTCTTTATTTTCTTAAATATTTGCTCCAATTGGGGCAAAGTGGTTCGACAAAAAAGGTGGGGAAGAATAAGCTACTCAGAATTACTGGCTAGCTCAAGAACAGAATGAAAAGCGGTTCTCCTTACTTTAAGGAAATATCCATTTTATACTTGTCACAGGTGAGACCTGGACAAACTACGAAAACAAGTTAACAGTGTGGATTAAATGAGAGCCTAAACACAAGCCAAGCAACAGGAACCAATTACATACACACAAGGAAAGTATATGAAGTGATATGGTTAGTTTGCCTGCTGTAGGTACAGTGATGGCATTTTTCACTAGCTAACTATCCTTGGCTTATCCTTACAAGCAGACAGAGCTAGATCGAAGAAAAACATTTAGGCTTAGTCTACACTACAAAGTTTTATTGGCATAGCGAAGAAATTAGAAGGAGAAGGTGGGGCTGGATAGGACATACACTACGCAAGCAGCCAACCAACACATCCAGACAGGCACACTGGAACCCCCCCCCCCCAGCGGAAGCGGAAAGCCCAAGAAAATACCTGCGACGCGACCTTCAGGATATAAAAAAAAAATAAAATGGGAACCACTAGGAGAATGGCCCCCCCAGGATAGAGACATGATCTGACTGGTTGGATGGCCATGCCCCGGCCCAGGGGGGGTTGGGGTTGAATGTCAGTTAGTAGTGTGGAAAAAAAATAAATCACACCTCTAGTCAACACTGCTATGTCAGCAATACCCCCAGTGTAGATGCAATTATGCCACCAGAAAAGTGCTTCTGTTGGCATAGCTAATGCCATTCGGAGAGCTGGTTTAGCTATGCTGGCAGAAAAACCTCTTTCTGTTGATATATGCCATGTCTATGCTAGAGGGCTGGTTGGCATAGCTACACTAGTATGGCTATACCGACAAAGTATTTGTAGAATAGACAAGCCCTTATTTGAAATCTCGGATTTTGTTGATTTTTCCTATTCTACTGCCAGTTTCTTTATTCTGATTCTGAATCTTCTGTTCTGGACATAACTCTTGGAAGCCTAACCATTTAGAAAAATCTCCTTCTATTCTTTCTCACAAGCAGAAATTAACACTGGAAAGCCCACCATAAGCAAGAGATATCTGTCTCCCTGATAATGCAGCAAATACCATGGAGTACATCACAGCACTATTTTCTCTTCAGGATGCAATAGATCTGCTCTTTGACTTGTTGTTCCAACATTTGTCCCAGAAAAAGAGTTCAAAATATACAGTCTGTGGATCAAAGGAGCTTAGTGCAGTTAAGCAGAAAAAGATATAAGACACATGAGAAATATACGGAGGGTAGTCTTCTATGCCCAGCATCTCAAAAGAATAATCTTAATATGCTGTTTATAAAATTATTGAAGCATTTTAAGGGGTGGGGATTATTTAAATCTGGATTCACATCTAAAGTTAGAAGAACTGATGCTATTTTTTTTAATAACAATATAAAGTACACCATGTCCACATCAGTAGCTAGCTATAACTGTTATTGGCAAGTTTAGTATGGTTTAACTGACCAGCACAGGCAGGTATTTTTGTCTAAAAAGGAAGCTGTACATCACCCAGGAAGCAAGACTGTAGTGAATTGCTTTTTAAAAGAATGTATTTCTAACAGGCTTCAGTTAAGAATCTCAATCCACAGTGTGATAGAGGCCTATTACCCAGAGCCATCCTTACCCATATGCAAAGTACGCAGCTGTTTAGGGCACCAGGAAATTTGGGGCACCAAATTTCCTGGTGCCCTGTGCAACCGTGTACTGCTCTAGCCCCTGCTCCGCTCCACCCCTTCCCTGCCCCAGCCCCACCTCTTCCCACCCCTGCCCAGCACCGCCCCACCCCCACTCCCCTAAGCTCTGCAGCAGGGCCGGGGCTGCACTCACCACTGGCGAGTGCTGGGGAGTGGTTCCCCCATACCCCCCCAAGTCTCCCCCGGAGGCCTGGGGCCCGCTCCCCCATTCCTCCCAACAGAGGCCTGGGGCCCTACACACACACCCCGCGGGGGGGAGGCTAGGTAGGGCCCCAGAATAGCTAGAGACGGCCCTGCTATTATCAAAACTGTTTTTAAATACAATTGTAAATTAGCATGACTAGGGTCTTAGTGTGACTAGGGAGCATATTTCCAGCTGTACATGCCTGAAGATATTAGGGTGCCTTAAGAAAAATAACTAAAAATAATCTTACATGGGAAAAGTAAAATATCTAACCTGCAGTATTATGATTTTATCTGCTTCTTAACAATTTTATTTTAATTTTCAGAGTCCTCTGGGTTATTCAGATGCAGAAGGGTGATGGAAACCATAGACAACACATTACTAGGGCACAACGGAGAAAACAGATGGGGCATTCAACTGGAATTTCTCCTTTAAACTTTAAACACCAAGTACCACGTTATACAATATACTAACACTTAAACCATTAGAAACAACAGCAAATGTATATAAGGCGTTGTAAAGGATTAGGTGCCACTTTATCTTGTACTGCAGTCTTAAGTACACTAAACGATACCTAACTTGTCCTTGGACCAAGAGCACACATCCAGTAGAATGGTAATCGTATGACCTTAATTCATAATTGTCTACACTAAATTATTTTTGTGTGTATGTGTTTTAAGTGAGGGGTAGTTTGTAATATCTTTATATAAATTATTTATTACGATCAAGATTCTTGGCTTTCAAAATATTGTGCTAAAGGCAGTGTATCAAAAAAATCAGAGGCAGTTTGTAATGTCAGAATATGCTGATAGCCATAATGGGAAATGTTTTGCCCTGCAATAGTCATATTTTTAGAATTGATGGGGATGTTTCAGAAGAGAATGACACTCATCTCCTGTTGTCCACCACTATTACTTCACTTTGTAAGATTACAATGTTGTTGAATCACTTAACTACACATAGATAACATGAGTCACAGTTAATGCCAAACACCTCATAAGCGTCAGTTGCAGGTAAGTGGGTGGCAACATCAATAGAATTACAACTAACACCCAACATCTCATAGCTTCATCGGCAGATAAGTGGGTGGCAAGTGCAACATCAATAGAATTACCAACTAACATATTTTAGCTACTACTTCTAATAGCTGAAATATTACTAAGATCCATACCAAAACCCTACAAGCCAAGTTCACTGCTATTGTATGTAGGCCATTGTTTCATTTGCACCCACATACAGCAGCAATGTTTTTGACCCTAACTATTTAAAGCTGGACAAAATGAAAAGCTAATTTTCCAGTAAATGTTCTTTTTAATTTTGCCATTACATGATTCCAGTGTGCTGTGCTGCTACTGTCACCACCTTGCTTCATTTGAATTCCATGTGGTATTCTGAAAAGCATGTACAAACCTGTTCTCAGCTATTCACTAATAGACAAGTCTCATCTATTATTTCTTCATTCATCTACAGGAGACAAACAATTAACTTATACATGCTAAATTGTATTATTGCTGGGGATGGTTTTAGATATTTCTAAGTGATAAAAATATGAACTGTGTATATTTTTACAATATTTGAACTGGATACTATATTTCTGATATATCTTTTATTGCACTCTCAGTCTGAACAACACAGATCTATTTATTGGTGGTCTCCTCACAGGCCTTTTAATCTTGTACAAACTGCTCACTCAACAGCACTAACAGAAAGATGTTACCGTGTTTGCTTTCTAAACAACTATGAAATGTGAACTACAGCAAAACATGTATTTTTATAGAAAGAATCAAATATTCATAAAGAAATAAAATCAACAGATTTGTTTGTGTTTGAACACAAATAGTACACAGAGAGAAAGTAACACAATAGAGCAGTGGTCCCCAACACGCTGCCTGCGGGTGCCATGGCGCCCGCCTAATGCCCAGCAGGGGAGAGAAGCCGCGGCCCCACACCTGCCGGGGACACAGAACTCCGGGGCCTGCAGGCTGTGGGCGCCGGCGTTCTCTGTCCCTGGCAGGTGCGGGGCTGCGACTTCTCTTCAGCTTCTCCGGGGCTGCAGGCGCCGGTATTCTCTGCCCCCGGCAAGTGCGGGGCCGCGGCTTAAGCCGGAGAGAAACCATGGCCCCATGCCTGCCGAGGACAGAGAACTCCGGGGCTGCAGGCTTCATTCTATGTTAAAGTAAGAATAATAAATATATTTGGACCAGCAGTTCAACAATGTTTTACTTTTTTAAATAAATAAGATGAAAACTGTTTATGATATTTGTTTTGTAAAAACTCCTTAATTTTTCTTACAGGTAGATAAAAAAGAGCAAATTCACATGGTAAGGTGAAAGAGTAATTGCCGAATAATTTAATTAATACCTTTTACATGTAAAATTACCCTTTTTATCTTATGGATTCATATATTATGTAATATTAAATATGATGTTTTTCGTTTAATGTACAAATACAAAATAAGCCTTGAAAAACTGTTGGTGCCTTGCCACACTCTGCTGAAAACATGAATGTGCTACTGGCCACAAAAAGGTTGGGGACCACTGCAATAGAGGACATTGCATAAAAATGCACTGACTAACTTTTAACCCTCAGACCTGAAGCATTAATAAAAATTAACATCCATACAGCACTTTCATCTCCAAAATGCTTTAACAAACATTGACGAACTAAGCCTCAAGCCACTTCTCTATCCTAATTTTCCAGCTAAAGAAAATGAAAGAGGTTAAGTAACTTGCTCACTGTTACAGCTGGAATTAGAACTCAGGAATTCCCAGACTCTTATTCTTGGGCTCCGACAACATATCTAAACCTTTAAAGAAAAATACACCATCTTGCACTATTTTACTCACTGAAAATGTTTCTGAATCCACTTTTTAACAGTGCACTTTATTGTTTAGCAGTGAAACATTTGTTTTCAGAAAGATTAAAAGTCGCTTCTGTCTCTTTCCAGTGCTAACTAAACAAGCACTAAGAGCCTGATCCAATGCCCATTAAATCAATAGAAGCCTTTCCACTGACTTCCATGAGCATTATTTTCAGTCCCATACCTCCGTGACACTGTTTACTTTTTAACATACACCATCTGAAGAATGAGCAGCTACAGAAAAACAGCAGCAGCAAATAACAGAGTATTATAATTATTAATTATCTGTAATATGGTAGCACCTAGGGCCCTACATACAGACATGCGGGATGTTGTAGAAACACAAAACAAAAAGATGGTCCCTGCTTGGAGGGTTACAGTCTAGATCAGGGCTGGGGAACCTACGGCTCATGGTCCAGATACAGGCTATTGCTTAATTTCATACACCCCCCAGCAAGTCTCGGTGCTCCCCCGCGGGGCTGGAGCCATAAGTGCTGGCTCACCCCACCATAGGCGGGAAGCCCCAAACCTCAGCACCCCACGTCCCCCCAGCGGCTGAGTTGAACGTTTTATATTTCTCTCTCTAAAAAAAAACCCCTAAATTAAGTTACTTTTTACTTGTGCATGGCCCGTGACTGATTATTTCTGTGGGTCAATGGCCCGTGATAGAAAAAAGGTTCCCCACCCCGATCTAGATGAATAAATGAAAGACATACATAGATACCAAGATGCTAGTAAATAAGATACTGAACATTTTTTAAAAAGTAAACTTGGACTGGACTGGCATTCAAGCAGTATCTCATGGGAGACTGGGATTTATGACTTGAAATAGGTCCTTAAGTTCCATGCTTAGGGGGACTCAGGGCGAGATTTTCAAAGGTACTGAGGCAGTCAAAGATGCCTAGTAAGATTTTCAAAGCACCTGGGCAGGCTAGGTGCCTAATTCCCATTGGGAAATCAATCTGGCTTTCAAAGCACAGCAAAAGCCGCTTGCTCAACCAAGGTGGAATAGGTCTGTTGCGTCACCTGTCACAAGGCTGGGGCACAGGGAAAACCTGGTCTCCAAGAGCTTTCAAAAATACACTGGATGAGGATAATGTTGAACGACGTTAATAGTATGTGTTTACAGTTTAAAAAAATAAGTAACCACTGTGTCATTTTATAGCCAGAGGTTATCACAATACATAATCCAAACAATACTGCTTTATTGACAAATACACATACAACCTGAGAGGATCTTTGCATACTATATAAAATAAACTACAGTCATAAATAAAAAGGGACAACTAATCAGTCATCTTCTTAGTAAGGTATTGGGGGCATTAAACCCCCAGCACCACTCAGCCACATAAAACAAGACAGTGTAAAACATTAAAAAGGAGGAATAGTTCCTTCACATACACTCAGCTGCTCAACGTCATCAGAATTTTTCCAAAATAGTCTATGCTTATACCACTTATTCCTTCTGAAACAGGATGGAGAGAAATGGCAAGGGCTATCAATCTAGATTCTAGAAGCTATGAAGAGATATTGTATGCTGAATCTGAAATGTGGTTTTCCAGAGTTAAAAGAAATAATCTGAAAACAGAAAATGATTAAAAATAAAAAATACTGAGGCTAAAAAAAAAACAAAAATAGAAAAAGCAAGATTTAAACAAATAATATCAGAAAAAAGTATTAAATGTTTCATAAAAGTAAAACAAACAAATGGCAACAGTTAAAATCAAAATTTAAAAAATTGAAATAGAAAGGAGTAAAAATACCTTACAAGGGAAATAAGATAGGAATAACACTTCTAAAAAAATCAAGACACTTAAATATGGAGTGAAATGAAAAGTGGGGACTCGTCAGGAGTCAAATTGTTTTAAAAAGTCTAATATTGTGCCCTTTCCCCATCCCATTTGCCCCTATCCTGCAAAGTGATCTAAATGAGAACATCCTTCAGCAAGATCAAGGCTCTTGTAAATTGTCAATTAAAGTGTGATCTCTCCAAGGCAGAGCCCATGCCCATGATTTGCAAGAGCAAATAATAATTCTAAATAAATCAGTTTTGGGGTGTTCAACTTCAGTCCCCATACTTAAAGGGGCCTAATTTTAAGAGGCTGGGTGCTCATTTCTGGTGTCACAAGTTGAACACCAAAAGTCACTAGAAACTTTTGACATCTTGGCTGTTATTTTTTTCCATTTGCCTGAATGGCACCTAGCATACTTTTGAGTGCTCAGTGAATGAATACATAAATAATAAGGCAAGATAAACAGCTGAGTAAAAAATTATTATAGCAAACAGGACTAGAAGGTCATATTCAGTAGTTGATATCTTATGAAAATGAACTTAATTCACATAATAGTAATATGACAGCAATATACATAAATAATATTTGAAAACTAATCTAGGTATTTGCATGGGCCCCGTTCAGGTAATATGCAAAACTCACAAAAGCCTTCTTACTAACAATGTTCAAAATCAATAACAGCCCTCTTCTACTTTGGTTTATTTGACCTTGCCCACATTAAGGAGGGGAAGAAAAGTTCCCATAATTCATCACTGGTGCACTCCTCTCTGGGTAGATTAGATTACATGGCTATAAACATTCATAAACCCTGTCTACAGTAAAGCTTCCACTTTTGCCATCACTAGAACCTATTATTTATTTGTATTACAGTAGCACCTAGGAACCCTAATAAAGCATCAAGACCCCTTTGTCCTGGATGCAGTAAAGCCAGAAAACAAAGAACACAGTCACTGTTGCAGAGAGGTTACAACCTAAGTGTCAGTCAGGATACAACAGGTGGACTAACCAGACAAACAGGGTGCAGGACTGTAGAAACAAAGTGATCAGAGTTTACAAGAAAAATGGAAGTCTCAGCTTGCCACTTGCCTAACCAATGCCAGTGTACATAAGCATTACAGCAGCACCAGTGAAGAATTAAGGGTCCAAATATTGCATGTGTAGATGCAGTCTTGGAGTCTGACTTGCATTTTAGGGCAGCAGTCACTCAAAAGTCTCTAGAGAGACAAGCATGATCTAGTGTTCTGAACACAGAAAAAGAGCCAAGAACTCCTGAGTTTCAATCCCAGCTCTATCACTTACTCCCTGCATAGATTTAGCTAAATTATTCTTTGTGCCTCAATTTCCTCCTCCATAAAATGAGAGTGACACTTTATACCTTAACATAGGTTTTATGAAGACTGATTATTTGATGTTTGTAAAGGACTTTTTACATAAAGAGCTAAGTATTATTAAAATTAAAATCTACTTTCAAATTTTGCAACATGTGACTGGTCTCACACTCTATTTGCAAATTATATATTTTTTAATTATGTTCCAAATTATATTAGTGCCTAAAGGACACAACCAGGTCTCCTAGATGGTGGCCACCTTTTATTTTCTGATAGAAAATCACAGTGCCAAAAAAAAATGGACAGGAAAAAAAAAAAGATACCATTTACTAAGGCATTAACCATGGAAGTTAGTTTTCATCAGCTCTTAATTTCTTCAAACTACTGGTTTTCACAATAGCCTAAGAAGCAAACCAATAATTATAATAATCTTCATTATTCCATTCTCTGAGATTCCCAGTATAGTCCATCTACCTAACCTGCCCAGTGTGCGTTATCTTCTAATAGATTGTAAGCTCTCCAAGCACAGATGTTCTGTATTTTGTCTCTTGTGGAGGCCTGAATCTGTTGTTGGTAATTAATACCATTAATGTTAATCATTGCTACCATTTTCATTTATTTACAGACTACCACGCATACACACAGATTATAGGGTTTCCTAGCCACACTTTACTACTGAAATTATGAAACCAGCGCCTAGGAACAGAAAATTAGTTCCCATAGAAACACATAGAAGTGCTCTAGCATCAATAATTTTACTCCTCCATCTTCCAAATCAGAGAGAACATGTATGGGGGACATTTGTAAACAATCCTCACTCATTTCTGACAGCTTTCAAAATGTCAGGGTAAAACTAACAGAAGTTGAATCCAGCACTCATCAGTTGTGTTCAAGAGGACATAGGGGTAAAATGCTGCATTGCCCCAAGAACTCTGATGGTTACCAAAAAATCACTTTTCAAAAAAAGAAAAGTACATATAAAACTTTACTATTTTTAAAAAGGAAAAACTTGTAACGCAAAAGAAATGTCTGCTCAGCCTAATAAAAGCCACAAACCTGAAACATTTCCCCATCCGCTGCCAAAGTTCTATTTCAGTTATTGTGGTTTTAAACTTTTGTGCTGCACACGGCTGCACACTGTGATGTGAGCTAAATAAAATGAACAAAACCAGAGATTTTCTTCTTTGCTATACTGTGCAAGAGGCGCTTACCCTGGAGAAGATTGAAACCTAGTCCCATTCCCCAAAGAAAACTTAAAGGGCGGGGGGGCTCGCTCTCTCTCTCCCCTAGTCCTGTTAGGGTTCCAAACTAACAAATGAACTCGAGAGACCCGATCAGAGGTAGGACTGATGGGCTGGATCATATTGGGACTCCCCATCCTCAAGTAGCCTCCTACCCCTTAAATCCTTCACAAGCCCCCTCCAGCCCTTCCTCACCAAACACCTCAAATCCCAGTCATGTGTTCCCCAGGCCATCCCCCACTTCCCAAAGGTCACTGCTCACAACAGCCCCCAAATCACTCCCTTGATCCCTCTCCACCCCCCCCAACAAGGGCACCCCCACCTGCTCCTTCCCCAGTCCCCTCAACTAGGAACCCCCCTACCGCTCCCTCCCTTGGCTCCCCCCGAATCAAGGTCACTCCCTACCTGCTCCCTCCCCAGATCCCCCAACCACGGGCACCGCCAACCTGTGCCCTCCCGGGCCCCCAGCACAGTCAGGGCCCTGCTCCCCGGATCACTCCTCTAGCCCAGGGACCCCGCCACCCCCTCAGCCTGCCCCGGCCTCGTTCCCCGCCGCGCTCCTCCCGCGGGGGCCAGGGCTCCGCTCACCCAGCCGGCGGGCAGGCGCCTCTGTTCCCTCGGACCCCCACAGCTCCAACCCCACAGACCGAGGCCGGCAGCGCGGAAGCCGCCAGGCCGCCCCTGGGCCTGCGGACGGTACCTGTTGCTCTGCTCGGGGCTGGCCCCTTCCCTCCGCCGCCTCCTCCTGTTGCGGCGCGGCGGCGGCGGCGGCGGCGGCGGCGTCAGCCCGACAACATGGCGGCGGCCTCGCTCGCAGGAACAGGGCGAGCCACGGCAGGAGGGGGAGGGAACAGGAGCTGCCCGCAGACACGGCCCAACGTGGGTGCGGGGCCAGGTCCGAGATACAAGCCCGCAGGGCCCCTGGGTGCTGCACCGAGGCTCCCGATATAAGCCAGCGGGGCCCTTGGGACCCAAGTGTTTAGCATCCCGGGTACCGGGCAAGCGCTGAAACACAGGCCAACAGCACCTCCGAGTGTGGGACCAAAGCATATGGCCTAACAGCACCCTAGGGTGCAGGTCCCAGGCTCAAGACTTGGGCTAACAGCACCCATGGGTGTAGGACCCAGGCTAACAGGGCCCCTGGGTGCTAAGCCAAGATACATGTAGCATGACCCAGGAACTTCTCAGTGCCAGTTGGCAGAGGACACAGGGGATGCCCAGAGTTTTACAGGGATCCCCTGAGTAGGAAATATTCATAATAATTCACCAAGGGGTGGCATAGGAGGTCCCTACCGAGAATCAGTAGCTCACTGGTCATCATAATCACTGTGAAATATATGTACGGATAATATTTAAGGAGTTATGGATCTATACTGAACAGGGGATTTAAGGCAGGTCACAAGAAGGGGACATACCTTGGGCATGTTCTTTTCAGAGAGGAGGTAGCAGTCAGAGGCTTGTCTCTGGTCATGTGTGTATTGTGCACTCTGTGTCTTGCAATGGATGTCTATTTGCATAGTAAGCCAGATACCAGGTATAAGATTGCAAAATCTACAAGAGAGAAAAACTACAGGAAAAAACAATCTGCATGGGTGTGTCCTGTTCATGACTAAAATCAAAGGATTAGTATGGTATATCAGGTAATCCAGGGAAACACAAAGTCTCTTCCATGAAAGGGGTAAGCCAACAGCGAGATTTGTCTCATGAATGAAAAATCACAACCAAGGGGGGCTGTAAAATGCCCGAAGGACTTTGGATGAGTATTGCTCTGTAAGGCTACATCTACACTACAGCCGGGATTGAAGCTCTGAGATCGATCCACCGGCAGTCAATTCGGTGGGTCTGGTGAAGACTTGCCAAATTAACAGCAGATCGCTCTCCAGTTGACTGCTGTACTCTACCCCCAACGAGAAGAGTAAGGTAAGTCGATGGGAGACTTTCTTCTGTTGACCCCCCGCGGTGTAGACCCTGCAGTAACTTGACCTAAGGTACGTTGTGTACTGTTCCTTTGGGAGCAGTGAATACTGTGAGTGTCCAGTGGAGTAGGGGCTGGACACTTCATGGAGATGCTCAGAGGGTGGAGTCTGTTTGTGCATGTGCGCCTATTGCTAACTTGTAAAGAGACAGTGGGAGCTGCATAGGCTTAGAGGAGTTGTGTTGCCCGTGGCTGGTAGAGATGGGGAGCTGACCCCAGCAGGCACAAACTCACTAAAGGTAGGTGGTAATGAGATGCATCACAGCCCTGGGTACCCCCAGAAAGCATCACATGGTATTCAGGCTAACAGTGCCCCTGGTTAGGTGCCAAGCCATAGTGGCTAACGGACCTGAGGTGTGGAGCCAAGGCACAGAGGCTAATAATGCCCCTGGGTGAAGGACCAGTGCCCGAGGCTTGGGCTAACAATGACCTGGGATGCAGGACCAAGGCATACAGGCTAACAGTGACTTGGGATGTCTCTGGCCAAGAGGGCCCTGGTGTGTGGAGCCAAGGCCCAAGACTCTGACCCAGAGGCCTCTGGGGCAAGGCCTGAGACACTGGTTTAAAAGATTTTTAAAGCCAGATTACCTAGTCTGACCTTGATAACACTGGCCATAAAATCTTGCCGAGCAATTCTTGCATCAAGCCCATAACTTCGGTTTGAACTATAACACATCTTTCAGAAAGATATCCAGTTGTGATTAAAAAGTTCAAGTGATAGAATCCACCATATCTTTAGGTAAATTGTTCTAGTCAGAGCCAGTCAGAAAACAGGGAAGTGGGGGGAAGGTGCCAAGGTGTCCACAGAACACTTTGATGAAACTGAAAAAAAATCATTTTTGTGTAAATTTTTCTTGGAAAGTTTGAGATCTGCTTGTCTAACTTATTATTTCTATCCCCGTCTAAAAACACTATGCAAAATGGGTTACCTGAGTTAGTGCATTATAAATGCACATGCTGCTTTACAAAGATAGGTTAAGTAATGTCCTCTACCTCACAGAGTTTACAATGAAAGTTAGTCAAGAACATACAAAAGAACAACATGTCAGGTTAAGGAGGTTATTAATAATGAGAAAGTCAGACGATTGTTGAAGGGAGGAAAGATGAGGTGCTTGCTGTTCTATCATAGATGCAGAATGATAGACACAGGAAAGCCGAGACAGTGGTTCCCAAACTTTAACAACCCGTGAACCCCTTTCACTAAAATGTCAAGTCTCGTGAACCCCCTCCTAAAAATGAATATTTTCAGGGATTTTCTCCCTTACCTGAGGATAAAGTATAAAAGCAGTGATCTTGGAAGTATAAAATTTGTTTTATGACATGCTTATTACACACTATTATTTATTATTTATCATTACAGTATTTTATTACATTATGAAAATGGCAACACTCTTCCAAGATCTCACTTTTGCAGCTTGTATCACTTTGATTAAGCCTGTTATAAGACAAGGCTCCTAGGTTTCATCAAGGAGTATCAGAGTGAAACAGCATGAAGGTATTTAAGAAGCCAACTCAAAGAGTTCCTCCTACACAACATTCAGGTCTTGAGCAGTCCAGGCAAACAACACACGTTACACAAAGCTTAAACTTGTTCTTCATAATAATTAAAAAACAATACTAGCAGCCTATTTAATTTTAAAAACAGCAAAAAAAATCCACCTCCTTTTCAATTTCTTATAAGGAGTCTTGAAGTTTAAATCTCCTCAGTGTGATAGATATGCTTGCTTTGATCTGCATAGCTCTTGGAAGTCCCTGGGGCTCTGGGCTGGCCCTGTGGTGCCTGGGATCCCTAGGGACAGCTCTGTCCACCATTAGAGATTTTTTTCCCGAGAACCCCCTGTGACATTTCATGAACCCCAGTTTGGGAACCACTGGCCTGGGGCAAGCAGAAGAAACAGGGGTTAAACAATAATTACAATAAGCAATATTTCTTTTTCTATTCTTATTACATTCTCATGTAAGATCTTTCTCCAGTCACCACCCAGGCTAACACTCTATATAGAGAGGGAGCAAAAGATACCTAGATACTAAGGAGATGATGCTCTACAAATATCTAAAGCAACCTAATTTTCAATTTTTCTAAGCTTTAGCACCTCTACTTTGAAGTCTGACTGGCTCTGTGATGTTGTGTATAAGAAAGGTGACCATTTATATCACTGTTGTTATCACTGTTGCACAGTTTCCATAAATCTTCTACAAAGTATGTCATGTAAGGTATCAATAGAAAAGGTATGAATTGCTAAGTATGATTATCCTGTTTATATGCATGTATCATCTTTATATCTGAAGTTATGAATATTGGCTATATATCTGTATCTCAAACATGTGTTGTATGCCTGGGTGGACCCCCTCTCTCCCCGCAGATAGATTCACATCAGGGCTAGACAGCTATGTGTTGATGGCCCATTAAGGACACTCTCACAATGGGCCATTGAAGAATCTCATTCTGTCCAGTAGGTCTTTTCCCATGGATGCCTCAGACAGTGAGGAGCCAGTGGCCACCCCCCAGTTTGATTCAGCAAATATGTAAGGGCGTCTGATATGCTTATGTGATCCCGGATTCCATCTTCGACCACACCACCCTATAGCGGAAACCTACTGACCGCTATACTTACCGGTACCTACATGCCTCCAGGTTTCATCCAGACCACACCACACGATCCATTGTCTACAGCCAAGCTCTAAGATATAACCGCATTTGCTCCAACCCCTCAGACAGAGACAAACACCTACAAGATCTCTATCAAGCGTTCTTACAACTACAATACCCACCTGCTGAAGTGAAGAAATAGATTGGCAGAGCCAGAAGAGTACCCAGAAGTCACCTACTACAGGACAGGCCCAACAAAGAAAGTAACAGAACACCACTAGCCATCACCTTCAGCCCCCAATTAAAACCTCTCCAGCGCATCATCAAAGATCTACAACTTATCCTGAAGGATGATCCCTTACTCTCACAGATCTTGGGAGACAGGCCAGTCCTTGCTTACAGACAGCCCTCCAACCTGAAGCAAATACTCACCAGCAACCACACACCACACAACAAAAACACTAACCCAGGAATCTATCCTTGCAACAAAGCCCATTGCCAACTCTGTCCACATATCTATTCAGGGGACACCATCATAGGACCTAATCACATCAGCCACGCCATCAGGGGCTCGTTCACCTGCACATCTACCAATGTGATATATGCCATCATGTGCCAGCAATGCCCCTCTGCCATGTACATTGGCCAAACTGGACAGTCTCTACGTAAAAGAATAAATGGACACAAATCAGATGTCAAGAATTATAACATTCAAAAACCAGTCGGAGAACACTTCAATCTCCCTGGTTACTCGATTACCGACCTAAAAGTCACAATATTACAGTTTCCAACGAGAAACTGCTGAATTGGAATTAATTTGCAAACTTGACACCATTAAATTAGGCTTGAATAAAGACTGGTAGTGAATGGGTCATTACAGAAAGTAATACTATTTCCCCATGCTTATTTTTCCCCTTACTGTTACTCTCACCTTCTTGTCAACAGTTGGAAATGGGCAATCCTGATTATCACTACAAAAAGGTTTTTTTCTCCTGCTGATAATAACTCACCTTAACTGATCACTCTTGTTATAGTGGGTATGGCAACACCCATCTTTTCATGTTCTCTGTGTGTGTATATATATCTTCCTACTGTATTTTCCACTGCATGCATCCAATGAAGTGGGTTTTAGCCCATGAAAGCTTATGCTCAAATAAATTTGTTAGTCTCTAAGGTGCCACAAGTACTCCTCGTTCTTTTAACTTTCCGTGTACATGGCAGAGTATATAAAAGGCACCTGAGACATCTCCATTTTGCCTCCTTCCTACTCCATTTCTTGGGACTGTGGATTTATAACTAGAGGGAGCATTTTGAACTATGGACTGAGGACCTTCCAATCTTTTGGAAGTTACCAGAGAGACTTTTGCAAGCCAGCAGTCTGTTCCATCACTGCTACAAACCTGATATAAAGACTTTGCAATCATTTGTATGCATATGATCTATTAACATTTTAACTATTCTTTTATTAATAAATCTAAGCATTGGCTGACAGCATATTTGTGTAAGATCTAAGATACATATTGACCTGGGGTAAGTGTCTGATCCTTTGGGATTAGTAAAACCTCATATATGGTGAATTGGGTTTTCAGTAACCTTTCACTATATTAGGCCTGTTTGTCGGGATGGGAGACAAGGGCTGGAATGCCTAAGGGGGACTGGGTTTAGCTTCTGGTTAACCAGTGTGGTACTGCAGAAACTCTTTTGTTACTGGCTTGGTGAATTTAATTATAGAATAAACCACCAGTTCTGGGGATTGTCTGCCCTATTTTTTGCAGTCTGCCCTGAGTGGCATTCTCAGTTGTCCATCCCAGGCACCCAGGCACCGGCTCATTATCTGCAGTCAACAACTCAGAGTTATAATTAACAGTGTTGCCATGAGCGACAAGGCGTCTTTTGAAATAGCTTGTGGAGCAGCAGCAGAAAATCCAGGTCCAGCAACTTATGAAGCAAGAGCAGCAGATCTTCCTCCACTTAATGAACCGGGAATGCCCTGGAGTCCAAGGAGCAGAGGTGTGTGTGGCATCCCCAGTGACCCTGGGTAGGGGAGGGGCCCTGACCAAGATGGGTCCGGAAGAAGATCCAGAGGCATACCTGGAGGCATTTGAGTGCCTGTCCCTGGCCCACCATTGGCCCTGGGAGAAATGGGCCCTCTGGCTGACCCTCGTCGTATTGGGGAGGCTCAGGCAGCATATAGGGTATTAGGCTTCACCTCTGCTGGAGATTATGGAAGACTTAAAGCTGCTAGTTTGGATTGTCTGGGCCTCACGGAGGCATGTTACTGTGGATAGTTCCGGGCCAAAACATTTATTCTCAGTTTTCGCAACTGGGTGCTGACGCGAGGCCTCTGGGACTTTTGCTCCCAGTGGCTAAGGCAAATATCCCAATCCTCTGGTGAAATCGTTGAGCTGGTGGTTTCTGAACAGTTCTGCTGGGTCTTGCCACGAGGACCTCAGGAGTGGGTTTACAAAGATCAGGCAGCCAACCTGAAGACATTTGGTCAGGGACTTGCGAGGGCCACAGGAAGGCCATTCTATGATCTGGGGCAGTCCTCTACCTAAGATCATACCACCTTTGGGGTGACAGTCCCAAAGGAGTGCAGTTGGGTGGGGAATGAAGGGGCCTGTGTGATAAGGGGGCTGACAGGAGCTGCAGAAGTTGTTCCACTGTTGTAAACCACTGCTGACTAGGTGGGAACTGGTACAACCCCTAGGATTATCAAGGAGCCTGATCTGGCTTCACCTGTGACTAGAAGGGCCACAGCTCCTGCTCCAGTATGGAATTTGACTATGCTGTGGCCTGCTCTTCTGAGCCATCAGCATTCCTCAGGAAGCCAGGTGCTCTAGTTGTCCCCATTATAGTCAATGCGGGGAGGTCCAGGTGCTGGTTGACTCCAACTCTAGACAGACATTTATACATGAGCAGCTACTGGGCCCCTGACTTCCCAATGACGGGGGAATGTTGCTTATAGGGTGCATCCATGGAGATTTCCAATCCTACCCCACTACCAGGCTTAAGTTGTCAATAAACAGAAGTGCTGCGGGCAGTATCAGTGCTAGCTCATTGGGAACCCCTCCCCCCAAAACACATACTAATAATTAATATTAAGCTTGAGCTATTTGGGGCCTTAAGCAATTGCTTAGTCTGCTTATGCCTAGCACCGGCTCTGGCTGCAGGGTTGGTAGCGGCCTGGTGAAAGAATTGTCAGACGCAGTGGTGCTGGTTTTGATCGGGGCCCGGTAACTGGCCTGCTACAGGAAGCAAACCAATCACACTCAGATCCTAGCCTGCAGGAGGCACTTGTTTTACCTCATGGAAAGAACTTCCCTTTTACTGACCCTGAACTCTTTGGCGCTATTACCCAGGCCCATAAAACACATACAGAGCACTGCTTTGCCCAGAAGCAAGCTCTGCTAACATTTAAGGACCTGGGAAGATGAGTCCTTAAATCAGCTGTCACTCAGTGTGGCTTGGACCCTCCAGAGGTGCCCTCTCAGGATCCAGACTCAGATACCACCACCTGTGGCCAGTCAGGCCTCCAGGGACCCTATGGACTCCAGACCAGAACTGGTGAAAGAGCACAGAAGAGCACAGCTATCCAGTACAGTTTTCACACTTCCAAGACTCCCCCCATTTTCATAATAGAGATCCAAGTCTGAAGAATGGTCAGATATTACAGTCACATTTAGACTTCAGTTGAGAAGAAGCTTCTGCACTTCTCATTTTTCTGGCTCTGTTAATTACATTCTCACAAACTGCTCTCTTCTTCAAAAGGCCACTTGGTAGATCTGGGTGCTCTGTCTCTTCCCAACTAACCAAATCTCATAATCTTCTTTCCCCACCCAGCACACTATCTCAAAGGGCCCCTGCCATTTAGTGAACATTTTGCACTTGGAGCGCTAGGTAGTAATAACAAGACACGCCCCCCTGACTAGTAAACCCCAGCCACACATTCCTATTATCATAGGAGAAGAGAGTCGGTTAGGGCTGATGAGGTGGGGGCAGGACTTTGGGTAGCAGAGAGGGGCAGGAAGACTAGGGTGGGGAGCAGGATCCTGGGGGGCAGGAACAGATATGGGGGGGCAGGAGTAGAAGAGCAGGAAACAGATGGGGATAGGGGGTGCCACATACCTGATCACAACCCACCCTGGGGGCCCTTGTACTCAGGCTTGTTTGGGGAGAGTCTGCTGGGGTCCAGGTTGGGCTGTGGGCTCCCCTGGCCTGCCCTCACTGAACCATGCTGGGCACTCCGGCCTTATGGCCCTTGCTGAGGTCTCAGTGCATTGTTAATATGTACAGGGTGCACACCATGTGCACCCTGCTGACATGCATTAACAGTTTGTTAATACACTATGATCTTGTCCCTTTCAAAGAGGACGAGATCAAAGCATATTACGAAACTGTTAACGTGCATCAGGATGTACACAGACTGTCTGCACTGTAGCAGGCTCATGTGAGGTAGATCACACCTTTTTGCCATGGCATTGCCACCCAAGGGAGCTGCCTAGCTTGCCTGTGCCTAGAACAGATGCTAAACATGGTGATCTGAAAGCAGATAGGTGAAGATTTCCAATATTAGCAGAACAGGCCACGGATAGAGTAGTTGGCCAACCCCTGAACTGAGAGCAGCAGAATCAGATTTTCTCCCTACCCCTGCCTCAAATATATTCAGTAGTGTGGCTCACCTCTTCTGCTATGTCACTGCTTATCTGGAAAAAACGGCAGAAATCACCGATGTTCTGTTCTTACAGCCCAAGCCATACATTACCTATGCCCAGGTAACGATGACTAGGCTTGCTGAGAGACAAATCCATTCAAGAACATGCTCAGAACAGTATTTAATGGTTCAGCAATAAACAATATAAAAGATTTTGATAAAGATTTCTGCTGCATCAGAGAAAGGCTTCCTCACCAAAGTGACCCACAGCTTGTGAGACAAAATGGGTCGGGTAAAATATTTTGTGTGCAGTTAATGAACTGCCGTCTAGTGAATGAGGCATGTTACATACAATTTGCTACTGTTTTTGAAAAATCAAAACAGCTGCAGCGTGTTTACACACAAACTAATTTAATCTGGTTGCAACCTTCTGTTTACCTATGATGGGCAATAGGGGTACCTCTTTAGACTGGAAGTTCCCCTTGGCAGTTGCCCCAGCTGTTGTTTCGAATACACCTGGATGAGAAAAGCTCTTTTGTGACAGTTGGCCTGAAAATTATTCACACAAACCCTTAAAAATTGTCTCCCAACATTTCATACATGGTAACCAACTGTGTCTATTCTTTAATACTTCTGCTAGTCCTTATTTACCCCATAGTCCCACGTGCAATTACACCCCAATTTTTTCCTCCTTCACAAATGTTTGATATTTTCAGTAGTCTGGCCTTTCTATTTCGGAAGCATCTTTTGGTACCTAATCCTGGGAATCTGCTATGCTATAGGCACAGGGACATGTGAATATGTATGTCCCGTACCCAAAGCAATGAGCTGGTGTGTTTCTGATATTGACATTGTGTGGCAACATCTCAAAAAAGTGTCTGCTGCCTTCAACACATGCCCTTCCAAAAAGCAGTGTTCTGGGTTCTGAACCAGACACTCTCACATTTCATTAGCTAGTGAATGAGGCTGGCTGGTGTGTAACCTTGTAGGATCCCTACTATTTCAAAAAGAGCAAATCTATATGAAAAAAAATACCCCAATCCTGTTCTCTTGCCAAGACAAAGAGTTCTCAGGGAGGAAGGTTGGGTTACTCATACTATAAGGTTAGGTCTACACTGGGGGGTGGAGGGGGAGTCGACCTAAGATACGCAACTTCAGCTATGCGAATAGCGTAGCTGAAGTCGGCGTATCTTAGGTCAATTTACCAGGCCGTGAGGAGGCGGTGAGTCAACCGCTGCCGCTCCCACGTCGACTCCGCTTCCGCCTCTCGCCGTGGTGGAGTTCTGGAGTCGACGGCAGAGCTATCGGGGATCGATTTTATCGTGTCTACATTAGACGCGATAAATCGATCCCCAATAGATCGATCACTACCTGCCGATCCAGCGGGTAGTGTAGACATACCCTTAGAGCAGTGAAGACTCTTTGGCCACCCATTTAGAAATTATTCCTGTTCTGATATTCATAGAACATCTCTGTAACCATCTATAAAGTAGATTTCCAGATTATATGGACAGAATGTGATTTGACAGCAGCACTGACTCATGCAGACTGAATTTTGGCAAAGAAAATATTGCTAACTGCTGAACACATATGCACTACTTGAGAAGCCTGGCTGCAGCACAGACACGCAGAAAAATGCAAGCACTCATTGATTGCTGTAGCATTAGAAAAACAAGAATGTAGTGGCAATAAAATGTTACCAGACTTAAGCAAGATAATTTATTGCAACTTGTTACCCTGATGCTATGATTCATGACTAGTACTTTAGTAATCCACAGCTGATTTTTTTTCAAATGCATTTGTTTCTTCAGGTTTCAGAGTAGCAGCCGTGTTAGTCTGTATCCGCAAAAAGAACAGGAGTACTTGTGGCACCTTAGAGACTAACAAATTTATTTTAGCATGAGCTTTCGTGAGCTACAGCTCACACGAAAGCTCATGCTGAAATAAATTTGTTAGTCTCTAAGGTGCCACAAGTACTCCTGTTCTTTTTGTTTCTTCAATTTAACATGTTTTAATGTTAGTTTTCATGTAACTAGAGAATTTTGTCTATCCATGTTCCCATGAATCGACCACAGGAGCCTTACCCGTTCTTATACTGCACTACTTTAGGTGCATTTTCCCCCATGCTTCTAGGCCAGTTACTCTCAACCTTTCCAGATTACTGTACCCCTTTCAGAAGTCTGATTTGTCTTGCCTACCTCAAGTTTCACCTCACTTAAAAACTACTTGCTTACAAAATCAAACATAAAAGTACAGAAGTGTCACAGCACACAATTACTGACAAATTGTACACTATTACTGAAAAAATTATATGTTTGCCATATAATTAATAAAATAAACTAACTGGAATATAAATATTGTACATACATTTCAGTGTAGAGCATATAGAGCAGTCTAAACAAGTCATTGTCTGTATGAAATTTTAGTTTGTACTGACTTCACTAGTGGTTTTCATGTAGCCTGTTATAAAACTAGGCAAATATCTAGATGAGTTGATGTACCCCCTCGAAGACCTTTGTGTACCTCCAGGGGTACATATACCCCTGATTGAGAACCACTGTTCTAGGCTATGTGATAGGAGACAGCAGCTATTCTGCACAGCTATATACTTTAGATTGATATTTAATAGAATTATGTTAGAGGTTAAAGATAATATGTGTATTTTTCAGAGTGCTAGAAGTTTCTATGCTTACTTTTGTTGATATTTTCTCATCCACTGTATTCCCACTCCCAACTCCTGTTTCTTTCAGCAACTCCCACCAGTGCCCTGTAATAAACTTCCTTACCAGATCTTTCCCCTACACTTGAACAAAACTATGGAATATTTTAGCACAGACCACTTTTTTATTTCAACTAAGCTGAAAATTGGTGATGGATGTGGCTACATATTTCATAACTGAACTCTGCAGAGAGGTGTGAGTACTGTTGCTGAGAAGACTTTATAGAACCTCTTATCAGCATTGTTGTCTTAATAATTCTCTGTGAAAGTGCTCATTAATTATTGAATCAATAAAGGGTGAGATAAGAACCACCTTGGAAATAAATTACACAAACCCTTTCAGAACACTTTATGGGATGCTGCAAAAGGGAAAGTTAACGGGGGTTTGCACATTTCTGGAAAAATGTGGAAATGGCATAGAAGACAAGATAAAAGCTGGTTTCAGAGTAGCAGCCGTGTTAGTCTGTATCCGCAAAAAAAACAGGAGTACTTGTGGCACCTTAAAGACTAACAAATTTATTTTAGCATGAGCTTTCGTAAGTCAAAGCAGTGTACGAAGGCATAGCATACATAAGACTATCAGAAGTGACAAAATAAGGATCTGATTGACAGGGCAAACAGATCACTTCTGGATGTTACAACATTACTAGAGAGAAGTACAAAAAAAACTGTTAAAAGAATGTGAAGGTTTCAGAGTTAAGCAACCAAAAGTTTGGAAATGCCAGAATTAAGATTGTCTGTGTAATTTTAGATCTTGTCTCACTTGGGATAAAATGTCTTGCATTCATAAACAATTTTTATTTTGAATTATCTGGTGTCTCAATCTGCATTACAAAATCCATTTTGAAAGCAAGTTTCATAAATTTTGGAATGAGTTAGCAGGCAATAAGGTAGGTGTGGATGCATCCCCATTTCAAATAAACTATTCCACCTCTAGCAGCCCTCGCATTGCAAAGAGCTATGTGGAGGTGGAGTGTGAAAAAAACAATCAGGCTCCCTGCCGGCCTTGCCCTCTGGAAGGGACCCTGCCCCCTGGTGATTGGGAAGGGGGTGGGAGGAAGCACAGTAGGCCACTGTCCAATCAGCTTGATGGGCAGCTCCTCTTTTAACCATTGAAAGCTGGTGGAGTAGGGGGGCTTTGCTGCATACCTGGGTCAGCCTGTCTCAAGTATGTGCCCTCTACTCCTCCAGGATCAGTCAGCTTGATGGGATGTCATCACTCTATTTAAATGCTAGCTCGCGGACAGATGCTTGCAGTGTGATTCCAGCTCCCAGACATACAGATCATACAGCAAGCATGCCCTGTGTTTCTGCATGGACCCATGCTGAGGTCCTGGGCTTTCTTGCTTTCTGGGGAGAGGAAATGGTCCAGTCCCATCTTAACAGCAGTCACCAGAATGCCATGCATTTCAAGTCATGTATTTCTTCCATGCTGCCTGACTGCAGCTGTTTGACAATGGAGCTGTCTTACAAAATCATAGAATCACAGAATATCAGGGTTGGAAGGGACCTCAGGAGGTCATCTAGTCCAACCCCCCTGCTCAAAGCAGGACCGATCCCCAGACAGATTTTTTCCCCAGAGGAATCATAGGAATTTATTAATTTCACCCCCAGATTCAGAGTTCCAGTAGGGATCCTACAGTCAGGGCCGGTGCAACCATTTAGGTGACTTAGGCGGTTGCCTAGGGTGCTAGGATTTGGGGGGCGGCATTTTCTTCAGCAGCAACCGTGGCGACCGGATCTTTGGCCGCCCCGGTCGGCGCCAGCATTTAGGTGGAGGGAGCTGGGGCAGGGGAGCGCGGGGAGGGCCGCCTGCAGCAAGTGGGGGGGGGTGGCACGCAGGAGAACTCCCTGACCCAGCTTACCCCTGCCCCGCCTCCTCCCCGAGCACACCGTGGCTGCTTCACTTCTCCCGCCTCCCAGGCTTGCGGTGCCTAAGCTGATTGGTGCCGCAAGCCTAGGAGGCGGGTGAAGTGAAGCAGCGACGGCGTGCTTGGAGAGGAGGCAGGGCAGGGTGAGCTGCTTCACTTCTACCGCCTCCCAGGCTTGCGGTGCCAATCAGCTTAGGGAGGATGGAAGGCAGGGTACAGTTGGGGAAGCTAAAGGGGTACTTGCAGCAGGGGTACTCACTGGAGGTGGGGGGGCAGTGTCACTCCTTGTCATGGTAGCAGGGTGGCTGGTGCAAGCCCTGGGCACAGCAACAGCCATCAGTCTCTGTGGGCTCCCTTTCCAGGTCTAGGAGCTGGCTGGGGCCAGGGTGGGAAGATCTGGCAGCTGTGGCTGCAGAATGAACCAATCAGCTGCCAATGCATGGGAGAGACCAGTTGGGAAGTGGACCAATTGGAGCTCTTTCTGAGCTGCAGCCTCTGCTCTACAAAAAACCCTGACATTGCCTGTTATTTGAAAAATCCCCTTGGACAGGGGCTCAAAAAACAGGCAATGTCCTGGAAAACCTGGACATCTGGTAGCCCTAACACAGTGCACTGTTAGAATAATAGCAGAATGCAGATATAGCTTAGTGGTGAAACATTTCACCAGGGGATGTCTGCACAGAATGTGGTGCTTATTTAAAAAACACCACCACTGCCACATTGTGTGGATGTAATGATGCAAAATGAGAACAGCTTAAGCTGGGACAACAAAGCACTGCTGGACACACTGCTTTTTAGAATATCAGGGTTGGAAGGGACTTTAGGAGGTCATCTAGTCCAACCCCTTACTCAAAGCAGGGCTAATCTCCAGATAGATTTTTACCCTAATTCCCTAAATGGCCCCTGCAAGCATTGAACTCATAATCCTGGGTGTAGCAGGCTAATGCTCAAACCACTGAGCTAGCCCTCCTCTCAGTAAGTATGTCTAAAACTTACTCATGAGAATGGAGATACCTCAACACCACTAGTTTCCTACTGGCCTCTAAAACAAGCTTTACTTGGACAAAAAATTAGCAGATAACTTGAGTTCTATTTATATATATTGTACATCTATGAAGTTCTGTTATTGCTGCAGTTCTGTCCAGGTAAAAGATAGCTAATGGATTAAAAGACATAGAAACAGCTAAAATATTCTGATATTTTACATAGAACATTTTTGTTATGCAAATCTGACTAAATCTTGGTTCTGATAAACTGGGAAGGTGCCATCATAGAATGCTGCCTCCCTCTTTAATGGTGGTCACTTGTCTTAGAAATCAATAGATAAGATAATATTTGAATCAAGAATTATTATTTGTAAGAGGCATATAATACAGAGATTTAATATTACGCTAGCATCCAGAAATAATCCATAAATTTAGAAATAGTTATTGCTGAAACAGAAACACATTATGAGAATTAACTTTCAAGTATGGACAAGCCCTTAATTCAGCCTCCCATGTGTGTATGCATTATGATATTATGTGATCATGTGACTAAAAACGACTATTTTCCACAATACCCCTGCCTCATCCAGTGCACAAGATAGACAGTGCTCTGTCAGGGTAGCTCTGCACTGAATACAGAATTGATTTATTATTATGTGGCACTTTTCTCAGTTATTTTATGGTATTTCAAATGTAACATGTTCACACCATCCCTCTCAGGAAAAGTGGTATTAATTATTATTATCCTCATTTTCCTGATGGAGAACCGAGGTACTGAGATTAAGACAAAAATCATTGTGTCCACCATTTTTGAGTGCCCCATAGGCCTTATTTTTAAGAGCACTTATTTTTCTAGGACTTTCTGTGCTCACACCACAGCGCCACCTGACTTCAACTGCAGCTGTGAGCGCTCAGCCCTGCAAAACTTGCCGCAAGGGTCTTAAGTCCAGCAACTGGACTGTGGGGAACATAATCAGTGCCCGGGGCTGTGGAGAGTTTGGTGTAAGCGACTTGCACAGGAGGGACGGTGTGGCAGGCTGAGTCAGGAATAAAGGAAGTTCTCCACGCAGCTGTCAACTGCCTTAACCACAGACTGGTGCCTTTTCCTTCCTGTAATGCCCTGCCTCAGTCACTGTGCACCTTCCCGCTGGCACCTGCAGCAAGGGAGGTGGGCCCCACAGATCAGCCCACTGCACAATGCAGCCCTGACTTATTCCCCTCACACCCTTCTACCCCAAACAGCCTCTCCAACGCTTCTCCCATGCCAGGCTGGGGACCCTCAGCACAGGCGCATAGGGCCGGTGCAAGGATATTTTGCGCCCTAGGCAAAACTTCCACCTTGCACCCCCCCTCCGATGTCCAGCCCCCACCTTCCTACGGCCAAGTTCCCCCCAGGGGCCCAGATGTTCACAAAGTGCAGGGGGCTTGGGGGGTGCTGCAAAGAGGGGGGTTGTATGGGGGCTCTTCCAGGGGGTGAAGGTGGCAGAGAGGGGGGTGTACGGGATTGTTGCAGGGGATGAAGGTGGCAGGGGTGTAGCGGCAGGGAAGAGATTGCACAGAGGCAAAAGGGGCTCCTTGCAGGGAGGGAGTGGCACAAGGGAGAAGTGGGCAGGAGGAGGTTGTTGCAAGGGGCTGGCAGGTGGGGGGGTGTCTGTGCCCAGGGTTGTTGCAGGGGGGTGAAGGTGGCAGGGAGGGGTTTGCACAAGGGAGGAGTGGGCAGGAGGGAGAAGTCAGGCGGCAGCGGGGGGTCCCGAGGTTGATGCAGGAGTGAAAGTGACCGTGGGGGGAACGGGGGTTGCCAGGTGGAGGTTGCCTAGAGGCAAAAGTGGCAGGACAGGGTGGGTTGTTGGGGTGGGGGATGCACAGGGGAGAAGGTAGCTGGTCGGAGGGTGCTGGAGGGGATGGCACTGGCTGGGGGAGGGGTGCCCGGGTTGCTCCCACATACACCATTCCCCGGGCCAGGGACTGGACCTGCCCACCCCCTGGGCCCCGGCCCTCCGCGGGCCCGTGCGGCTCCCCGTGGCCTAGCTAGGTGCCTTGCACGCAGAGTAGACACCCAGCTTCTCCGCCTGACGAGCAGATCCCGTGCGGCCCCTCTGGAGCCGGGGAGTAGCGACAGCCTTGTGCTCTGCTGTTTAAAAAAAATCGTGGGGGTTGGGGGGTGTGACGACACATTGTGCAACCCTCCCGTTTTGCAACTAGTTGCAGTTTCTGCTGCGCAACGTAACCATCTGGGCTCCTGCTCAGGACTTGCTGCCACCTGGTCCATGGGGTTGCGAATCAGGAGGGACAGGGTTTGTGGTCGAAAACACTCACATTCTGCTTCCTCCTGGTAATGTGCCAAATTGACCTATTGCAGGGGTCTAGGAGGTTCTGCATTTTAATTTAATTTTAAATGAAGCTTCTTAAGCATTTTAAAAAACCTTATTTACTTTATATACAACAATAGTTTAGTTATATATTATAGCCATAAAAAGAGGCCTTCTAAAAATATTAAAATGTATTACTGGCATGCGAAACCTTAAATCAGAGAGACTAAATGAAGACTCAGCACAGCTCTTCTAAAAGGTTGCCGAACCCTGATCTTTTGGATGCTTGAGGCATGCTCTTTCACATTTTTGTGTGTGAATACGTGAAAAGGGAGGTAAGGTTTGGGGGTACAGAGCACACCCCTGACCCCAAGGTGATAACCAGAGCGGTCCCATTCATTTCTTCCACTGGCTTCCTCCTTGCTTATTTCCAATGACTTGGCTGCCTATGCACCTGTCACTGGTCCGGGGATGGTTGCGCACCTGTCACTGGTCCAGGGTTGGTTGTGCCCCTGTCACTGGTCCAGGGATGGTTGTGCCCCTGTCACTGATCCAGGGATGGTTGCAAATATGGAGGGATGGGGTTTGCGGTCGAAAACGCTCACGATCTGCTTCCTCCTGGCTAATGTGCCAAATTGACCTATTGCATGATTGAGGCGCGTGCTTTCACTGTTTTGTGTGTGAATACGTGAAAAGGGAGGTAAGGTTTGGGGGTACAGAGCACACCCCTGACCCCAAGGTGATAACCAGAGTGGCCCCTTTCATTTTTTCCACTGGCTTCCTCCTTGCTTATTTCCAATGACTTGGCTGCCTATGCATCTGTCACTGGTCCGGGGATGGTTGCGCACCTGTCACTGGTCCAGGGATGGTTGTGCCCCTGTCACTGGTCCAGGGATGGTTGCAAATCTGGAGGGATGGGGTTTGCGGTCGAAAACGCTCACGATCTGCTTCCTCCTGGCTAATGTGCCAAATTGACCTATTGGATGATTGAGGCGCGCGCTTTCCCTTGTTTGTGTGTGAATACGTGAAAAGGGAAGTAAGGGTTGGGGGTATGGAGAACGCCCATGATGAGACCACTTTCTTTTTTTTAATTTATTTTTATAATTTTATAATTTGCATTATATATATGGACACAAATAGAGAGAATAATTTTTTCAAGGAAAAACATGTTTTATTAGATTCTGATTATACATAAAACTATATTTCTTTGGGTTGCATTATGTTTTGAACAAGAGGCATTTAAACTATGGGTTTCTTTATTGGGTTTTTTTTTTGGGGTAATGAAGTGAACTATGCACATTTCTTACAGTTGTACTCTTTCTTCTCATCTGTCAGGTTTTCTTGATTGGTTCCTTCTGTAATGCAGGGTATATGTGCCCACCTCTTGCAAGAATCACACTGGACCTTTGATAAGTAACAATTAAGAAATGAAATCACAGAAGTTATAATGTTACACATACTTTGCATTCACTCATGCTATTCCTTTCACATGGGAGCGTTACCTAATATATGACTATCAGCATGAAGAAAATGATTACTGTTGCAGAATTTTTACAGGAATCATGATCCTTAGCCAGTTTATGGCATATATTTCTCATTCAATCCTATGTTTCTTACCATCGTGCAATCCTCAATTTCTTTTTCACAGTTGATAAAGTTGCAGTATATGCAGTAGTCCTCCACCCTTTCTTAAAAATAAATATAGCGTTATGAAATGATGAATATGGTACGACCAACACTGAAAATGCAAATCTTGATTTATTAATTGTCAATATTTTAATCCAGTCAATGGTTTGAACATTTTTTTTCTTTTTTTGGAATCATATTCTCAAATTTTTACTTTACTGCACCTGTATCTAAAAATGCAAATTTCATTCAACTGGTCGATCGATAGCAATCATTCATCCCATTCAAATTTTTGTGTACTTAAAGATATTATTGATTCATAGTCACCATTAGAGAACCAAACCTGTGAGATATCCCACTTTAGGGGTATTAAGATAACTGTCTACTATGTGAGAAAGTTTCACTCTTCATGTTATCTTCACATGTGCCTAATGAGTCCACAATACATGGAAGAAAGTAATTACCTGACTCCTTCATTAGAAGAATTGCTATATGTCTTCTAAACGCAGTATTAGCCTCTTGTGTTGTTTCTACCGCACTGATGTCTTTGTGCTGCAAATATGTTTCTGCAAACTAACACAGATATTTAGAATACACATTATAATTACCAGAGGTGAAAGTGGGCCGGTCCAGTGTACCGGTAAGAACTGGCCACTGGTTCCGGCCCGTACATGGCTGACATTACACTTCCGCTGTGGCAGAGCTTTATGCTTTAACGGCGCTGCTCCCTTTATCCCATCGCCCCCGCATCAGCGGCCCAGCCATAGGGTCCGGCAATGCTGTTGAATGCTCCTGGCAGGGCTGCCTACAGTGGGGGAGCGAAAGGGGCTCTGGGCCACGGTGATTTACAAGCAGCTGGTGCTCCTGGCCACTGCAGCAGCAGCTGTCAGGAAGGGCTGGCTGGTAGAATCTGGTCCCCCCAGCACACAGCTTCCACTGGAGACCTCATCCCTTCTTGGGGCCAGAAGCGCACCCCGTAAACCTTGGCAAGGACACCAGTGTAGTGCCCACTGGTAATCTCTGGCATTTACTTTAAACATGGATAAGTAAACATACATAACCAATATTAATGGCAATTTGGTATTCAGTACCTTTAAGATGAGTGGTCCGCAGTTGTGGCCATCATTTTGTCTGGGATGCGGAACAATTTTACTGTTCCAATCAGATGAGGATTTACTAGTTAATCGTTTGATGAAGTTTCTGAAATTTTTAGAGAGTACATTAGCAGACTGCATAAATGAGCTTTGCTTTCCTTTTTTCCCCCCTCTGGTTTCTGGATATAGATAAAAATCCATTCTCTCTCTTTTTAATTAATAATTGAAAAGACTTACTGCTCACATATATACACACTTGTTTTCATATTATTGTCTTACACTTACACAATGTATCACCTGATTTGCTGTGCCCCATGTTGATAATAACACATTCTCAAACATGCGACATGCTACTGTTTCGTGTCCATATTCTGTGAAGTCTTTCCCCAGAGTCAAATCACACAAGTTCACTCAAAGTCCATTATTAAGCATATTCAGTAGAAGTACATGCTGTTTCAATGTTTACTTGTAGCTACCAGGAAGATATTAGTCTCACTATTGTTACATTCCCTTAAAAAAAATTTCAATGGAACAGTTAATGTCCAATGTAAAAGTAAGTATCTAATAAATCACTTCCAATTCCTCAGGCATGTTCTTTCATATCTGATCTCATCACACAAGGGGTCAATTATTAACAATTCCTTATTTTTCATCAAGGTTATCTGTAAGTTTCAATATATTCACAAATTTTATTGGTAATGAGATTTTTTCCAAAAACTTTATACTGATTTATCAACAAGCATTACGCTACTAACATATTGTCGTTTGTAATGTCTCAGTAACACACAAGATATACGCATATTGTGAAATCAATCAATTCTTTACAGAATGTATTCTTCCAGGATACATGAACAATGTAAAGTGACAGTAGCAATTTTTTATAACATTCACATTCCTCTTTCCTTTGCATGCACTGAACTCACTGAAAACCCGCAACAAGGGAAATTATAGGACAATACAAAACATCTTACCGCAATAATGCAATGACCTGGTGTGTGGTAAGGAAGCAATAATATATCATTTTGAAGTAATTCACTCTGTGTTTATTTAAAAAATTAGAAATTCAATTATAGTTTCCAGTGAAGCAAACCATGAAATATACATTATACTGTATTTCCCAAATTCATTACATGTATTACTATTAGACTACTCCTCCACATCAAACATACCACTGCATTTGCTGTTTCACACTGTGTTTAACTCACTGAATGAAATTGTGCTTTTCTCATACTATGTATGAAAGTGTGTTAGCATTTACCTTCACTTTCATTTGAGTAGCTCTGCTTGAGAGAATGACAGTGGAAACTACTGATGAGATGGCTTGTACCTGTTGACAGTCAACAAAGTTATTAATGCATTAATAATTGTGGCACGTCAAGAACATAATGAATTTAATATAGACAGACATGCAAGGGATCCTTTGTTTTACAAATCAGATACGTATATGTAAGAGTGTCCTATAAAAACAAAATGATTTGTAATCAATGTGCTCTGTCTTACTTAATTTAAAAATGTGACTAAGCTGTTCGCATACTTGTGTACAATTAATGGACCCACTGAACTGTACAGCAAAACTAATGTGGCCCTCTATTGTATGTCCGATATGCACCTCCAAATACATTTTACTAAATTTTTGGCAGCAGTAAATACACAGAAATGTTGCGATATCAGGTGTCTGTTGATATTTCAAGGGTATTTGGACTTAAATATGCCCTGGCCCCTTACCCCCAGCCAATTACACCTGGCGCCCCGCTCACCCGGAGCCACAGCGCGTCGTATCCAAAAGTGTCCCTGAATAGCTGCAGCGTGGCACCTGAGCTCCACCACGCTCAGAGCCACGTGGTAAAGGGCGGGGCTGGGAGCGCAGGCCCCGCTGGAGCTCGCAGCCCCGCCCCCTTCCACATGGCTCTGAGCAGGGAGGGGGTCAGGCCACGCCGGAGTCAGGCTGCAGCTGCTCAGGGACACTGCTGGATCCGCTGAGGCTCCGGGGGAGGGGCAGAGGCGGGGTCGGGCTGGGGCGGGAGCCTCACACATTCTCTTGGGGGCCCCTGCGGAGCCCCACTTGCACCCCCACCTCTGGGCTGCCATGCCTCATTCTCATCAATGCCTTTAATCAATCATTTTAATATAATTTAACTAATCAACCGTAACATAATGTTACTTGATTATCTTACCAATTAGATCCCACCATCTAAATTGTTTTAAACCAAGCAAAATTACTTATATGTCAGCCAAAGACATTTAAAAAAACAGACACCGCACAGATAAACAATATAGAAATTGAGAGCAATAAAGAAATCACCATGATTACAGGCATGCAAACCATTTAAGAAATGACTATATTGTGAAGATTCTTTATTATTCATGCAGTTAGCCAGGAAGACCCTTAGTATTTGGGTACTTTTAACAGATTTGCCCATTAATTAGGATATGCTCATTTATTGTGGTTACTTGTCTTGGTTTTCCCTGATATTTTTACTCTTCTGGGGGGAGGGGAGGAGGTTGTGTAAGTCTATCAATGTCCTGGTTGTGTGCCCAGTGGAATGATTCAAACAGCACTTTCAAGCTGACACCCTTATTTGTCCCAGATTTAGCATGTCCCTATCATCACCCTTACATCACAACAAGAGCCTAAACAAAACAAAAAGAACAGGAGTACTTGTGGCACCTTAAAGATTAACAAATTTATTTTAGCGTGAGCTTTCGTGAGCTACAGCTGTAGCTCATGCTAAAATAAATTTGTTAGTCTTTAAGGTGCCACAAGTACTCCTGTTCTTTTTGCGGATACAGACTAACACGGCTGCTACTCGTAAACAAAACAAGTTACATTCTTAAAGATTAATACCTGAGGTAGAAAAGGAAACAGAAAGATAAAATGAGGGAACTCACCCACTCCAGGAAGCTTGAACTCGTGAGTCTTCATTGATGATCTTAACTCAGAATCTTGATTCTGTCAGGAGTAGATGTGGTTCCCTAGGGAAGTGGTGGAATCTCCCTCCTTAGAGATTTTTAAGCTCAGGCTACAGAAAGTCCTGGCTGGGGTGATTTAGTTGGGGATTGGTCCTGCTTTGAGCAGGGGGTTGGACTAGATGACCTCCTGTGGTCCCTTCCAAACCTGAGATTCTATGATTCTATTCTATGATTCTAAATCAGGCATATTTTGGGTCTATGCACACATAAGAATTCTTACTTGAGAGTGAGGAAATGGTTTGGTAGAGAAAATATGCAATTGGTTGAATTGGTTGATGGGAGAACACTAGATTTGTTTATGGGTAAACCGAGGACTGAAGGAATTTCTTTAGGCTAGATAATAGGAGCTGATCACTTCTTACTATGGGTGATGTTCCTTCAGGGGGCTGACAATTAATTTGTCTGCTTCGGTATTTTGGATATCAATCAGATATCAATCGGAGTTTCACTACTAGAAGTCCGTCCAACTGCTAAGGTGGGTGTGAATGAGGATAGGGGTGTTGCCTTAAGCTTGTCACCAGGGATGTAGGTATGTCTCACACCTCCATTAACTGCTCTATGCAAGTTTTTTCTCAGATCAGTTTTGGTTGTGCGGGGGTAGGGGAAAAGACTGGATAATGTGTCCTGGTTTCCAAAGAAGACAGGTATTATCTGTGACTGCTGAGTTCTTAACAGGATATTGATCATAAAATATTTAACCATATGTTGTGACTACTTACATTAAAGAAATCCATTCACCTTAGTTTAGGAGAGAGACCACTGATTGACCAAAAGTAATCTGGTGTTGCAGATCCCCATAGTGCAATTGTTTTTTCTTCTCCACTGTCAGTGCAGCTTTCTATTTGGCAAGTTTTGCACAAAGATGCTTCCAAAAATTCTGCAGTCACTGGTCATCAGCCCAAGCCTTCATTGTTGCAGAAGATTTTTGCCCTTGGGAACGATGTAGGGTGAGACCATATAATACACGCACTGAATATTTGTGAATCAGCTTCTACACACAAGCAATGACGTGTGAACATGGGACTGTAAGAGCTGGATTCACAGGCAAGAGTAGTTCAGCAAAAGGCAGTCCTAAAATTTGTGAACTGTTCTGATACTTTACATAGACAAATAGTTATGAGAGACTCTTTTAAATACTCAAGAGGTGTGATGCAGAGTTTGATGGAATATAGGGAAATTATTTCACTGCATCAAGTCTCCTGTAGCAGTAAATTAGCACCGGGGCAGCAGATTTTTATATTTTTAGTGGCATCCAGAAAAGGTCCAAGGGAGTTTTCCTGTGGGAGGGGGATTAGAGTCAGTACCGACTTTACAATGGTGCCAACGGTGCCGTGGCACCAGGCCCACCCTGCATCTCACTGCAGACACAGTGCTCAGAATTAAGCAATGTTCTCAGGGCTATTGTACTCTGTACTAGTTTTCAGTTGCCAGCTACATGCTTCAGCCAGGCCACTTTCTCACTAGGCTATATCCTGAATAGTGTGACTGGGAATGAGGCGGGGGCAGGGAGTGTAGCAGATGCCAATTCGAGGTGAATATTGTCTTGTCCATACTGTCCTGGGTTTATGGTGCTTTATGCCATGGACTGAAGCAAAGTGGCTGGTGAATAACCAAGAATATGGTTAATAATTGTTATCTAAATTCAGCTTTCTTCTTTCTCTCTCTGTGAATGATCACTAATTCAAAATAGTAGTGTGCAAGTTGACTGGATAATGGTAATAGCATAATCTCTTGTTATAACATTGTAAACCATACTACCTGGTTTTTATAACACCTACTATACATAATACAATAAATCTGACAGAAACAAAACCTAGGAAAAATTTATTCTTTCTGCATCTTATTTAAAGTTTTACAGTAATCTCTTGCTTCAGAATGCCTCATGGGTCACCCATACTGTTTGCAATAGGATTCAACATGTGGCTTGGCAGCTGACTCTTTACTGATTCCTGAACAGCTGGTAGCTCAATATTAATCTGAGATAGATACTATATGCAGAAGCACAACTCTGTATATATGGGGAAGGGGGGATTATTGACCTTTGTGCATATGTAATAGTTTTTGGTGTTTGTAAGACAAGGTATAATAATGAACTTTGGAAAAGTTCCTGTTTGGTGTGAGAGATGTTACTTGTACCTAAAAGCACTCCCCTTCCCCACTCCCAGCCCTATGCATGCTGGTTTGGGATATCACTACTGTAGTGTCAGCTTTTAAGAGAGCTTCACATGCAGAGCCGTAACTAGGGATTTTTGCACACAAGGCAAGGAACAGAGGCAGCATGTCCGGCTCTTCCCTATTGGAGGGAAGGATCCACCAATGAATTTCTGCAAAAGAGCCGTATGTGCCACCCCTCTCCATTGATGACGACCAGCGGCAATTTGGCAACGGGTCCCCCAGTCCCTCTCAGAGGGAAGGGCTTGCTGCCGAATTGCCGCTGAAGGAGAGACTTTCTGAGCCCCTCACTTTCCGTGCCCGAGGCAAGTGCCTCACTCGCCTTGCCCTCGTTACGGCAATGTTCACATGCACCACTTCTAGTATTACAGTAAGTTAAAACAAGCTACAGTACATTGGGACATTAATGCTCTATTACAGTGTTTGCATTAGCACATTAAAAGCTATAACACTGAACAGACGAGTTAGGGCTGGCTTTAGGAAGTTTGGGGCCCACCCAATTCAAACATTTTTGGCGGGGCCCCAGCAGGGATGACTTTAAAAAAAAGAAAAAAAAGTTAAAAAAAAAGCCTTTCCTTTCTTAGCAACCAGTTCCCTATAAAAATTTCTGATTTAAGGGATGTGCCAGAGTATGTATTTTTGGTACCAATAGGGTTACCATATGTCCATATTTAAAAATTCCTCCCAGATGGCAATTTAAGAACCAAAAAGTCTGACATGTCCGGGAAAATACGGCTGTATGTTAACCCTACCTACAGTTCTTTTTTACAAAGATGGGCCTGAACTAGAAATGAACTCCGTTTCACATGTGTGGGTCCCCGCCACTCCCTGGGAGTGTGCTAGGGTGACCACATGTCCCGATTTTATAGAGACAGTCCCAATTTTGGGGTCTTTTTCTTATATAGGATCCTATTAACCTCCACCCCATCCCGATTTTTCACACTTGCTGTCTGGTCACCCTAGGGTGTGCACATGTGTGGGTACCAGCTGCTCTCTTCTCCCATCATTGAAGCAGGTATGCAGGGTTACTGTCCAGGGAATTGCAGGGCACCAGTGGACATGGGGCTGGCTGCAGGCAGGGCAAGGGGTGCAGCAATGGCTGGAGACAGGGGTGTGTGGGGTGGGGTGGGGTGGGCTGGCTGGCTTCAAGCAGGGCCATAGGAGGGTGTGGCATAGATTGGCAGTGCTGAAGACAGAGAAGTGCAGGAATGGCTGGCTTCAGGCAGGGGGTGTGTGGCAGGGGTTGGCTGGAGACAGGGCAGGGAGTGGTTGGCTGGAGACAGGGCAAGGGGTGCGGATACAGGGGGTACAGACCACCCGGTATGGTAAGTGCTCCCTCCTCCTCCTCCCTCCCCCACCAGGGTAGCAGCAGCCGCCTGGGGCTCCCCTGCTTCTACAGCCCTGGCCATGTACATAGCTGCCGGAGCCCTGGGGAAGCGGCGGGGCTCCAGTGGCTATTTAAAGGGCTGGGGTGATAGAAGCAACGGGAGCCACAGACTTTTTAGCCCACAGATCCCCACAGCCCTACCCCAGGACTCTAGCAGTGTGGCTGTGGTGGCAATTTAAAGGGCCCCCAGGCCCTTTAAATTGTCCCCTGGAGAAGCCGGGCCACCCCGGTACAGTGCACCGACTTGCCAATACACCGAACCGGGGCTTGGGCGCGGGACCCTCTTAGGGGCAGGGTCCGATTCAGGGGAATTGGTTAAATTGGCCTAAAGCCGGCCCTGCCAGTATATCCAGGACATTACTAGCACACTTTTCCCCCACCAATACCTAGTAGTTAAACTGTCATCTCCCATAGCTACTTACGTTGCAGCTTTATTGTTAAAACTAAATTGGGAAGAAAGACGATGATTCAGAACTTGTTTAATGGTTACTTTATTGCTAAAGGGTGTAGTGGAGTGTAGACTTGGAGAGAGGAAGGTTTCTATGATGTAGGCAAGATCAAGTATTTTATCCAAAACCAGAATACGAATGGTGCTGGTCTTCTTGGTGTCTGACCTTGAGCTATTATCAAAAGTTTGAGGGTGACTCTTCTCCTTCATCATATTTTGGTTGAGGATTCCATTGATAAAGGGATTGGCCTCAAATACCTGGTTGTAGGACTCTTCCACGGTGTAGTTTTCATCTTGGGTTGCCTGGTCCTAATTATATTAAAGCATGTACTTTAGTCTTTGTAATTATCTGTTATAACTCTGTAGCTTTTTATGAAGGCAGGAGTAAAATAAAAGTAGCTGCAATAGTTTCATACTTAACACTGAAAATGTACATAATTTAAATCAGACTCCTAATCTTAATTTTTGCTTAATAAATAAATCCATAAGAAAACTATGTTGGGAAACTGCTATAGGTAAGTGCACTTCTCCTATATAGGTCATAAGGATCCTATCTGTCTGAAACTGGCTGCTCTTTCTTTCTTTGATCTGCAGAGTGACTGATGCTTTTCAGACATCAGTTGTGGGTACAGAAGGGTTTCATTGCATCTTCTCTCTTGGCACCAGCTACTGTTCTCCCTTCTTGTTGTATTGATAGCGGGTGGGTGTGTCTCACCTTTCTTTAAAATCATATATGCTAGGGACAGTCTTGTCCTCTTCTCCTCTCCTGATGTCAGTGTAGATGCAGGCAGTGCAAAATGTACTACAGTCATATAGTATCTCAAATGCAAAGCTGCATTTCAATGATCTGAGGTTTGAAGAACAATGTGGAACTAGCTGTTTTATGGGATGTCTCGATTTCATTCCTGAAGTAACATAACTGGTGATAGGAAAGCAGGGAGAGAGAGAGGTGTGTGCTCTGCAAGGCTGCTGGCCACGGGGCCAATGGATGTGGGTGGGCTGGGTAGGATCTTGGGAGTCACGTCTCAGGGATCTGCCCACTCCCCAGCACTGCTCCAGCTCTGAGCTGTCTCCACTGCCTGGGACCTGTGTGGCCCCACTTGCCTCCCTGGGGGAAGAGCCACCTGGGACTGGTGCAGAGGCTGGGCCAGTCTCAGCCACTCACAGGGAACAGTCGGGGAGGGGGGAGGCTCAGCTGGGTCCTGAGAGAGCCTGGCCCGGGTAGGCTCTGCTCCTGCTCTAGCCTGACTGCTTCCACCACTTCCAAGAGGCCAGAGTTATCCTGCCCCAGGACCAGCTCTGGCTGCGCTGCCATCTCAGCCTGGCAGACATAGTCACCTCCCATCAGGGCCGGCTACTGTGGCTAGGGGTTAGGGTGTGGGAGAGTAGGTCTCTAGTGGGTCTGGGTAGGTGCTGGGCACTAGGGGGTGGGGAGATCTCTCTGTGTTGGGGGACTGTCAGTAGGGGAGATCTGTGTGTGTGTGGACACTGGGAAGTGTGGGGGGTCTGTGCGGGGCACTGTGCAGTTGTGGTGGAGGGGGCACTGGACAGTGAGGGGATCTGTAGGGGGGCTCTGGGTGGGAAGGTGCGGGGTACTGTGCAGTTGTGGGAGGGCTGTGGGGGGTCTTCAGCTGGGGGGCACTGGTCAGTAAGAGGATCTGTGGGGGGGTTCTGAGTGGGTGGGGGAGTGATCTGGGAGGGCACTGGGCAGGGGGGTTTGTGGGGGTCTCTGGGTGGTGTGGCATTGGGCGTAGGGAGCCAGAGGGGTGCTGGGCAGGGGGTAGCATGGTGCAGCATGGGCCCACCCCCAAGGGGAAGAAGCACAATGGCAGTGCTGGGATGGGCTGGACAGCGTGGGTCTGGCAGCTCCCGGTTTGTAAACAGTGCCCTTGTACTGGGCTGGGTGCAGTGGGGCTGTCCCTGCCGTGCCATGACTCATCTCCCGTTGCCCCCGGCCAGCCCCTCGCTCTGAGGACTCTGCCCCCCTGCCCCATGTCCCCATTTCCTCCATGGGGACCCACAAATATGTTTAGCACCGGGCCCACAAAAGGTTAATCCGGCCCTGTTTGGGGTGCAGGCTCTGGGATGGAGTTGGGAGTGCAGGAGGGTTGCAGGCTATGGGGAGTTTGAGTGACGGGTGCAGGCTCTGACCTGGGGCAGGGGATTCGGGTACAGGACGGGGTACAGACATGTGGGCTCTGGGAGGGAGTACCCAAATCAGCACGTTGTATAAGAGGAAGGAGCTGCAGTGATTTCATATAGACATAGAAAACGATAGAAGACACTTTTACATATTCAGTCTCCTGGCTGGAGCAGTAACAGCCCCGCAGCACTTGTATAGGATCGAGAGGAGCTGCGGTGTCTGAGCTTTGACAGTCTGGGAATTGAGCTGCCTGTGCCTTTAAGCCCCAGCCCCAGGTACCCGCCCCCTGCTCCGGGGCTGACACGCAGCAGAACTGAAAACAGCCTGTGCCCCCCCCACAGCCCCGACCCCCCCAGATCTGCGAGCACAGCAGGTGGCTCATCCCGAGGGGCCACTGTCCCCCCCCACCCCCTCCCTAAACGGGGGTTTTGTCCCCGCACAGGGTCTGGCAGCATCTCCCCGGCTTAATCCCGGCTACCACCCCCCACCCCGATTTTTCCCCTTCAGCCCCTCTCCTGCTGTTGCCTACAGCAGCTTGACACCCCCGGCCAGTAAACTTCTGCCCCCGCTCAGACCCTGGCAGCCGCCCCCCGCCCCCCGCTGCGATTTGCCCCCTTGAGCCTTTTAACCCCCAAAGAGCAGGCAGCAAATCGTAAGTAGAAGTGAGGGCAGAGGCGACAGCAAAGGTTACTGGGCATGCTCAGTTCGGGTGCGCATGCTCAGTGCAGCCAAAGTAGGGAATCGGGAGCGGTAGCTGTTTCTGTCGTTACCGGTGACCGTGCACCGCTTTTTGGCGCCCTAGGCGCCCCCCGCCCCGCTCCATCCAGCCTTTCAAGGGTTAAATGAGGAGCCGCCCCCTCTGGCTGACTGGACAGCGGCCTACTCGCCTCCTGCCACCCGATTCTCAGGGGGCGGGGTCGCTTCCAGTGGCCAGGAGCATCTTTTTTTTTCCCCCACGTTTCACGTCGTCGTCGCTCAGTAACGACGAGTGATGCTGCGCATGCGTATTTGGGAGTGGTGTGGAGGGAGCTACGTTTCCGGAGCAGGCTCGCGCCGTGGGAGGTTGGCTCTTGTCGCGCGTTGTGACCGTTACCGGACAGAATGTTTAGGAGGCCCCCGCGGAACTTCCGGGGCCGGCAGAGAGCCCCGTCCAGCTGCAGCAGCAGCAGCAGCGAAGGGGAGCCGGAGCCGGAGCATGGAGGGGAGCAGGGCACTGGCTCTGAGGCGGACCAGGGCGAAGAGGATGAGGAGCAGGAGCAGGGCCCTGCGAGGCCCGCCGCCGAGAGGCAGCCGCCCGCGGAGGGGCCAGCGGGGGCCAGCGGGGGTCAGGAGGACAGGGAGGATGGCGGCGGCGGCGGAGTGCCCCGAGGCAGGCCACGGGGGGCAGACCCCAGCGCGGGGCAGGCGCGGGGAGAGATGGCCCTGCTGAGCTTCGGCGCCGACGAGGAGCGAGATGGTAAAGTCTGACGCCGGCTCCCTTCCGCCGCGCAGCGTGTGTGGGGGAACGGGCCCCAGGCTGGCCTCTGCCTGGTCTGGACGGGGGTCAGCTAGCTTTCGACTCACACCGGCCTTGCCTTACTCCCCCTGAACTTTCAAGGGTGGACAAGCCCAAGTGTTACGGGCTTGGATGAGAACCCAGGAGGCTTTGACTGTGCTTTAATCACTCAAACGCCTTCAGGTACTGGCACCGGCAGTCACCCCTCAAGCTGCTGTCACTTGAGTAGTTCTCTTGGGATCTCTGCTGGGACTTGCTCCTGTAAGGGTATGTCTGTCTACACAGCGGCTGGGAGGGCGCTTCCCAGCGCAGGTAGACGGACAGGCACTAGCTCTGCTCCAATTAAAAGATGGCAATGGGGTGGTAGTCATAGGCGGCAGGTTTGTATAATTTTTGGTGGGGCCCAAAATGGTGGTGCCCCCCCACTCCCGCCCTGTAAGCTGATATAAATAAAAAAACAACAACGCCAGTGCCACAGATTTACAAACAAGGGTCAAAAGTGGAAAGCAAGAAGCAGCACTTGCCTACCATTAATATACAGTATTATATTTTGTTGCACCTGTTGTGATGAAGTGGGAATGTTCTTAATATTTTCTGTGGGTGTGTCTGTGTTCCTGCAAGATGCCAAGTGCAGGCAAGTGGTGCAAAGAAAGAAGGGGGACAAAGAGATCAGAGAGAGAGGAGAGAGGAGGAGAGAGAGAGAGGAGAGGAGCTGGCTGGGGGGGGCTGGCTGGGGGGAAGAGAGAGACCCAGACCCACCCCACCCCCCACCCCCCAAGATGGACCTGACAGAGTTTCTCTGCTCTGTTTCCAACAAGTGTTGTTGTTACTGTGTTCTAATAAAAATACTGTCTGGCTGTTTGTCTGATCTGTGTGTCATCTGACTGGAGAGAGGTGGGGCAGGGCCCCCCCCCTGCCCCAGGACCAGACTGCAGTGACTGGTGTGGAGTGGTGGAAGATGGTGTGGGCATGCTGAATGCCACCGGGGAGCAGGAGGAGGGGGTGTGCCTGCCTTCGAGAGAGATAGTCTGCCCAGAGAGGGAGCTCCCCAGAGTCCTGGTGGGCTTGTTGGGAGTTGTCCAAAGCATCACAGCATCCCCCCACACACCCACGCACCCAGCACAGGCACTGACACTCCCACCTCCCTCTCCTCCTCCCTTTTTTCTCTTTCTAGGTCTCTGTTCTCCTCTCTCTCTCTTTCTCACCTCCCTTCAGTTGGTACCTGCAGAAAAAGCTTAAAATGCCCAAGAAAAAGCTTGAGCTGAAGCTGAATTTGAGGTGAGGTTTTGAGGTGTTTGAGGTGAGGGGGGTGGGGGGGGGGGGGGGGGGGGGGGGAGGGGGGCATGGGGCAGGGAGCATCAACTGTCTGCTGCCAGCTGCACGGCTGCACAGAGTGGCACAGGGGGTTGGTTTGGGGGTGGGGGGGAGGGGGGGAGGGGGGGGGGGGACGGGGGGGGGAAGGGGGGGGGGGGGGCAGGGGGGCAGGCAGGCAGGGGAGGCAGGGGCAGCAGCAAGGCATGGGAGTCAAGGAGTCCAAGAGGGGTACAGGGGACAGGTAGGGGTGGGGTGAGGGGGGGGGGGGGGGGGGTGGGGGGGGGGGGGGGGGGGGGAGGGAGGGGGAGGGGGTGAGGGGAGCAGGGGGGGGGGCAGGGGGGGGGGGGGGGGCGGGGGGGGGGGGGGGGAGGGGGGGGATCGGGGTGGTGGGGCAGAGGGGAGGGGATGGGGGTGGGGGGGGGGGGAGGGCTGGGGAGGGGGGGGGGGGCTGGGGGGCTGGGCTGGGCGGCTCTGGGCTGGGGGGCTCTGGGCTGCCTGCAAGCCCGGGAGCCTCAGAGCATCCGAGGGCTCAGAGCTGGCTCGGCTGCCCCTTGCTGCCTGCTGCGGCGGGAGCCCAGCCCCTGCTGCATGCTCTGGGCTGCCTCTGGGCTGCCTTGGGCTGCCTGCAACTGCAAAGCCGCCTGGCCTCGCAGCTGCATGCCAGAGCGCGGCCTGGAATCAGGCTGGCTGCCAGCCCCCAGCCGGAGCTCAGAGGGCCCCCAGCCCTGCCCGGGCCAGTGGCTGCCCTGCTGAGCCCGGAGAGCTCTGGCCTCGCAGAGCCCGGCTGGTATTTAAAGGGCTGCTCTGGCTGCTCTGGGCTGCCAGAGCCTTGCCCCGGGCCAGAGCAGCGGGCCGCCAATCAGGGCTGCCCGGCCCCGGCCCGCGGGGCCCCGCTCCCCTTTGATTCCCGGCGCCCTGCCATTTAAAGGCTCTGGGCTCCCCTCTGCTCCCGCCCCCCCTGCGCCGGATTGCCCCGCTGATGCTCCGGCTCCAGGCAGCGCAGCCCGCTCCCCCCAGCAGCCATTTATTCCAGCGCTGGCAGGCAGCCCGCCCGGGCCGCGCCGCCCTTGGAGGGCCAGAGCCCTGCGCCGCCAGCGGCCTCTGAAGGCTCTGGGCGGCTGCGGGCCAAGCCTCAGAGGCTCCTCCTCGCCTGGCCTTTAAGGAGCCTCTCTGGCCGCGGGCGCTCTCCGCAGCTGCAGCTCTGCGAGCTCCCTGATTCGGCTGGCTGGCTGGCTCTCTGAGGGCTCTGTGCTGCTGTTGCGGGCAGCGCAGAGCTCTCTGATGGCCAGCTCTCTGGGATTAGGGGGGCTGGCAGGCTGCTGCGCAGGAAGGGGCAGAAACCCAGTTGCAAATATGGAAAAGCAGACAGAGCCAGTTGAATATTCAGAGCAGAGCCCTGTTTGGTGGTAGTGGTACAGCTGGCTGCTCAGGCTAGGTACCTGAGTACCTATTCAGGGGTTGAGTGAATTGCACTGGGGGGGAGCTAGCCCAAGATGTTGCCTGTGCCCCTGCAGCTGCACTGCTATTTTTAGCATGCTTTCTGCAGCAGAGAGCCTTTGTATCTACCCACACTGGGAAGCATCCTCCCAGCTGCTGTGTAGACATAACCTAACACTGCATTCACTTTTGGGTTCCTGAATAGCAGTAGGGTGGTAGCAAGATACAGGGAATTGAAGGGAGAGCAGGTTAGGAGCTAGAGAGAGTGAATTAGTGGGGGTAGAGTGGGGAGAGTATAAAACAAGAGAAACATTGATTGTGAGGTCTACTGGTTGAGTGACATGGACAAGGAGCTAGCACCTCTCAACCTGGTTTGGACACCGACACACTCAGTTGCCTGGAACAAGTCACTTAACTTTTGTCTCTGTTTCTGCATGTGTGAAGTAGGAAATACATTTATAACAGGCTTGTTATGGGGCTTAATTAGTGAATATTTCTGAAACTCTTTGAAGATTAACAGTACTATACGTGTTTAAAAGTATTTGAAAAGTGGAGAATATTTAGGAAGTTAGAAAGGTGTATAGTTAGACACAGCAAGAAGATAATATGCATTAAGTGATGCAAAGACTAATAAAGTTAACGATGTGATAAAGGAGGAGTAAGCGTGCATAGCCAAGACCTGGCTATTTGATGCTGCAAGACACTGCAGGATGTTAAAGTTGTCCAGGTCTAAATATATGATTCAGGTGAAAGGGGTGGGTCTGTACTTTTTTGCATGTAAACTCAAATACAACTGATCTCCCATACTAAATCTGGGCTGATCAGCAGTGATGCTGGAACTGCTGATGGTCCTTGGTGACTTCATTATGCACACATGATTTTTCTGGCTTGGTTTGGAACTTCATGGCTACCTGATACTCATAGGACTGTCTCATATGAGTGGACCCTACAACTATAAGGCTGCATACATTCTGGATCTGATGTTTGGGTCATGGTTGTTTTATTATTTTTTGCTTACGTTGTGATAATGCCTAAAGACAATGTACAAACATATAATAAATGACAGTCTCTGCCCCAAAGAACTTAGAGCCGGAAAGACAAGGGTCAGGAGTGGAGTATGAAGAAATGGATGTTGCCCCCCTGTTATGGACTAAGGCCCAGACACCAAACTCACATTGATTCCAGTGGGAGTTAGGTGCCTAAATATCACTGAAGACCTGAGGTGACTGTTGTTTCTTTTGTTTAAGGTTATCTTGCCCTGATAAAGTAAGAGGACTTGTTTGAATGGTCAGCCTTATATAAATCCGTGGTACGCCCACATCTTGAATACTGCGTGCAGATGTGATCGCCCCATCTCAAAAAAGATATAATGGAATTGGAAAAGGTTTAGAAAAGGGCAACAAAAATGATTAGGGGTATGGAACGGCTTCTGTGTGAGGGGAGATCAATAACACTGGGACTTTTCAGGTTGGAAAAGAGATGACTAAGAGGGGACATGATTGAGGTCTATAAAATCATGACTGGTGTGGAGAAAGTAAAAAAGGAAGTGTCATTTACTCCTCATAACACAAGAACTAGGGGATCACCAAATGAAATTAATAGGCAGCAGGTTTAAAATAAAAGGAAGTATTTCTTCACACAACACACTGTCAACCTGTGGAACTCTTTGCCAGAGGATGCTGTGAAGGCCAACACTATAACAGGGTTAAAAAAAGACTACATAAATTCACGGAGGATAGGTCCATCAGTGGCTGTCTATATCCATTTGTTGTCTCTGGTCTTATACGTAGATCGTAAACTCTTTGGGGCAGTGACGCTTTTTTGTTCTGTGTCTGTACAGCACAGTGTGGTCCTGGTCCTTGACTAGGCCTACTAGGCACTATGGTAAGACAAATAATAAAATGTTTCAAATGTGATGTTGCTTTGTAAATACGTTGTTTACACTGATCATTTTTTTCCTCCTACAGAGCGTGAGGAACTCTTTAAAATAAAGAAACCATCTCTTAACACAATAACATTTAGAATTCAAAAGAAGGAAAACCCACACTCTGCAGTCAGAGAAGCTGAAAGAAGCAAAGGTAAGTACGTAGCTACTTATTGGGTGTATTTTAGACTAGTTGTTTGTAAAGCATTTTGAGATTCATGAAGGATGAGTGTTTTGGCAAGTATTGTTATCATATGTATTGTTTTATATGAATAAATGACAAGAATGAGTTTATGGTTGAAAACTGTTGAATTTAAATGTATATCCCAAAACACATAATGAGCATAGGGTATGATCCTGTATCTATTTAAGTCATCTGCCAAACTCCCATTGACTTTGTAGGAGTAGGATCGGGCACTTAGGCTGACCTTGAGAGGAGCTGACTGCCTGGAACTCCCATTGTAAATGGAGATTAATGGAATTTGTAACTGCTTCATAGTCTCAGGATTTGGTCCTAGGCAGTAGTTTCTCAATGACTTTACATTTTCATTTTTTAGAAGTGGGCCTCAGATTTCATTAATGAGAGACGGCACAACCTGTTATTAAAAACTAGTCCTAATCTAGTAACTTACTGTTACTTCAATAACTTGCTTTTATTGAATACATATTTCATGGAATTATAATGAAAATGTAACAAATGTGAAATACTGACAGACTATATGCACTATGCTATAATGGCCTTTATGTTGAAGGTATAAATCATGTTAAGAATCCCCTAAAATCATCTGAATTTAGGATAAAGAGTTGAAGTGAAAAATACATGAATTTGTATGATGATGCCTTACTTTACTGTGATTTTAAGATTCATACTGTAAGTAAAAATACTGCCTTAAGTCTTTGAAGACAATGGGATTGCTCAATGTGTAAATTTAAGCACAGGGTCTGGGCTTGATTGTTATTCATAATCTGTTAAGAAACATCATGAATCTAAAGACATTTCCAGTAGCTGAGACAAAAATCCTGGATCTTGGTTTTTCTCCTTGTATACAGAAATCTTCCAAGCGGAGTCTAGAATAATTAACACTGCTGATACATGTGAGACAGAAGAGGATGAGCACTACTCATCAGCCAGTGAAGATTACAGTAGTTCAGCCTCTGAAACTCAATCCAGCCCTCCACAGACAAGGAAGGATTTATCAGCAGGTTTGTAACTAGTTCTGAGCATATTGCATATTGCAGAATATTCAAAGTACCGTTTAAAACACTGGATGCTGTTACACTAATGTATATTTAAAGTAACTTCACTGAAATCCTTGTATATCAAGGACATTTATTCCAGAGTTACATTGGTGTAACTGAGAGCACAATTTGCCTTTACAGTCTGTTGTCAGTCTTGTCTCTTGGGGTAGATCTTTAGCATGATGATATGATAGAAAGCCCCCTAATATTTATAATAATGAAATAAAAGGTAAAATTAGATATCATTGGGTTTTTTTTAATAGCTATGTGCTGAAACAAAACAAAAAACCTCTATTTATAGATCACTTGCCATAGCTAGGCATTTGGATAGAAGAGAAATGATGGATTCAAGATTATGATCCTTTCTAATCTCTTATTTTCATTTTAATAAACAGGAAATTAAATGCAATACAACTTTATTAACGCAGCATTAAGGATGAATGTTTAGAGACAAATAATAATAATCCAGGAATGCAAAAGTTAAGTACTTATAGTAGTAGTAATCCTTTTTCATTTTCGTGTAAGATATAGATTAGCACATCGTTCTTTTTCCTTACTGCTCATATTTTAATTTGCAGCCTTAAGCATACTTTAATAATATTTTTGACTTGATTATATTTTCTTATATTTTTGAGAATTAGGACTGGCAAAATGAAGATAATTGTTATGCTTACAATATGCACCTCCTTTTATGGCATAAATACTGGAAACTTTTATTTAGGTTGTTGTGACTTTTAAGACTACTGTGGCCTTTGTTTTGAGGGTCTGAAAACTACTGGAAAGTTAACATGTAGTTCAGGGGTGGGCAAACTTTTTGGCCCAAGGGCCACATCTGGACATAGAAATTGTATGGTGGGCCATGAATGCTCATGAAATTGGGGGTTGGGGTGCAGGAGGGGGTGAGGGCTCCAGCTGGGGGTGTGGGCTTTAGGGTGGGGCCATAAATGAGGAGTTCAGAATGCAGGAGGGGGCTCTGGGCTGGGGAGAAGGTTGAGGTGTGTGGAGAGGGTGGGAGGAGGAGCTGGGGATGAGGGGTTGGGGGGTGCCTGAAGGTGCTGGGGGTGGGACTGAGGGGTTCGGGGGGTTGGAGGGGGATCAGGGGTGGGCTGTGGGAGGGGGTCAGGGGTGCAGGCTCCAGGCAGCACTTGCCTCAAGCAGCTCCCGGAAGCAGCGGCATGTCCCCTCCTCCGTCTCCTACGCAGAGGTGCAGCCAGGCGGCTCTGCACACTGCCCTGTGCCCAGGCACTGCCCCTGCAGCTCACATTGGCTGTGGTTCCCAGCCAATGGGATCTGCGGGGACAACGTGCGGAGCCCCCTGGCTGCCCCTATGCATAGGAGCTGGAGCGAGGACATGCCTCTGCTTCTGGGAGCCGTGCGGAGCCATGGCACACATGAAGCGAGGCAAGCCCTGGACCCTGCTCCCCAGCAGGAGCTTGAGAGACGGATTAAAATGTTTGAAGGGACGGATGTGGCCCCCGGGCTGTAGTTTGCCTACCCCCGATGTAGTTGGAGCAGCAGGGGTATGGAAGTGGTCCTCAATATTTGTGCTCTTTCAAGTTGTGCCCCTCGGACTATAGGAAATAACATGCACAATTATCTCAATTTATCGTTAACAATGTATTGCAGAAAAAAGCCCCAAACTCCTAATGTGTTACTATACTTTGGAGGAAAAGCATTATATAATAAACTTTGTCATGAGGAGTAGTATTGAATTTTGCTCTTACCTTAGGTTCTTTCTGTTGATTACAGGTAATATATCTGATGCAGCTTATATGCAGGTTGCTTGTAGGAAACATCAGTTGCCCAGGTCTCAGGGTGACTATATTCCACTGGACACATCACATCGTGCTCCAGTCTCTCAGAAAAAAGCATGCAGTGATACAGAGAGTGAGGATGATTCTGATCATGACACGATTCTCCACTTTGCTCCCAAAACAAAAAGTCTCAAGCAGAGGATGGCTGAATATGTAGGTAAGTTTAAGCCTGTTTACCAGGGCATAAAAATGGCAAAACTTTTAACTGTTTGAAGAATGTGAAATGCACTAAAAGAGTGCAGCTGCCCTCTCTTTGGGTACCACACCAGCCACTGGTGGGCAAAATGTGTAATTGCAGCTTCCCTTTGCCTCCCCATCAAAATCAATTATTCGGGGGGTGGGGGGGGAGGGAATCTGTGAGGGACATTAATTCTGGGCTTTTACAGTGGGCCAGAATTCCACCAGGAGTAACTTGAGAGGGACTAAAGGGGACTAAGGTGTAGCCATTACACTGACGTTTAATAATGTTCATATCCATTTTGTTTGGTTAACAAGAGAAGTTTTTTTTGTTTTTTTCTTTCTAACTGCCAGCATTGCAAATTCAGCCTGGGATCAGAAAATTGAGCTCTGTTCTTTCTGGCTCTCGATTCTGCAGTTATAACATAGAGCCCAATTCTGCACTCCTTATTCAAGTGAGGTTTATAAGATGAGAACTTAGTTAGTAGTTTTATTGATGAGTAAGCTAGAATAGATTCCAGCTCATTGTCCCAGAGCAGTACAAAAGAAATAGATAGTAAGTTAAATGGTTTTTGTCACTAAGATTAATTAGCTCCTATGATTTACAAAACTGACAAGCAGCAAAGAATCCTGTGGCATCTTGTATATGATCTTGCCACTTCTATACTCTCTTCTGACAGGATAGTAGGGCTGTTGATTAATCGCACGTAACTCACGCAATTAAAAAAAAAATTAATTGCAGTTTTAATCACACTGTTAAATTTTAATTGGCGTTCAATTGTTTATTTAATATTTTGGATCTTTTTCTACATTTTCAAATATTGATTTCAATTACAACACAGAATACAAAATGTACAGTGCTCACTTTATATTTTTGTTACAAATATTTGTGCTGTAAACATGATAAATGAAAGAAATAGTATTTTTCAGTTCCCCTCATACAAGTACTGTAGTGTAATCACTTTATCATGAAAGCACAACTTACAAATGTAGATTTTTTTTTTTTAAATTTTGTTTGTTTCATAACTGCACTCAAAAACAAAACAATCTAAAACAATTAGAGCCTACAAGTCCACTTAAAGAGCATGATCAGCATGGACGCATGAAGGGACATATAAATGGACATATGAATCTCTAGCGCATCTGGCTCGTAAATACCTTGCAACGCTGGCTACAACAGTGCCATGCGAACGCCTGTTCTCACTTTCAGGTGATAATGCTGCCCGCTTCTTGTTTACAATATCACCTGCACATGTAAACAAACTTGTTTCTCTGAGCGATTGGCTGAACAAGAAGTAGGGCTGAGTGGACTTGTAGGCTCTAAAGTTGTATACTATTTTATTTTTATTATTGAATGCAGTTATTTTTTGTACATAATTCTACATTTGTAAGTTCAACTTTCATGATAAAGAAATTGCACTACAGCACATGTATTAGGTGAATTGAAATATTAGTTCTTTTGGGGTTTTTTTCAGTGCAAATATTTGTAATCAAAATAAAGAGTGATCAGTGTACACTTTGTATTCTGTGTTGTAATTTAAATCAATATATTTGAAAATGTGGAAATCATCCAAAAATATTTATATAAATAGTATTCTATTATTGTTTAACAGCACAATTAATCACGATTATTTTTGTTAATCACTTGACAGCCCTAATAGTTAGAACAATAACAATCTGTATTTGCATATATTTAGTATGGATTATATACAGTTTGATTTGCAAAATAAAATATCCCAATGTGTTTATAGGGCACAGTATTTTATGCTTGCAGCAACAGTTAACTAAGAAACTATATTCTCAGGGACTTAATTTTCAGTACAGGTCTAGTCCTGCTGCAGCCTTTAAATCCCACTTTGAGAATCCCATCTGTGATGATCTTTCTGCCTGTCACATTTTCTCAGTAATACTAGTAGGCACAGCAGCAAATATTTTTGGGGATGGTGGTGGGAGTTCAGAAAGGATAGATGGAGAGAAAAACTGGTATGGGTCATATCATTATTCTTACTTTTACTTCCAGTACCCAAGAGTGATGGAGCAAGTGAAGATGATGAAATACAAAACATGTGGGAAGAACAGCAACTAAAGAAGGCAGTCAGACTCCCACAGGTGATATGCTTTTTCTTTCATTGTCATTGCTTTTTGCTGCTATGCAAGATAGTTTTGTTTTAGGAGCAATATTAGAGCTCCTTCCTTGGTCATTGGACATGCTAATTCATTAGGTGGGAGGAGAATAGAAGTAGGGGAAGACTCTGGCAATGCAGATCAGCAATTTCTCATTGCTAGCTGATCAGAGGAACAGCATTGTCATTAGCCTCAAAAGAAAGGTGTATTACCCACACTATTCAGGACAGAGGGAGACTTTTTGGAAAGGCAAAGATTCTGAATCAGTTAAAAGTCTGAGAATGAAACTCTGAGCTAAAGTATGTGCTGTGATGCAAAGGATCTTAAAAACAAAAGTACTTACAAACCAAAACTTCCATCCTCTAAAAGCTATACTAATAAACTATCAACAAGGGAAGGGAAGAAATGTTAAATGGGGGAAGAAACACTGTCATAGCACTTACTGTGCCCCTCCTCCTCCCACCCCCCAGTACTAGATTGGTTATTTAACCTTTCTAAAGGCACTTTCCTGTGGCGTTCAGCGGGGTTCCATCTTGTTTCCCTTCCTGTTCAGTGTGTACATGGGTATTTGGGAGGCTTTGAAAATGCCACAGTTCATACTCTCTTACAATGTGCTGATGACCAAATAGATGCTCCTTTAGCTAGTCTAGGTGAGATTAGACAGCTGGTTTCTCTTACCTGCCAAAGATCAATCTGGATATGATTGAAGGGATTTTATCTTCCCACTATATGTTTACAATTTGGTATTATTGGATACCCAGCTTCTATTAGATCTTGGTCATCGTGGATAGTTCTATGAAGATATCCACGCAGTGTGCGGCGGCACTCAAAAAAGCAAACAGGATGTTAGGAATCATTAAAAAGGGGATAGAGAATAAGACGGAGACTATTTTATTGCCCTTATATAAATCGATGGTACACCCACATCTTGAATACTGCGTACAGATGTAGTCTCCTCATCTCAAAATAGATATACTGGCACTAGAAAAGGTTCAGAGAAGGGCAACTAAAATGATTAGGGGTTTGGAACGAGTCCCGTATGAGGAGAGATTAAAGAGGCTAGGACTTTTCAGCTTGGAAAAGAGGAGAGTCAGGGGGGATATGATAGAGGTATATAAAACCATGAGTGATGTGGAGAAAGTGGATAAGGAAAAGTTATTTACTTATTCCCATAATACAAGAACTAGGGGCCTCCAAATGAAATTAATAGGCAGCAGGTTTAAAACAAATAAAAGGAAGTTCTTCTTCACACAGCGCACAGTCAACTTGTGGAACTCCTTACCTGAGGAGGTTGTGAAAGCTAGGACTATAACAGCGTTTAAAAGAGAACTAGATAAATTCATGGAGGTTAAGTGCATTAATGGCTATGAGCCAGGATGGGTAAAGAATGGTGTCCCTAGCCTCTGTTCGTCAGAGGATGGAGATGGATGGCAGGAGAGAGATCACTTGATCATTACCTGTTAGGTTCACTCCCTCTAGGGCACCTGGCATTGGCCACTGTTAGTAGACAGGATACTGGGCTAGATCAACCTTTGGTCTGACCCAGTACAGCCGTTCTTATGTAAGTTTGTTTGTGGGAAGGCATTTTTTCCTCTGTCTGGCCAGGAAATTGCAACCATTTCTTTCAGATGCAGAGTTTGTTGCCATTATGCATGACTTTGTCACTTCAAGACTAGATTACTGTGATATTGTCTACATTGACTAGACCTTAAATCAGTTTAGAAACTGAAGTTGACCTAGAATGCAGAACATCTTTTCACAGAATCATAGAATATTAGGGTTGGAATAGACCTCAGGAGGTCATCTAGTCCAATCCCATCTCAAAGCTGTAATTGGCTGAAAACTTTTCTGAGTGGTGATTGGCTGAAATCCTTCTTTTGTCACAATTACTTGCAATTTATACTTTCAAATTGTGGAACCTGTCATATATTGGCCTATTGTCACAAAATGTAGAGTTTACTTAGGTATTTACTGTAAGGTAAAAATAAATTATTATATTTGTAGTCTGTTGCTTAATGCTTATAAAAACTGTAGCCCTTCTGTATGGTTAACTGTTTAAACCTCATGAGGAGATCATGAATTATTCCCAGAAATCTTGCATATAACAACCTGGTTCTAAAACAAAATATGAAGAAAAAATGAGACTGATAAACTGATAAATCCCAAAGCTGTAAAGACGGGATTAAAACATATTAAAAAATATTATATACCAGGTCTCCATTTTCAGGATGGAAATGTTCTGTACAATCCTGGAAATTTTTGGGATTTATCAGCTCATGAATAGAGAGGCAAAATGTGTAACTCAGACTAAATAAATGTCTGGATAATCAGCTTTACCTGTGTATACATTTTGCACAGGAAACATCTAATTTTTTTTAATTTGCATTACATTATGTACAGTAACAACAACTTGCTGTATATTTTAATCACTGGGCCTGCTAAAGCTTACAGTTCCAGAGGAAAACAAGTTCATAAAAATTAACATTGCTAATTCTCACAGGGAATTAACGTAGACACTTCCTTACATAAATCTCGACCCATGAAAATAAAGTTTGATCCCTCTGTTTCACTGCCACCTGTGAACCTGGAAATTGTAAAGAAGCGTCTGAATACAAGGTAAGTGTTGCTAGTGTGAAACTTAAGTTTTGAGCATCCTATGTTACAGTGCTGTGTTAATGTCTTTTATGAACCAGTGTATCTCATTCTGTCACTACTGTTTGACTGTTTCTTCCACGTACTAGAGGATTTTAGCATTATTATTTTATGTGTAATGTACTTGCTGCTATATCCAGAATAGTAGTAAGATTTTTGTTTTGCTTGGTTGTAAACACTGTGGCGATGTCTATGTGGAGCTTTTTGTTAAAGTCTCTTCCATTGTCCTACCACTAGTGCAGAGCCATGGGATAGAGTACTAATGTAGACTAATCAATGGTGTTTTCACCCCAAAGCCATGTGAACATGCTGTGAGAAGGCTTGATGAGATGTTGATTAAAATGCTTTCTGTTCTTTTCTGCTAGCACCGCCCACTGTTGCTAAAACTGGTGGTAATGCAGCGTGGGAGACTAAGCAAACAGTACAAAGCTGAAATCTTAACATTAATTTTAGGTCCTTGTCCTGTGGAAAGTTTTATACACGGAGAGACCCATGCACCTATGCAGATCTCTACTGACATCAACTTAAGAATTGTGGCTAAATTAGCTTAAAGAATTTTGCAGCAGTTAACATTTTTTTTTGCGTACTTTCCTGGAGAAGATTAGTTAAATTCTGGGTTCACTTGAATATAGAATCAAATTCAGAAAAGAAAATGAGGATATTAGGAACATAAAAAATTAGGTCACCTACTTGCAAGTCAGCAGGGATAAGAAAATAATTTAATTTGACCATAATGTGTTTAAAATATGCATAATTGCAGAAGGCTGACTTGAATATGATTTTTTGAATTGTGACTGTATTGTGTTTTCCTTTTAGTTTGATTTGACCAGCTAGTCAATCATAATGACTACTTTTTTGATGTATTGCTTAATTTTTCAAAGTTGGAAGCTGAACCCCACTTCAGGAAAATGAAACAAACTACAGCCCACATTCAGTCCTGCCTTGCAGTGCTAAAAGTCTGTCCAAAATGAGCAGGCAGGCAGAGTGTATTGTGCAGATTTTTAGAATAGCAGGCCTCTCCTTTCTTACATGACCAGATGAACATGACAGTGAAATAGTCAACAGTGTTGATGTTCAAGTATCATCATTGGCATCTAAGCTACCACCCATGTAAATGAAAGCTGAGATTAGAGAACAGTGGAAAGGCCAGTCCACACCCCACAAATACTGGCATGATTAATTTTTAGTAGACTTTTAAATTGAGTGGGGCTAATGGAAGTAAGTACTATTTTATTACTAACCTAGAACTAAGGCTTGCTACATAAGAACATGGGTCAGACCAAAGATCTGTCTAGCCCAGTATCCTGTCTTCCGACAGTGGTCAATGCCAGGTGCCCCAGAGAGAATGAACAGAACAGGTAATCATCAAGTGATCCATCCCATTGACCATTCCCAGCTTCTAGCAAACAGAGGCTGGGGACACCATCCCTGCTCATCCTGGCTATTAGTCACTGATGGACCTATCCTCCATGAACTTATCTAGTTCTTTTTTGAACCCTGTTATAGTCTTGGCTTTCATAACATCCTCTAGCAGGGAGTTCCACCGGTTGACTGTGCATTGTGTGAAGAAATACTTCTTTTGTTTGTTTTTAAACCTGCTGCCTATTAATTTCATTTGGGTGACCCCTAGTTCTTGTGTTATGAGAAGGAGTAAATAACACTTCCTTATATACTTTCTCCACACCAGTCATGATTTTACAGACCTCAATCATGTCTCCCCTTAGTCGTCTTTTTTCAAAGCTTAAAAGTGCCAGTTTTATTAATCTCTCCTCATATGGCAACCGTTTCCTACCCCTAATCGTTTTTGTTGCCCTTTTTCTGAACCTTTTCCAATTCCAATATATCTCTCTTTGAGATGGGGCAACCACATCTGCATACAGTATTTAAGATGTGGGCATACCATGGATTTATACAGAGGCAATATCACAAAATGATTGAGAAAAACTTAAGGTGGCTTAACTTGTTTGCAAGCAGTTTTTGTTAAGTTGTTTGCAAATGTTTGGGTTTTTTCAGAATAACATCATTACAGGACCTTCATCGTGCTCACCAGAGGGAGCATGAAAAATATACACAGGACATTGAAAGCTCAAAGAGTACCATCCATGAGTTAGAGAGGTCTTCAAATGCAGCTCTGAATTACAAATTCTACCGGTCTATGAAAACTTACATGGAAAACCTTATAGACTGTTTGAATGAAAAGGTACCAACTTTTTTTTTTTTATTATTTTTATTTTTAAGGGATGAGATGAGGTTGGTGATATTCAGCCAATAGAATAGTCACCTTCCTCTCGAAGTTAACATTTTGTTGCCACCAAGTATGGGGAAACAATATTAAAGGCACACCATAAATTTAAAAGCATTTCTGTCAGAAGGCTATCTTTTATGTAATGCTTAAGATTGTTTAACAAGACTAAAGAAATACTTAATTTTCTTCTTTTCAATTTGTCGTCTTTGTGGGGGGATAGTAAAACTACTCTGGTGATTGTAAAATCCAAGTATTGTCAGAGGGAATTTGCTGTTAACATAACACTCTAAAAACTACATTTTTTTTTTTTAAAATCCCTTTTAAATATTCTCTTCCTGTGTCATCACTATATTGGGCAGCTTTGGTATTTGACAGATGACTTGAGTATAATTTTAGATATTGTATTGCTCTGCCAACAACCAGATTTTTTTCAAAATAAAAATATTAGACTAGAATAAGGATATGTGGACACACACATTAGAGTTATAAATGATGCTATCTTAGGTAAAAATTGAAAATTAAATTGAAGGTCTCATCTAAATCCTCAGTTGTGTGCATCTCAAAAGTTCCATATGAATGTAGTTAATATTATAGAATGGACGGGGTGAGGATTTCAAGTTTTTAGATTGAGATGGATTAGCAGAACTGGGGGGAGGGGGGATTCTTTTACACCACCTGTCTGTGCTATATCTAACTAGCTGAAGCACACCTATTTGCTGTAGCCTTCCCATCATAACCACCATGTGCATTTAAAAGAAGGGGGAGGGCAAGCAAAGCGTCTTACAATCTGGGTGAGGTAAAGAATACACTGCCATTATGTTCTGGGTGGATACTGCTATGTGGTCTGCATTACTGTATTTAGAGCTTGGGTGTTACCTTTGAAACCTCTATTTAAATATCAGAAAGAGGGAGAATAACTGCTGGTTGCTCTTTAAAATGAGCAAGGTATTCATTCCAAAATCTTAAATGTCAAAAAAAATTATTTGTCCATTTCACAACTTTATTTTAAAGGATTAAGTAAACTGTAAAAGGAATGTGAGGCCATGTTAATTAAATGCTCCAACAACAGTCTTGCTGAAACCTTTTGGATGAGAGAGTTCTCTAATTTTTCTTGATAGGACAGTTCTCTATCTTCCTAGTACTGGAACAGCTGAGTTAGTTTAGACTACTGATGATTTTTAATTAGCTCAGAGTGTAACTTGGGCCTGTAAAGCTCATCTGAAATGAACCAGTGAGCCACACTTTTTTCAACATGGTTGGATGGATTTGTGAAAGCCAGTGGATTTCAAGGTCTCTAGTAGGGGTAATTCAGGTAGGAGTATCTATGTTCCGTTTAATTTTTACCCTGAAAAGTGACTGTTAATGGAACCGTACTGCACCTTAGTTCCTTGTGGATGGATGTTCTAAGTCAAGTCATATTTACTTAAATGACAAAAATAAGATTTTACTGCTTTTATTCCTCCTATCCCTGCAAAGCCCAACATAGCTAAGGTTGATTTGGTATATATTCCATCTTGTGCATCATGAACAAAATTGCTTCCTAAGTTCAAGCAGTTACTCCCATGAAAGCCTGCTGAAGGCATTGAGATTGCAAAGGTGTCTGATAGCCTAATTTGAAGAGAGTGAGGTGTAATATAGGTATAACTGAGGGTGAAATTTTGGCCTGCTGAAGTTTTATTACTGGTGATGATGTGTGAAAAGCATGGAAGACAGCAGCTTGATTCCCAGAGACCCTATAGAGCTTGTAGGGGTAGCAGTTAGAAAAAAGCATATTTTTACTTGCAAACTGAACACATTACCTACCATTCTACGTATTCTGTTTATTCCTTCACACATCTCAATAGATGATACTTCTCCACTTACAATGAACTGAGCCTGAAAGGTCTAATCCAGGGGTCCCCAATGCGGTGCCCGCGGGCGCATCTTAATGCGCCTGCGTCCTGGCCTCCGGGAGAGCACCCGCTGAAATGCCGCAGTGACGCCTTTCCCGAATTTAGGCAGCGACGCCTCTCGATGACGCCGCTTGCCGTCGACAAGTGACGTCATCGAGAGGCGTCGCCCTCGAATTTCGGCGGGGATGCCTCTCGATGACATCGCTTGTCGATGGCAAGCGACGTCATCGAGAGGCATCGCCACCGAAATGCCGCCGAAATTAGGTGGCATTTCGGCGGGTGCTCCACCGCCGCAGTGGTCCTTCGGCTGGCACCTGCCAGCCAAAAAGGTTGGGGACCACTGGTCTAATCAAAAGGAACGGGAACTTATTACTCTAACTATATACATTATTTTTTTTCCAGTTTTTCATCATTGTTATACATAAAAATAATTGGGGAAATTACTTTTGCTTTTGCACGTTTTTGCTTTCAGCTTTTCTTTTTAATTCTAGCAGTTAACGTAAAATGTAATATCTATTGAATATATTTCAGCTACTTCATATTAACGAACTGGAGTCAGCTATGCAGATGCTACTTCAACATCAAGCTATAACACTCTTGAAACGTAGGCAAGAGGATCTGAAAAATGAATCTGCTTATGTTCAGCTGCTATCAAGTTAGTATGACTTTTTTAAAATAAATTTTCAGCAACTGAAGCTTTTGTACTTCAACAGAAGTTGAGAGGAGGGGTGTGTGTACAGATCAAGATACAAGTGAATATCCCAAGTATAAGATGCTTTCCAGCCCAATCAAGCTATTCTCTGTTAGCATAAAAGATCAGACCAGGAACAATTGATATTGGTGGACACAGACACAGTAAGCACTCAACAGTAACAGCACTAGTGGAGGACTAGTCTGGTGCTGTTCTTTATCACTAGATCTAGGTTCCAAACCAGATAGTAGTAATTCATAATACTTAAGGTTAGAATAACTTCTTGAACTGGAATAAAATTGTTGCCTAGTTTCAGTTTTGACTTACAAACTGAGAGAAGTCTCTAGCATTCATTGTCACCTTCAGCACTGTCAGTAGCGTGTTCCATAAGACATTCACTGCCATCTCCAACAGATACCAAAAAGCAATAACTTCATCACTCATACTCTGACCTCATGCTGTTATATCAAGAAACTGGCATATCAGATTGTTACACATTCTATACAGGTGTAATATTATTCTGCTTTAACATTGCAGAGGTTACTGATAAAGTTTGTTCATGCCATTTCTAAAATAATAAACTGTAGAGGGGGAAAAAATGAGTATGGACAAAAATATTTTGTATTCAAGAAAATGGAAATTTCAAAGCAGCTGATGTTGTTGTTGTTATACAACTGTTTCTATTCATAGGAAAGAATGGGAAGTCAGCTGATGACAGCTTGGAAGATGATGAAAAAACAAAGCAGCTCCTGGAAAAGAGTGAGGCTCGACGGTAATTGTAAAACGTAAATTCATGTAACTTTGATCACACATTGTTAGAGTAACTTTCTCTCTTTCATGCAGTGGTGAATGTAAATATGCAGGATTTCTAACAGTGAAGCTTTTATTTAACATTTTTTTTTGGATTCTGTCTAATTTATTTCCAAAAGGAATACTAACTAGTTTGCCTTCCAAAACTTAGAATGGTACTATTTGGAGTACACTTTCACATGTTACTTCTTAATGATCTTCACACTCATGTTGCTTGGGATCTGCGCATCAATGGTTTTGTTCTCACCAGAGAACCTAATGCATTGGTATTAAGAGAATTTCTTATGAGATGATGGGAAAAGCTACTATTCAATATCAGTATTGTGAACTTGTGTAGAAACAAACTTTAGATCATTGTGCGGGCAATGAAAATGCTGTCAAAAAGTACCATGATACCAATAGGTTGAGGATCATAGAATCACACAAAGTGGAGATGAAAATGACCTGTTAAATCATCTTGTTCAGTCAGTAGCTTTTCCTCTCAGCTCTTAAGAAATGTTCTTGATCTAATGTTCTGTCCTAGACTACTATCATTGTAGAGGACCTTTCTGTTTAAAAAACAATAATTTATTAGCAAGTATTTGAAAGCATGTAAAATGAGCAAAAGAAACTTGTGTTTTACTGAAGTGCAATAAAATAAGGTAATGACTTGAGTCTAGTGCACATTGAAGAGGCCTTGTCTTTGGAATTAAAATAGATGAAAAATACCTAAATTAAGCTGCTTACTGTACTAAATATCACAGTTAAGTAAGTAAAAGTATTACATTGCTGTAAAAGATTTATTTTCATGTAAACAACTGAGCATTTTCCAGAATCAGATATATGGGTTCTGGACTCTGCAGCCTGATGTGACCCCTTTCTGTGTTTATAGTTGAATTGGAACTCAACTACTCTCTGAATTTTTATGTGATCTGTTGTGCAATGAAGTCTTGGGTGTTCCAATTCTAAATCTTATGGGCTCTGTGATTTATGGTATCAGACCCCATTATGCACCAGAGCTCTCAAGTAGAAGAAATACTGTAACATGGTCCAGCACAGAGATAACTAAACTTGAAGTTCAATATTGAGGGTGGGGTGGGAGATGTTGGGAAAGCTGGGAGTGAAGTGGGGGCAGAAGCTAATGGAGGAAAGATTAGAAGATCTTACTGGGCACACACATCCCCAGTGATAAGTGTCCTGATATTTTTAATCCCAGTTTTCAAAACCATTTCATACAAGTTTTCCACTTCTTTTTAGCTCTACTTTATTACAAAATATCCATTTTTGCTCTGTTGGTCAGTGCTGATTATATTTCCTTTTGCATACTCTTTTTTTCTCTCTTCACTTTTATTGTAAAATAATCTGCCTTCATAAAAGTGTTCTCTCTTAGATATAGATATGCTGAAGGGTCTCTAATGTGAGTTCATTACAAAATATAGGACGTGCAGAAGGCAAGCAAGAGAGAGTTTGGGGAAATCTGATCACCATGAGGGCATGTCCAGTGATGATGAACTGTCTGCAGCAGAGAAGACTGATTTCCAGAAAAACAAAGGTCAGTAACTGCCTTGTAATGAACAAAGTCCTTACATATTTCTAAGATCAAGATAAGTTGCTTTTGAAAAAGGTCTTTAAATTAGTATACATAAATTGAAAACTGAGTCATGCACTTACAGTGAGGAAATACACTGGAGCAATTTTGATTCTTAAATTAATAATTTTTTTTTATTGGTGGGAATATGGAGAACGTACAGTGGTGTGTTGGGGTATATTGGTTTTGCCAGTATGAGTTTGGGATGGCCACATTACTTGCATACAGTGAAGCCATAAGTGAATTATACATGTTATCCCAAAAGAATTCTGACAAAATCTGATGCCACACTACCATGTATTTTGTATGCCACTTATTTTTAAAGATTTTTTTTTTTCAGCTCTGTGGAGACTATTTTGTTTGGGTTTTTTTTTCTCTGTTTAAAAGTAGGCTTCTCTAATCACCTTGAGTACAGATGCACAGGCTTTAGAGTGAGAGGAAAAATACAACTAACTTACAGAGCTTTAAAAATAGTGTTTCCAATGGATAATCACATTGTGGTTTTAAAGTCTGAAATTTTGATTCCTTCTAAGGTTAGAAGCAAATCCTGCATTGAATAGCTGTGGATCTCTCTCTCCACTGATTTTTGGTATAGAGCTTGCAAGATATTGATCATTTACATCTGCTGCTAGTTTAAGACTGAACCTTGTCTGTCCTGAATTTTGTGCCAATATAATTTTTTTTTTTTGAGTGGTGGGGGAGGTTCATATCTTTTGGGGGAGAGAATTTTAAAAATAAAGATCAACTGTTTAGAAAAGGGGTGGGCAAACTTTTTGGCCCGAGGGCCACATCTGGGTATGGAAATTGTATGGCAGGCCATGAATGCTCACCAAAATTGGGGGTTGGGGAGCTGGAGGGTGAGGGCTCCGGCTGGGGGTGCGGGCTCTGGGGTGGGGCTGGAGATGAGGGGTTGGGGGTCCAGGAAGGTGTTCCGGGCTGGGACCAGAGCTGGGAGGGGGATCAGGGCTGGGTCAGGGGGTTGGGGCACAGGAGGAGGTCAGGGGTGCAGGCGGCACTTACCTCAAGCAGCTTCCAGAAGGAGCAGCATGTCCCCCCTCCAGCTCCTACGCTCCCATTGGCCGCGGTTCCAATGGGAACTGCGAGGGTGGAGCTTGGGCTGGGGGCAGCATGTTGTGCCCCCTGGCTGTCCCTACACATAGGAGCAGGAGTGGGGACATGCTGCTGCTTCCGGGAGCTGTGCAGAGCCACTACAAGCACGGAGCAGGGCAAGCCCCTAGTTGGAGTGCTGGAGCGGGTAAAGCCCCACATCCCGCTCTCTGGCGGGAACTCTAGGGCCAGATTAAAAAATCTGAAGGGCCAGATGTGGCCCCCAGGCCGTAGTTTGCCCACCCCTGTGTTAGAAGTGTCTCAGGGAGTTGGAATAGTAGAATAAATTCTAGCAGAGACAGAGAAGAGGAAGTGTCAAAGGTTCATGGAAAAAAGCAGTTTATCACATGAGTACATCCTCCATGTGTGCTGTCTATGCATATACTGTTTTAGTTTGTGCATCCATGTATATTTTTTGTAATATTTCTCTATATACAAATGTATTTTATCCACAGATGATATCTTACAGGAGAGTAAGAAAATCTATGAAGATGTGCATGCAGATTTTTGCAACATCAGGAATATCCTGTTGAAATTTCAGCAATGGAGACAGAAGTTTCCTGACACTTATTATGATGCTTACATTAGTTTATGCCTGCCTAAACTCTTAAGCCCATTAATCAGAATTCAGTTAATAGGCTGGAATCCTCTTGAGGTATGTTCCCTAGTAAATTTTTTCACTTATCAATTGGCACACTGTACTTTATTATACACATACTGCGCTAGCATTCCATCTGCTTCTGTGTGCAATTCAGGGTTAGTTCTAATCTGTAAAGCCCTATGTTATATGGGGCCTCGCTACCTTAGGTACCTGCCTTTATCCCTAGGCATCACTTTCAGTGGCTGTTATCTATGGCATGCAGTGCATCTAATGGCAGTTCAACTGACTTGTATGTGGGAACTGGAATCTGAGTGTTTATGGTGAAGGGTTTCCAACTGGAATTTTGTGTCTCTGAGGGGGTCTGCCAGAGCATGAGTTTACAGGTGTCAATGAACAGTGCAAGAGTTAGGTCAAATATGGTTTGAGTGTGAATCATTTTGGTATATATTATAATAAAATAGAGCTAAAGGTGTGGAATGGTACTGTAATGCTTTCTCCTGTCATGCCCCCAGATGCCTTAAAATGGGTACGTTAAAAAATCAGTAAAGATGTATTGTGTTACCCTCATATTTGAAAAGTCTGGCAGGGATTTTCAAAAAAGACCTAACTCCCATAAAACTCCTTGAGACCCATTTTATCCTATCAAACTAACTTGATTTTTTTTTTAAAGTGAGATCACAGATTTGATAAAGGTAATAATGTTGTTGTAACATACTTGGACTTCTGTAAAGTGTTTGTTTGACTTGGTACCATGTGATAATTTTATGCTGTTCTTGTTTTGCATTCAAAAAAATAAGATTACACACATTACATTGATTAAAAACTAATAGATCTTAAAATGTAATTGCAAATGGGAAATCATCAAGCAGGTGTGTTTTTAGTGGGGTGCAGTAGGGATCACTTCTTGGCCCTACAGTATTTGACATTTGTATCAATAACCTGGAAATAAAAATAAAATAATACTTATAGGATGGGGGACTCTGTCATGGGAAGCAGACACTCTGAAAAGATTTGGGGGTCATAGTGGATAATCAGCTGACCATGAGCACCCAGTGCAATGCTGTGGCCAAAAGGGCTAATGCAACCATTAAGTGTATCAAAGGGAATCTTGAGTGGGAGCAGAGTGGTTATTTCACCTCTGTATTTGGTACTGGTGCAGCCGTTGCTGGAATATTGTATCCAGTTCTGGTACCCACAATTCAGGAAGGATGTTGATAAACTGGAGAGGGTTCAAGACATGCCTTATAGTGATAGGCTCAAGGATCTCAATTTATTTAGTATCAGAGGGGTAGCCGTGTTAGTCTGGATCTGTAAAAGCAGCAAAGAATCCTGTGGCACCTTATAGACTAACAGACGTTTTGGAGCATGAGCTTTCGTGGGTGAATACCCACTTCGTCGGATGCATCCGACGAAGTGGGTATTCACCCACGAAAGCTCATGCTCCAAAACGTCTGTTAGTCTATAAGGTGCCAATTTATTTAGCTTAACAAAGAAAAGGTTAAGGGGTGAGTTGATTAGTCTGTAAGGACCTACATGCAAAAGATATATTTGATAATGAGCTCTTCAATCTAGCAGAGAAATTTATAACACAATCCAATGGCTAGAAGTTGAAGCTAGACAATTCAAATGAGGTAATTTTTCACAGTGAAAGTAATTAACCATTGGAACAATTTACCAAGGGTAGTGGGATTCCCTATCACTGGCCATTTTAAAATGGAGATTGGTTGTTTTCCTAAAAGATATGCTCTGTGAATTTATTTTTGGAAAAGTTTCTGTGCCCCCTGGTATACAGGAAGCCAGACTAAGATGATCAGACAAAGATAAAACAAAGATTTCAATGTTTTAATCCTAATTTTCTTCCTAATCTTCTTGATTAGCCATTGCACATTCTGCCTTTGCAGCCAACATCTTTTTGGTCTTACTCAGTTCAGGTAGTTCTTGGCTTTCCTTTATCAAGTGAAAGATCAATTTTTGTATTTTGCCCTTCTTGTCCTGGGAGAGAATTGTCATTGGGAAATCTATTGGCAAAAATACTTTGACAAAAATGTCCTATGTGAGTCCTCAGAGGCCTGATGTTTCTCACTGATTGTTTTTCTTAAGCAGAATTTCATAGATCTGAATGAGATGCCCTGGTTCAGAGCTATAGAAGAATTTAGCGATGCCAAAAATATGCCACAATCCAAGAGAAATGATGACCCTGATCAAACAATTTTACCTACAATCATTGAGAAAACTATTCTTCCTAAAATTACAGGTATGTTAAGACTGCCTCAATAGTGTTAACTATAGGTAGGCAATTAAAATTTGAGCTTTCTTGCTCAATTTAACCAATATTATTTAGTTACTAATAATGGTAAAGCTAGATTCCTTGTTGCAGCATATAAGCTGTTATATAGCTCTTCAGGATGAAGCCAAGGGACTGTTGCATCAAGCACATTGTAAGAAGGGAGGTTGTCATTCAAACAGTAGATTTCTTGGAGAAGAGTGGAAAGGAAAAAGTTTTCCATATGAAAACAAACATCATAGCTATTGTAACTCACACACATTTAGTGTGGCACTCTGTCACTTTCTGGTGGTGACTGGGCCACAGATAGAGGTTGATGAGCCTACTGAAGTTTTGGCTAACCAACTTGGGTCTCTTAGTTCAGGAAGGTAAAGGCTTATGCTTTAAGATTTGGATGTCCCTTCCTGCCATCAGTGACTCACCCAAGGATGTTGTGTTACACTGTTCATAAAAGCAGGCAGTTTGATATCAGATAGGGAGCCTAATCAATCTAAGCAGATATGACTGCTTTCTAGAACCATTTTTGTATGTTTTATTCTCACTGCCTTCCTTGTCCAATGTCTATGTAGCTAAGTTAAAATGAAGTGCTATATCAAATATTTTCCTGTTCTAAATTAAGTAGTTAGTTCTTGAGACCCTTCATATTTTTTACATAATATTTGGTAATGGTCTATGTAAATAAGATATTCTCAATTATTTAAATTCGACTCCTAAAGTCAGTAGAAAGTTGTTTATTATTGCAGATCACCTCTTGAATTAATCATAAATGACATTGATTTCACAATATATTCTTGGTTTGTCTATATGCTTTCATGGCCCCTCATCATAGCATCTAGGTACCATGTACATAACTGAGTAGAAAGTATTTGTGTGTCAGAACCATACGGGGAAATAAATGTACATTTTTGAAGTAGACCTATTAATGTATAAGTATATGCAAAATTAGCAGAACTCACTTGCCAAATGTACTTTATATTAATTGAATATATCGATTCTTCAGACAAGTAGCTCCATTATGTGTATGGGTATAAAAAGGTTTGTATGTACTTATTAGTCTACATAAGGAATGAATTACTACTAAGGACATTTCTGCTGTCTGGGGCATCCTAAGCTACACAGTGCATCCCTCATGTGGCGGATGAGAGAATGTCAGGCATAATTTAGGTTGCTCCAAATATATATTGAATGAGGAGCCATGGATGTATGGTTGTGAGTCAGACCAACTTTCTGTCCTTGTATTTATTTTTTTAAGTCCCAGTTATGGAAACAATCTTGATTAAAAAAAAAAGTCTCAATTGGCCAGCCTCTCTGTCTCAATTAGCCTCTTGAAATCAGAGTCTGCAACAGATAAGCTTGAATGGAGGTATGAAGGGGTTGGATCAAACCCAGGAGGGAATTCATTGCCTGAAACCAGAGATCCTCACAGCGCCTGCCATTGGCTGCTGTTGGAAGACAGGATACTGGGTTAGATGGACCATCGACCTCACCCAGTATGGCCATTCTTATGTTCTAAAACTAGCATCGGGTGCTAGAATCTGAGAACCATGTGGGTGACTGAGTGAAGTAGTTGGAGAAATGACCCAATTCAAGATTAGTGTTCTTGGAATGAGTGAAATGAGATGGACTGGAGGTGGAAGACTCCATTCAGATGGTATCACAGCACCCTATTCAGGAAGGCAAAATGATACTCTTATAGAGGGAGTTGGAGTATTCCTCTACAGAAAAGCAACAGAAGCTCTACAGGAATGGGGATGAGTTAACTTACAAATTATAAGAGCATGTTTGGTTACAAATCATGCTAAAGTAACTATCATCCCATGTTATGCACCTACCAATGAACAAGATGAACAAGTAAAAGATGCATTGCATAGTAAGTTGAAGGATGTATTAAACCAAATCCACACTTACGATGTCATTCTGGTTATGGATGACACGAACTCAACAACCTCAGATATGAGCATTGCATGAGTAAATACAGAAGTGAGGGGTGAGCGGACAGTGGTGATTTACTAAGCTGTATAGTATGTATAACCTGTACATTAGAGGGACACTTTTCCCTCATCTAGGAAACAAACTAATATGGAAGTCAAATGATGGAATTATCAAGAAACAATTGGATCACATTGCCATCAGCAGATGGTGGAGAAGATAAGTGCTGGATATATAATCTCTTACAAGTACTGATGTAGGAAATGACCACTATCTTGTAATTGAAACAGTTAGAATAAAGCTAAAAAGACAAGCTAATAAGAAAAGAGAGATGGACTTCAGTGTGAAGAAACTGTCTGACCTGGGAATCAGGAGGGATTTTAAAATCTAGCTCTCAAGCAGATTCCAAGAGCTGTGGGTAATGAATGATGATATAGAGTAACAATGAGCTCACTTTAGGAATGTCTGTCAGGAAGCTTCCACAACTTCATTTGCACCAAGAAGATCAAGGAAAGAAGAGTGGATACATTCAGGCACATGGAAATTGATTGAAAAAATAAAAGCTTTGAAAAAGAGGCAAGTACAGGTGGCACGTGAAAAACAATGCACACTGCAATGGGAATATGTAGAGAAAGATAAGTAAAGAAGTTGTGATGAAAGGGTAAGAGAGAATGGCTTGACAAAAAAGTTAAGAGAAGCTGAAAGTGCCTCAGTGAGAGACAAAACCGAGAAACTGGTCCATGTGTATATGCAGTTATCATGGTTCCAGAGTCACAGTGGTATTGTAAATGTGAAAGATGGAAGATTAACAATGGAAGCAGAACGATGGTGAGAACATTTTTAAGGAAGTACTCAACTAACCACAGCCAACAATTCTAATCGAAGGTGAAGAATTAAATATCTCATTGCTAGAAATTTTAGAAGTAGAAATAGAAGAGGCAATTAAGCAGCTAAAAAATGTGAATGTGCCTGGTCAAGATAAAATCACTGCTGAAATGCTTAAAGCTGGGGAGGAGGTGTAGTTCATGAAATACATAAACTTTGTAATATAGTTTGGGAAAAAGGTGTGATCTGCAAATTACCAAAGAGAGGAAACCAGGCGGTGTGTGACAGTTAGCAAGGAATAATGCTACTTTCAGTATGTGGAAAAGTGTTCTGCAATGTACTATAGAGCAGAATCAAACTAGCCATAGATGGGAAAAACTGTGTATTGAGCAAGCAGGTTTTAGACCAAAAGGGTCATGTATAGATCACATCATTGCCCTGAGATGATTGAATGAGAGAGGGCTTGCTTGCCAGAGAAGATTAGCCTTGGACTTTATAGATTTCACCATTGCTTTTGACTGCATTCATACAGAGTTGCTATGGAAGATCTTGTGGCAATATGAGCTTCCTAGAAAAGTAGTGTCACTGGATAAGATGCTGTATGACAGTTCAAAATGCTGTGTAAGGACAAAGTGGAAAGATCAACTGGTTTATCATCATCACTGGAGTGTAGTAGGGATGCATTTTATCACCTCTCCTCCTCTGCATCGTGATAGATTACTTGATGCGAAAAGCAACATCAAAGGAAGATATAGGAATTCTATGAAGTAAAGGAAAACTTCAAGATTTCGACTGTGCAGATGACATTGTTCTGTTGGACACAGATGATGGTGCTCTGATAAAGATCACAACCAATGTCCAATGTGAGGATTAAGTAGAATTAAGAATCTGCCAAAAGAACGTGAATGTCATGATAATTGAAAGCAATGATAATGCATATGTGATCAATAGTGAAGATACAACATGGATAACTAGTTTGCATATCTTGGATGCACGATGATTGCTGATGTCTACCTCTGTAAGGAGGTGGAAGCAAGAATTGGGAAGGCAAGTAGAACCTTTTCAAGACTGGCAAATATCTGGAAAAATAAGGAGATTCACACAAGAACCAAGATAAAGTTATACAATGCTATTGTGATATCCACATCATTATATGCTTCTGAAACTTGACAAATGCTAGAAACCAATAACAGGAAACTTAATGCATTCTGTCAGAGATGCTTGCAAAGAATACTTAGTGTCCGCCGATGAGATAAACCAGGGGCTCTCAAACTGGGAGTCATGACTGGGGGTCACAAGATTATTATGTGGGGGTCACAAGCTGTCAGCCTCCACACTTCACCTCCAGCATTTATAATGGTGTTAAATATAAAAAAAAAGTTTTTAATTTAGAAGGGGAGATCCCACTTAGAGGCGTGCTGTGTGAAAGGGGTCACAATACAAAAGTTTGAGACCCACTGGGATAAACTAACCGACGCTAATGTATTACAGAAGACTGCTCAGCAGACTTTAGAGACAATGATTTGAGAAAGAAAGCTGGTTTGGGTGTGTTGTATGGATAGCAAAAAAAATGTATTCCTAGATAAGCCTTTGATTAGATACCACCTGTTGGAAGACAGAAAAGAGGAGGACAACAGATGATGATATATAAGAAAACCATTAGAAAGATGTTGCTGTCATGGAAACAGACTATAAAGGAGGAAAAAATGTGGCATTAGACAGGTAGAAAGATTGGGTTTGCTTATATATCACAAAGCATGAGAGCATCTAATGAAAAAAATCTGCTTATGCTTACTGTAAAGATGAAGAATGAAGTAACATTGTTACCTTTTGCGTGGTGAACACTTGTATGCAAATTAAGTTTATCTCCTGTTTTAGAGTGACATTTTAAAACAAGCAAGCAACTACTTGTACATCATTTCTGAAATAATTAATGTTTTTTCAGGCTTTGTAGAGCATGTGTGGGATCCTTTATCAACTTCACAAACAGTCAGTTTAGTTCAACTCTGCAAAAATATCTTTGAAGAACATTCCCTTTCCAAAAATGAATCCAGTAAAGCAAAAGAGGTAAAAACCACTGTGCTGTTAAGAGACCAGAAGAAAATGGTATATTTTAAAGTCATTGATAATTATATGTTCTTCCTACCCTTGCTGTATGGATTCATCATATAATTCTAAAGTTGCTGGTATTTGATTAACCTTTGCAAGTCACCTGTAATAAGCAAAAATTTAAAGCTAAAATTGTTCTGCTCTCAGATGTGCAGATGCAGCTCCCTTTTAGTCTGTGGGAGATGTGTACATCTTTGGGCAGAAATTGGCTCTTGCTACTAGAAAAATTATGACTACAATTGTGATGAGCCTCTTGCTAATAGTAATCTTTTTGCTCCTCTGTGAAGATGAATCTTCAAGAATGTATAACTGCATTTGTTTTCTTTTTTTTTTTTAAAGACTCAAATACACAACTTTTAACTGTTTAAAATCTTAAGGATGCTTCAGAGCTCAAATCTTTTTTCACTGGTTTATAACTACACTAGAGCTAAAAATAAGCTTTTTAAAAAGTGCAGGCCTGTTTAAACTTCGCTAAGTGGCTTCCTTCCTAGAAGGATTTTAATTTATAAAAAAAAATGGATAATCATTCCACCAGTGAAAAAAATCTCTACAATGTTAAGCATTTTATAATTGTGCACGCTGAGTTCATGATTCTCTACCCCAGTATGCTAGTTTCATTCCTATGTAAATCCAAGGAATTTCACCATCATAAAATTGGTGAAATTGAGTAGAAAATCAGATCTTGAATATGAAAACCCATGTGTGTACCTGTCAGCCAGATCACTGCTTTGACTCCGGGGAAATCAAATACAGTAGTACCTTTTCAGCATATTTTTGATGTCTTGGCTAAAGTCCGAAAAAATAAAACTAAAAATTGCCCACAGTTTAATTTGATAAAAGTGTAGAGACACTGTGTAAAGCTGTTACTTTTTTCTCTCCAAAGGTCTATCTGTGGTATTGCTTATGACACAATTAGTTATGTAGAATTTTTCAGTTCTTCTATGTGATTAATCTATTGTTTAACCACCAGTTTCATTTTGTAGTTTTAAGAACATAAGAATGGCCACACTGGGTCAGACCATAGTCCATCTTGCCCATTATCTATCTCTGACAGTGGCCAATACCAAAGCATCATGGGAAGTTTACAGACTAGGGTAGTTATGGAGTGATTTACCCCTGCCTTCTGCTTCTACTTATAGACTGTGTATAATCATTTTGCTAGTAAAATAACATGCAGCAAATGGCATAATTTGGGGAAAATTAAATTATCTTGCACACCACACCACACCACAATGACAAATGGTTAAAGAATGTGGTAGGGTTAGTTAAAATTACAACCAGCTGATAACTATAGCTAAGAAAAAATATATAAAACAGGTGGCAACTGTTTTAGTCTATAATAAAAGTATCACATTCATCTAAAGGGAAATGCTGTCTTTAAAATTATATCTTACAATATATTAGGTATCATTTAAATGTTTTTGTGGGGAGGCATTGGTATGTCAATGATAAATCTGCAATTTTTTTAATAGGATCTGGTCAACTCAATTGTTTCAAGAATGAAGAAGTCGATAGAGGAAGATGTCTTTATTCCTCTGTATCCTAAAAGGTAAGGCTAATTCTGTACAATACCAACACTTCATTAGAAGTGAGGTGCCAGTTTAATATACGGTCAACATGAATTGGAAACTAATGGAATAGAAAACTTCCTGAAAAAGCTACAATTTCCAATGTCATTGAGTCAGGTTGGGAAGCCCTTACTCAAGCTTGTGAGTAGTAACTCACAGAAGCAGTCCTGTTTGTTAGAGGAATTGTAATTAGTGGGACTAATCCTGTGAGTAAGTGTTCCACAATGTAAGACCTCCTCAGTCTGGCCCTATGTATTAATTGGTGATTGTTAAAAGGATGCTTTGGCCCAGCTGGCCTGTATTTCCCCTTTGATTCATCTCCTCCTCACATTCGTGAATTGTTACGGTTTCCCTTTGGTCTTTTCACTGTGAAGAAAAATACCTAGCTGTTTTTTGAATTTGCTTTAATCTGGTTTGCTTTATTGGATTTATGTATTACTATATTCTGTATATTTCACAATTTTGAATTAATGGGAATCCCTCTTTTTAAGGGGAGACAGAATTGGAAACTAGGGTAATGTTGGGGAAAATGCATTGCTAAAGCTGATATAGGAAGTTTGCAGAGTATCTTCCCTCTACTGTCTGACTTTGTACAGTGCTCTGTCAGTCTGATACCAAATGTGGTTAAGTGTTTCCAATTGCTACTTTTAGTAGGGATTATCAAGAGACTAGTGATGGATTCCAAATGTAAAGTTATGTAACGGAGCTGAGACCTATTTTCTGTTGTGGCCCTCTATTGAGAACTGACATTAATATCCATCATTATACAGAAGAGGTCAATTGGCTGGATATTTTTTCTAAACAAAAACCACAAAAATGTTGTTTTACCAATTTTCTGTTATACTTTCCATGACCAGCGCTGTGGAAGACAGAATATCGCCACAATCAAAATTTCAAGAAAGACAGTTTTGGTCAGCTGTAAAGGTAAGCAAGATGTACCTAATTTCTCCCTGACAAATCATTTGGGCTAAAATATTTCATGCTTGATCTCAACCAAGAAATACATATTCAGGGAAGTTTGATATCCTGGGGATAGTGCATTGTACTGGGAAGGATATATGTAGTCTTAAATGAGAAATAATAGAAATGTAGGACTGGAAGGGACTTTATAAATCATCTTGTCCAGTTCCCTGCCCTGAGACAGGATTAAGTACTATTTCTAGAGTAGACCATCCCTGGCAGGTGTTTATCTAACCTGTTCTTAAAAAAACTCCAGTGACAGAGGTGCCACAAGGTAACTTGTTTCCGTAACTATGCTTGCACTTAGGAAGTTTTTCCTAATGTCTAACCTAAATCTTCCTTGCTGCGATTTAAGTCCATTACTTCTGGTTCTGTCCTCCGTGGTTAAGGAGAACAATTTACCACCCTTCTCTTTATAACATCTTTTTATGTACTTGAAGACAGTTAACATGTCCCCCCTTGGTCTTCTCTTCTCCAGACTAAACAAACTCATTTTTTTTCCATTTCCTCCTGGGTCATATTTTCTAGACCTTCCGTCATTTTTGTTGCTCTCTTCTGGACTTTCTCCAGTTCATCCACATCTTTCCCAAAGTGTGGTGTCCAGAACTGGACACAGTACTCTAGTTGAGGCTTTATCTGTGCCGAGTACAGTAGAATTACTTCTCATGTCTTGGTTTCAGTACTCCTGCTAATAAGTCCCAGAATGATGTTTGCTTTTTTTGCAGCAGTATTTCATTGTTGAGTCATGTTTTGTTTGTGATCCACTATAGCCCCTAAATCCTTTTCCTAGGCAGTCATTTCCCATTTTGTATTTGTGCAATAGATTATTCCTTCTTAAATGGAGTACTTTGCATTTGTGCTTATTGAATTTCATCCTATTTATTTCAGACCGTTTCTCCAGTTTGTCAAAATCATTGGCGTTGGTCCTGCTTTGACCAGGGGGTTGGACTAGATGACCTCCTGAGGTCTCTTCCAACCCTAATCTTCTATGATTCCATGATTTTTAATTCTAATCCTGTCCTCCTAAACACTTGCAACCCCTCCCATCTTGGTATTGTCTGCAAACTTTATAAACGTCACACTGTCATTTTCCAAATCATGTATGAAGATATTGAATAGAACCAGACCCAGGACAGATCCCTGCAAGACCACACTCAATATGCCCTTCTAGTTTGACTATGAACTATTTATAACTACTCTGAGTACAGTTTTTCTAACCAGTTGTGCATGCACCTTTATAGTAAGTTCATCTGGACTGTATTTCCCTATTTTGTTTATGAGAAGGTCATGTGAGAGAGTATCAAAAGCCTTACTAAACTGGAGCTCTATCACATCTACTGCTTCCTCGTAGCCACAAGGCTTGTTACCCTGTTGAAGAACAACAACAGGTTGGCATGACATGGTTTGTCCTCAACAAATCCATGTTGACTGTTACTTATCACCTTCTAGGTGCTTACAAAGTGTTTGGTATCTGGAAAGATAATGGAGCAAATAATCAAAGTTAAGCTGACTGGTCTATAATTTCCTGGGTTGTTCTCATTCCCCTTGTTATAGATAGGTACTATATTTACCCTTTCCCAGTTGTCTGGGATCTCTCCCATCCTCCGTGAGTTCCCAGAGATAATCACTAATGGCTCAGAGACTTCCTCAGCCCAATCCTTAAGTATTCTAGGATGTATTTTGTCAGGCCTTGCTGACTTGAAGACATCTAACTTGTCTAAGTAAATCTTAACTTGTTTTTTCCGTGTTTTAGCCTCAGATTCTACCCCATTTACACTGATGATCACAATTTTAGTTGTCTGATCACTGCTAACCTTTCTGGTGAAAACTTAAACAAAAAGGCATTTAATACTTTTGGCCGTTGCTGCATTTTCTGCATTTATCATTCTCTCCTCATTGAGTAATGGGCCTATCCTGTCCTTGCTATTCCTCTTGCTTCTAATGTATTTGTAAAATATTTTTTGTTACCCTTTATGTCCCTACCTAGTTTAATCTCATTTTGTGCCTTAGCCTGTCTACTTGCTTGTGTTGTTTTTTAATATTCATCCTTTTGTAGTTTGACCTAGTTTCCACTCTTTGTATGACTCCTGTTTTAGTTTCAGGAAGGTGTGCTCTTGAAAGATAATTGGTTGTGAAATAATGGTTATAAATGTGCTGTCATTTGAATGTACTTATCCATCCATTTACACAAATGTCATATCCTCCCCATCTCACCCCAGACCTTGGCCAACCATTCTTGCCCTGCATATTTCCTCTTTCCATCACTTGCTTCAAAAGTCCACTTGAGAGGGTCAACAAGATATGGTGGCCTTTGGGCTGTGCCCCATGTAAGTTTCCAGGTCCTTGCCCTCTGCTGAGTGCATTGCACTTCTGGGGCTCCATACCCCAAGCGCACATTCTGATACGAGTGTTCAGTCCAATGATCTCCTGTTCAAATAAACACATCAATGTATTTTTTATCTAAAAAGATTGAGTTGAGGGAAATTCTAAGTGGGAATTTGGGCCTGCATGCGGTCCCATGAGAACATGTAACCAAAGTATTACATTCTGGTTTTATACTTCAGTTTACCTCCTATCACCAAGTGTGCTCACTCTAAGCTTCTTTATCATTTCAGCTGCTGTCTAATATTCTTCTTTGGGATGGGATCATACTAGAAGATACACTACATGAGTTAGGACTAGGCAAGCTGCTGAATCGATATCTCCTTCTGATACTTCTTAATGCACCACCTGGACCAGATAATGTGGAAAAGTGCAACAAGGTAAAAATTACATACAGGAAAAAGGCTTATATTGAAGAAAGAGTTTTCATGATAAAGAGATCAGTGTCTGAAGATAAAATAAGTAACAAACATTCAGTATCTGTAGCTTTTAAGGTAACTTTGTAAACTCTTGGTGGTTTTAGAAAGGCACAGTCAAAATATTCAGGCCCAAAGTTTGGACACTTGGAAGCTATTACAGTCCGATGGAAAATACCTTTTTTGGATCCTAACGGTGAAATCCTGGCCCTGTTGAAATCAGTGGGAGTTTAACCATTGATTTCATTGGAGCCAAGATCTCACTCTAAGTATCTTTTTGAAAAATATATCCATTCAAAATAAAATAAAAAGTGTGAGCTGTTCATGCTTGCCTAGATCACCAGCTATAATTAGCCATTTAACCAACAGCATGCTAGTAATGTTTCAAAGCCCATTGAAGAAATGGAAAGATCTCTGCTGAATTCCTTCAAGTCTGGTTCAGGCCCACTACTCACAAAGTTGTATGCTTTCTTGGTGCAATAGATTATGCTAATGCACAGAGAGATTTGGCCAAACAAAAGCCACATTAGGTTTGTTAAAAATCCAAAAAATGCCAATGTTTGAGTCCAAAGTAAATCTTTACACCATTGAGAGGATAGAAATCCTGGGTTTTTTGCTTCCAAGTGTTACAAACAGTAGATGGTAAAAGAAACAATTTCTAAAAAGGTTACTGGCAATTAATGATTTAATCCCTTGGCTCCAGAATAAGTATTTTCATAATGCTGGTTGTTAATGTAAGTTCAATGGCTGGAGTTGTATATATCTAGCCACAAAATGATTTATCAATGAACCTCTTGGCACTGAGAATGAAGAAAGTGGTGGATTCTTTAGAATTGGGCAGATTCTAACTTCTTGACCTGAGGGATTAATGCAAGCAAATGTTTTTGCCCAAAGCTGATGTATGCTAATGTGCTCTAAAGGTTAGCAGTTCAAATGGGCAATAACTAATAGTGTATTATGCCTGCTAGATTGTTAGAGGGCTTTCCCTTCACCCTCTCCCCTGGTTCTTGTCACGCAGACAGAAAGCAGAAGTCCGGAGTGTAGACAATGCAATGTTCATTGGGGTTAGTTTCCAGCAAACATGTTCCATAACTCTGATGCCGCAGTGTTTAGTCCCCCCTCCTCAGGAGGCATAATTATACCTGCAGTGCATGCTCACGGTTCCACCCCTTACAACTTAGGGTCATGTTCCATTTTGCGTCTGGGGTCTTTGTCTCACCTTTTTTGTATCCTATGGGAGGGGTAAGGAGTGAGGTTGTGCTCTGGTCAGGGATGGGCATTTCTTTAGTCTTTTAGTGTTTTATACCTTCCCCACCCCCAAACTCTTTTGCCCCTCCCGACTGGTTGCTTGATTTTGCCTTGGACAGGGGTTGAGGCAATCTTAGTGTGCTCTGAGTAATACTTTAACTGCTTTTATCTGTTCCCATTGTACTAACATCCGACTAGGCAGAAGCAACATCACATATTAGTATAAGAGTATCAAAAAGTCAAACCCAAAATTCTATCCCAGACTAACAAACATACCTATATACTAACATAGATAAAATTGTTGTCTTTAGGCAGTCTTTTTAATATATGCATGCAACAAGCATCAGAAACAAAATGGAAGGTGTAGAAAGGTTTGTGATAAGTTCTCTCAGTCATTTGCTTATAATTATCAGAGGGGTAGCCGTGTTAGTCTGGATCTGTAAAAGCAGCAAAGAGTCCTGTGGCACCTTATAGACTAACAGACATATTGGAGCATGCGCTTTTGTGGGTGAATACCCACTTCACATTCATCTGATGAAGTGGGTATTCACCCACGAAAGCTCATGCGCCAATACGTCTGTTAGTCTATAAGGTGCCACAGGACTCTTTGCTGCTTGTATATAATTGTTGATGTTCTGTACACAGAACCATAAAAACCTTTAGAACAAACATCAGACTATAAATTCTTGAAGCTGTTGAGTATGCCAAGAATAACATACTCCATTGAAGTGATATCTGGCTCTACATCTGACAAAGCTTTTTATTAATTACAACAATGGAGCCAATTAAAGGAGAAATAAGAAGCGTGAGTTTAAACCAGAGTGTGAGTTAATGCATTTAAGGATTGTCTGATCTTTTCCAAATATGTTTTGATTGAACAGGTAGTTGCATGTCTCCCAGAAAGATGGTTCAAAGAGCTTAACAGCAGATCAACTCTTCCTCAGTTGACGAACTTTAGCCAACATTTATTGCAAAGTGCACATACGCTGTACAAGAATAACTGCAGGTAATCTGTCTGGCTTTTTGGAATTCATTATTTCTACATGTACTGTGTGTCTCTAATTTTTTGTTAACTTTTTTTGTGTCTGTATGTTTACATGATACACTTTTTAAAAGGGGCCTTGTAGTGGTATATATTTTGATCTTTTCATAATAATGCTTATCCATTTGAGAGGTATGGAAGGATTGAAATCAAAAGCAAATTAAAAAATCTTGTAATGGACACACAAGAATAATGGAAAAGGGTTATGTGATTGACTTACTGATAACAGTGCACAGACATGTAAAGTCCTACATTACATCATTCTTATAACACTGGTCTGTGTATTTCTAGAGAATTGAGGAAATAGTCCTATAATAGAAGCAAAGAGTCCTGTGACACCTTATAGGCTAACAGACGTATTGGAGCATGAGCTTTCATGGGCGAATACCCACTTTGTCGGATCCACTTCGTTAGTCTATAAGCTGCCACAGGACTCTTTGCTGCTTTTACAGACCCAGACTAACATGGCTACCCCTCCTGATACCAGTCCTATAATGTTGTTTCTAAAGGAGGCATTGGATATCTGCTGTGATTCTCTGTACCTTGCACACTCTGAGCTCTCTTATTAGTGCTTGCTTTTATAAGGAATGCAGTTATTAAAATATGGAACACCTAATTAGATTAGTTTTAAATTTATAAAACATGATCTAATAGAAATGGAAGATACAGATTTATGCTAGCTTTTCCTGCCTAGCCTTTGGACACTGGAATTTTATGTAGGCAACATAACCGATCACCATAGCTCAGGATCATTTTCATTAATTTCCAGTGTAGTTTCTTATCTGCTTTTAAAAATCAATACACTCAAATTATATGGCGGTCAGATACTTGAATGTTGTAAATTTTTTTTATTATTATTTTAGTGATGAAACAAGAGACCTGATTCTTCTGTTGGTGAAAGTCAATGCTTTGCATGTTGCAGAGGACTTCATTGAGGAATATAAATTGGAACACCTGAAATCTATTGTCAGCAAGTAGAATTCCAGCAAAAGGACTAAAATATAAAGTTTAAAATGCTGTAGCCATTTTGGGTTTGATCTAAAGCAAGATAAAGATCAAGCTAAAATACTGTTAAAGGTTTTGCTAGAACAATGCAACTGATGAGTTAGGGCTGCCCTTTGACTTTATAAGGCCTTGTTGAGCCTAGGTATTTAAAGGCCCTGCAAGTAATAGGCTTATAGTTTTGCATTTCTTGTGCACCCAAAATTCCCACAGAGGGTAGTGAGTGTACTTTGTGCACCAGGAATGCAAAATCTGGTCCAATCCATGTTGCACTGGTTGTCATCAAGTTAGTTGAAGATGAAATGGTAATCTTAATTCCTGAATGACCTTGCTTTTGTTGGATTTAATTCAAAGTGGAGCAGTGTTTTTTAGTTTCTACCATAGGGTTGATAATGCTTATTCCTCTTATAGGTGTTACTTAAAGGATAGTGAAAGGATCTGAAAAATGTGTCTCAGAATCAGTATACTGTAAGTAAACAGCCTTGTGTAGAATTTCCAGTATTGAACTGTGAGCCTAGTATTGTGTTCTCTCTCTCTCGGAGAATACTAGGTCCCTTCTCTGGTGAGATCCCAGTGACCATCTTCATGGAGATCCCTGGGAGAGTTAGTCAGTACAAGTCCTGCAGGGTTTCAACTGAGTAATAGCAAAAGATTAACAGGGACAGTTGAAATAGGTGCCTGCTCCCTAGCTTTCTATCTATATTATACCTAGTGTGCAAATACAACACTTGTAATATCACAGTGTAAGGATGGCATCCACTGTATGTTGTCTTTTATAATTCAGATGCTAATGTGGATTGTGCTCAAGTGTTTGTGGGCCTGGGCTCACCTCTGGTCTTATTTTTCATCAAAGTTTCTTTTTAATGATCATATACACTTCAGTTGTTGGCAGTGAGACACGAGTCATTTATTGTAGCGACTTCAGAAATTATTTCAATGTGAGTTTTTCACATTGTTTTCAGAAATCTCACTGGTGTCCAAGAGTCTTGCTGATTGCTGTTTTTGCTCCTCCCTGATGTGTACAGTCTCATCTATCATACAATCTATTTTAAAATATTCTATGTATGGTTTAAAGTGAGAATTTTGAATGTATGTAACGAGTCATTCTGCCATGGAATTGAAAAAGATTTGATTCTAGAAATCCAGAGCGTGGCACAAGTTCTGATGCAGCGTCATTTGTATCTGTATTTCCCCAAATGGTATTTAACATATAATATTTGTGGGGTTTTTTTATAGATTTTTTTCCCTGTGGACATGCTTTAAACATTTTTTTAAAACTGGGTATTTTTTATTTTTGTAAAATAAATTAATATCAATTGTAAATAACTAGATGCTATTTTTTATCTTGATTGTTTAACTCTTGTACAAATGGTCTTACTTTGTAAAATAAAATTGTTAGTCTTGCATTTTTTCATATTTATTTAAACAAGTAATAACTCCAATTCTGGGTGTTCACTGTATTTACCATACTAACATGATTTAAGCAGCATAGTTCTAGAATGTGCAGGATTCTACAAAGCAGCACACTGTTTCAAGACCATCTTTTTGCTGTGATTACTATAATAAATCAACTTACTAATGATGGCAAGATTGTGCAGCAATTGATAACTTTTTTTTTTTTAAATTAAGATTTTTACCAGCAGGAACTATGAAATTAGGCAATAGCTAATCCATATAAGCATGTGATTTGTCCTCCCTGCCTTCCCTCCATATTTGTTGGTATGTTGTCTCAAATTAGACTGAGTTCTTAGGGAATGAGCAGTGTTGACCTGTTTGTTTGTACAGCACCCAGCACAATGGACCCCTGATAATGTAGATGCTATTGCACTACACGTAACATTCCTTCTATGTCATTATTGACTTTGTTTCTGGATGGTGTTGGAGGTGCTATTTTGGATGATATAAAAGATGGTGGCCATCGGGGGCTAAAGAGCCCAGCAGATGTATGGCAAGAGTAAGGGGTACTTACTCATGATGATGGCCAAGATGAATTCCAATTTGTGTAACTGAATTCTGCATGCTTCAGTTTTCCCTGAAGTTTCAGTTGGCTGTGTAAGTTGTCCTGTAATAACAGAGCTGTTAAACAGCTGCACTGTTTCACCAAAACACTGCTCCTCCTGAAGCGTAGTTGAAGTGACAAGTGTATGTGCGCGTATTTTGTAGAGTGCTGTGGGAGCCCACAGGCTAATGTGTACTTACTAAAATGGCCTTTGAAAAAAGTATAAGATTTTTTGCAAACCTGAAAATATTAAGTTTCTACTTTGTGTATTTTGTACCAAAACCAAAGCTTTCAACCACTTAACAGATGCCTACATTTCCCTCTGGTTTTGGCCAGCCATGTGGCACTTTCAGAATTGTCAGTTTCCCAGTGTACAGAAAGCCTGATATAAACTCAGGCCTATCCTACAGGTTGCAATGGGGGAAGGGTAAAATAGCTGCTGTTAAAAGTTTAAAACGCCATTCCATCCTCGTTGTTTTTTTTTTTTTTTTTTAAAGGTAACCTAGGCATTTTTGTGGTCTTATCCTTTCTACCAGCAGCTTTAACTACACCTCTTCTCCCTCTGTGGTATTAACTAAAAGGTATAGCTAGTTGTTTGATTACATTCATTGTTTGTTCTTAAAAATGATTTGAGACCCAATAACAACCATTGCTAAATTTATTGTCCAAAGACAAAGCAGTACAATATGAAAAGGAGGCAATGCATGCCCTTCTTATCTCTCAGCATGGTTTTTACATGGAAGGTATGTTGCAAAGATGCACATTTCAGCTAGCAATATTTAACTGACTTTTTTACAAGTTACAAAACTCATGTCACTAAAATCCAAACCAATTATTATTATAATCCACCAGTAAGTAACAGCTCCTTGTTTTGTTCTGTACCTTCCTTACCTCTGTTTTGGACACTACATTCCAAACCAGTTGGGCGTAATGATACATCCAAATCTGTGCTAGGACATACCATTCATGTATCCTGGCTTTGTCAGGCTTCCTATTTTCTAACGCTAAAGCTTATATCAGCTTTGCAAAGTGTTGTGGGATACTTGACATGGGTGAACAGAATTGGCAGAAGAGCATAATATGTTGATGTAACTTCAAAACACCCATATATAATGTATATTGTATTAATGCCACGTTGTGACATTCCCCAGGGTACAGGACTGCTGAACAGCTGTGTCCCCTCAATATTCCAGCCTGGGATGCCTTTTATACTGGTTTGTTGTGGGAACAACCGCTCCTGGCCAGTTCACATACAGCCTCTAGCATGCAAAATCCCATTGTGACATTCCCAGCTATATTATGTGAATGCTCTGGCGAGCCACTCATGAATTACATACAGGGCGACACCAACATATTCCCAGTCCCAGACCTTTCTCCAGAAATGTGCATCTTGTACTGCCAGCACCTCCTGGACAATACAAGCTCATAGAAAGTCTGTCATTTCATCAATGAAAAATGATATGCACAGACTGTTATCTCAAGTGGAGGTTCCCAAACATTTCAATCCAAACCCGCACTGGTTTAGATAAAACAATAACAAGTTTAACTACAGAGATTAAGTGATCACCAGTAATGAGGCATAAAAGTCAGAATTGGTTACAGAGAAAATAACAGGATAAAATGAAAGCTAATATCTAACTTAACAAGCTAACAGGTTTCAGAGTGGTAGCCATGTTAGTCTGTATCAGCAAAAAGAACAGGAGTACTTGTGGCACATTAGAGACTAACAAATTTATTTGGGCATAAGCTTTTGTGGGCTAAAGACCACTTCATCAGATGCATGCAGTGGAAAATATAGTAGGAAGATATACATATGCACATACATACAGAGAACATGAAAAAAATGGATGTTGCCAAACCAACTCTAACGAGACTAATCAATTATCAGCAGGAGAAAAAAAACTTTTGTAGTGATCATCAGGATGGTGCATTTCAAACAGTTGACAAGGTGGTGTGAGTAACAGTAGGGGAAAAATTAGCATGGGGAAATAGTTTTTACTTTGTGTAATGGCCCATCCACTCCCAGTCTTTATTCAGGCCTAATTTAATGGTGTCCAGTTTGCAAATTAATTCCAGTTCTGCAGTTTCTCGGAGTCTGTTTTTGAAGTTTTTTTGTTGAAATATTGCAACTTTGAAGTCTGTAATTGAGTGACCAGGGAGGTTGAAGTGTTCTCCGACTGGTTTTTGAATGTTATAATTCTTGATGTCTGATTTGTGTCCATTTATTCTTTTGTATAGAGACTGTCCGGTTTGGCCAATGTACATGGCAGAGGGGCATTGCTGGTACATATCACATTGGCAGATGTGCAATGAGCCTCTGATGGTGTGGCTGATGTGATTAGGTCCTATATTGGTGTTCCTTGAATAAAGATGTGGACAGAGTTGGCAACAAGCTTTGTTGCAATAGGTTCCTGGGTTAGTGTTTTTGTTGTGTGGTGTGTGGTTGCTGGTGAGTATTTGCATCAGGTTGGGGAGCTGTCTGTAAGCAAGGACTGACTGTCTCCCAGGATCTGTGAGGGATTGTCCTTTAGGATAGGTTGTAGATCCTTGATGATGTGCTGGAGAGGTTTTAGTTGGGGGCTGAAGGTGACATTGTTACTTTCATCTGATGAAGTGATGACCTGTCCATGACTTCTTCTATATACCCCTAACTAAAACTTGGGCTGAGGGACCACAGGGGCTCTGGGGATGTGTGGCCTGGGACCCTGGCTAGTACGGGGGGGGAGGTTCAAAGGGTCCCTATCTGGCTCCATATGGCCCTGCAGCTCCTAAGGAGAGGGAAGGCCAGGGGGCTCCCTGTACTGCCCCCACCACGAGCTCTGGCTCTGCAGCTTCCATTGGTCAGGAACTACAAGCAAGGGGAGCTGGGGGGGGGAGGGGGGAAGGGTGTGCAGCACATGGAGCCCCCTGGCCCCTCCACCTAGGAGCTGCAGGGACAGGCCTGCTGCATCCAGGGAGCTGCCCCCGCCCCCAGGTAAGCACCACCCCGCTGCTAAACCCATTGCCCCAGCCCTGAGCCCTCTCCCTCACCCAAACTGCCCCAGTGGTGGCTGGTGGTGTTGGCTCAGGGGTTACCTGATCTGCTCAGGCAGCCCCAGAGCCAGCCATACTGGCCACTGCAGGAGTTAGAGAATCCATGAGGGATGCAGCCTTAATCGTAATCTAGTGAAAATTGTGAACACAATAGTAGGGACTGTCACAGATGTGCATAATAAGTATTAATGTGGTGTACATGTTGGCTAACAGTGGTCATCTTGAGGGTGCCCCTTTAGGTCCCAGGCATGCAGCTGTCACCTATGTGTGGACAGAGGCCTGTCCTCCTCTCCCTCTATACCAAAGATTTGCTATAGTTTCCCTGCCATTCAGAGTGATTCTTAGTCCAACACCTGCAGCTCTCTTTCTCTCTGGGACAATGAGAGGGTTACTAGTGACCAGCTCCTTTTTAAAGCACAATACATTTAGGACAAAAGCATTGTTTTATTTTCTCTGTAAATAGTCTACCTGTATGCTAGCTTACCAGCTATCTCCCATCTTCTACAGGGAGACCCTGGCCAGTTCTTCACACCCTTCTAAGAGGATTTTGCCTTCTTGGGTACAATCTTGTGGGGGTTTTTTGTGTTTGTCTTTTTTTAAATCAAAGAGGGATGTGGCTCAGTTGAGTCTGACCTTTTATTCTTAAAGCTCTTTGTTTGCTGGGCCTCTTGAACCCAGACTGAACCAGTGCATGCAATTCAGCAGGTAGTACTTCTTTGGAGTTGTTTACTTGTCCTGAGACCTAATTACTACCCCCACTGCCAGCCAATTTTCTTGGGGGAAGCTTGGTAACCTTGCTGATAAACCGAACATGCAATTCCTAGCTCAGACTGATACATACAACCTTTAGGAATAGAAAAGTTTGACTAGTCCCTGGTCACATCTGTCCCTTTAAAGCTTCCATGGTCTTGCATGTGTCAGACCATTCAAAGCAACATTTCCCCCTTGGCAACTACTAGTGATGAATCCAGCGAGGTGTCTATGGCCTGTTGTCAAATGAGTAACATGAAAAGTGTAGCAGTGAAGGCCTGTTTTGTTACTGTAAAGGCTGAGAATGCCTAGAAAAGGGGGCTGGATATAATACTTTAAGATAATTTCTCAAGATTTTACTGAAGAGAATGGGACTCACTGCCCCTACTCAAAAGTGGAAACTAAAGGAGGTTAAAACCACTGCACTGTATATACACAAATGTACTTTATTGTACATTCTGACTATAAATGTCTTACACAATTGAGGAATTATATATTTAAAAAATTCAGGTAGCCTCCCTCCTCAGTAATCTGCTGTATAAAAGCAGTATCATTTTTTTAGCTCTTCATTCACTTCTTTCCATATTTCTTTCTCTAATTTTGAAGTATCATATTCTCGCAGCATATCAAACTTTATCCAGGGTCTGCTCCACTTTTGTGCTTCTTTCATCATTTCTTCAGGTAGTTCAAAGTGGATTCCTTGAATGTTAAATTTTGGTCGTTCCCAACGTTTTGTCCAGGGTCTCGGTTTCATTTTGACTTTCAGCTAGGATTGGAAACAAAGAATACCTAAGATACAAGTCTGCATAGAACTTTGACTTTTTTGCATTAGGATGCTTTTTCAACTTGGCACTAGTTGTTTTTGTGCTCTAAAAGAAAGTGATGCCAAGTTTGACTTTAAAATCAGCTCTAAAGAGCTACTGATCAGTTCTAACTGGAATTTATTCCTGAAGAAATGTAGTAATTTCATGCCTATGTGCACAACTCTTCTGTAGACAAGGCTCATCTATTTTCAATCTACTTTTGAATCCCACTTCTGATCAAAGTTAGATGTGGTCTTATCTCACAAACAACTTGGTATTCCTCTTCAGTAACAGGGCTGTTAGTCCTTAGTTTACTATCATAATCACTTAAAATATTCCCTCCCATTTTGAACTATTAATTGTTACTGGACAGTTAAACAGTCATACGCCCTCCATCACCCTCAAGATGCACATGTTCACGCTTCAGGTCAAACTTCCAATACTTAATTTTTTCCTGACACCCTCTCTTGTGGTTTCCCCCTGCAGTCTGTCAATGCCACTAGACATAGGCATATGCAGGCCACACTGCTTTTAGCATAGTGATAAACATTATACAAGAACTTAAAGGAGATAGGTATTAAACTTGGAAGATGATTTCTCTAACAGATGGTACCATACATGGCACAGTACAGGATTTGCATACTTGAACTGGCATGGGATAGCCTACCTTCTACAAGTCTTCCCGAGCTAATGAAGAGGGTAGCAGATGTATGTGATTTAAGTCTTTTGGAAAGAAATTATCTACTTTACATCCACTAAATTTTTACCCTCAGCATGACAAGTTATTGTCCACTAGCATTCCTCCCTCATGTAATTTTACAGACAGATTCTCCTAAAAAAAAAAAAGACAATTTAATATTCAAATAGTTCCAGGGAGGTTGGGCAGACATCTAATTTCCATCTACAGAACACATACAGCATGGAGAAAGCTTCTCCACATAATCCCCTACATGTGCCTCAACTCTGACCTGGAGAGCCCACCTCTAGAATTTTTATTTTTTATGCCTATCACTCCTTGTTCTCTGTTAAAACAGATAGTTCAACTGCATTGTGGATGATTATTCACTATGAAAACAGAATAAGACCAAACTTGTTTTACATGTGGCACCTGATAGTCCAGTGGTCTTAGAGGGCTGGATTCAAGCTAACACATTAGATATGAAGTGTTTGTTTTATTTTATTACAAGTCACTTGAATCACCTCCTCACTTTCCCACCAAACTTCTATCACACCAGACTCATACCTGGTTTACAGGAATGTCATCATTAGCTGAATGGGGCACAGGTTTCATGTTAACATCAAAAGTACTATATTCAGGAAGAGCATCCCGTAAATACATCAGGTTGTCATCTAGTCTCTTCTCCAGCTTCAAAACCTTGATCTCCCGGATTCGAGGATTGTACAGTTCATAGCAAAACTCAACACCTTAAGAAGACAAACAATTATTTAACTTGTAGCTGAGAATCAGGGGCCATAAGAAACCTAGTCTGGGTTTGATATATTGCATGTTAGTGTTTCAGATTCTTACATTAACTGAGGATAGTGTTGTTACATTTTGGGTCTATTTTTTGAATACAGTATTGTATACATTTCTCTTTTACAAAAATTGAAGTCTGTGGTCTAGACTAGCTCAAGAGGCAGAAGCACTTATAAGTATAGACTTTAAGAGGGAGCCACAAGCATGAATTTTAAATTACTCAATGTATTTTGGGTACAATGGTGATTATTCACCTGAGATATATTTACGCAAAATAAGGAATGCCTAATTCCTGCTTATATTCATAGTAATGCAGACAAAGCAATGCCTGTATTACCCTACAATGGCTTTAAAGTGCACCAGAAAGGAGGTGTGTGATGCAGCAGGCTGCTACATTGGTCTTCCACTATGGAGACCTAGAGTCAAATGTAGCTTAGGTTAGAACTGAGGTGATGTAGGACTGATATGAGACAAGTGAGAATCAGGATTAAGCTCTATGGGGCCTAGCACAATGGTACTTCACTCTTGGTTGGGCCCTAGATGCTACTACAAAACAAAGTGTTTTTTGTAAGGCTGTTAGAATAATATTAAAATCCATCTACTACGAAGTCAGCTCATAAATGAAGTTAGTAGATGTATTACTTTTGACTAGAGTTGAAACATGAGATCAACCCAGATGTGCCAGATTTTTAAGCAGCTGAGATATACTGTACACCAAGGCCTCATTGCCTCTTGCAGTGCATCTTGTTTTAAGCCTAACAAGAAACAGTAGTATGCAAGATGATGATTTTCCTTTAATACTCTAATACCATTTCAACTGCAAACAAGATTTCTGTAATATACCATTTTATATATAGTTTAAATACTATAGCTCCTCCATTTAATAGTCCTAATGTAAGAATGAAAGCTGTACGAAGACATACCCTGCCCTTCTATAATATTCCGAAGCACAAAGGTAGCACCAAGTCCTTTTCCTCCTCTTTGAATGCAAATTCCTACAAAACGGCTGGTTTTGTCACTGGCATATGGATCTGCTGTGGTAACAGAAAGGATGCTTCCTGAGCAAAGGAGAGACTAGTCAGTAAATCATTCCTGGAACATGGAGTCGTCGTCAGATTTTAAGTGCAAACATTAACAGACCCACTCAACTAAATTAATCTTTGTAAGAGACTGAATTTACAAAATGTAGGCTTAAATATTTATATAAAAATAAAATTTCTTTGCCTTCAAAGATTTCGTTCACATCATTAATGCGATTTACTTTTGTCTATAAACAGGAATGTTATAGACAAAAGTTTCTTGGACCACATGCACACGGCAGCGTTCAGGTTGTAAGCAATGCACAGAGAATGTCTGCATCTAAATAACTTGTGTTTTCACTGAGTTCAAATGGCAATATTTCTATTAATCATATTCTCTTAATTGATCCTATACTGTTCATTAAATTTGGCAGCAGAAAATAGTAACACTGTTATAAAGCTATGCCATTAATTTTTTTATTACTATATCAATGACCAATACCAGAAAAGTTATTAAAAATCCTAATGCTGTTAACTGACCAACATAGAACTCTGGAATGTTGAGCACTTTTCGCCTCCGTATCATGTCAGTTCTTTCAATATAGAATTTAAGAGGATCTGTTCTCTCTCTGGGGGGAATAAATTCAGGACTCAAGAACCTGTGGGGAAGTCAAAACCTTTATGAGTATAAGAAAGAAGCAACTTGTATTAAAACCTACAATTTACCATAGTACTGAAGTAAAAATATTTGGTTTATACATTAAAGACCTCTGTTATTCGTGTGTGCAGGTTGCCTTCACACTGACATAAATAGCAGTTTTTGCAATTCCTGATTTGAATGCTCCAAGTTCCTTTCAATGAGAAGATGTAGCTGCAAAATATCTGAATACAAACTACACAAGTGCCTACATTGGCCTTTTGAGTGCGTGATAATTTTCTATTTATCACTTTTGTCACTGCTATCACTTTTGAGCATTAGAACTATGGACAAGGAGGATTAGTAATGGAACCTTTCATGGTTCAATTCTAACATTGGACGGCTCATTGGATGGCTCATGGCTGAATAGTATTGTGCGTGAAACAAGTTGTAAGAAGTCTCTCTTGCTCCTAGCAGATGGGAGCCCACAAGACACACAGTGGATCAGATTTTCACCCCCACTCCTTTACATGGGATAATGGGGCCAGAAATGCATAGAGGGACCATAAAAACCCGGGATCTGACCGGAATTGCATGACAGAAAATTAGGAAGACAGATGCAGATGGTCCTCTGAGGATCGCTTCGCAAACCCTGTTGTAGGGGCATGGCTATGCAGTGGAAGCACAGCACACAGAACGGCATAGATTCTGGTCAGTGCTGCTGTCCATAGGGTAGCCCAGGGAGGCTACCATAACTTAGCATCAAAGGGCTGCTCTGGACCCCAGAGGGCAGAAAAGGTGGTTTAAAGTGTGTGAGTGTAAAAATCCCTCTTGGCTTCAAGTTCTAAGAAGTGCAGCACAGAATCTTACCCCTTATGAAGACAGTTTCAAGTAATGAAAACCTGAATACCCTCACAGGGGTCAACGTTTTGATTCTAAGAAACTTTCCCCACTCCTAGGCTGATTACACACTAAACTTCTCTGGGAAATCTCCCAATGTTGCACTACCACCAACAGTGCAGAAACATTTTAATCACCATCACCTAATGTTGCCCAGAGCAGGTTAGGTGATATAATAATAGAAACACTTGTGCCCTTTCTACACTAGCCTTCTCACTGAGGATACCAGCACCAGTGGCAGCAACATTTTAGAAAGAGTGACTTGCCCAAGGACAAGCAGGTGGTCAGCAGCAGAGCCAGAATCATAACCCAGGTCTCTCAACTTCCACTCATGTGTACTTTCTCCCTATGACAGCCTGTTGTACTGAAGATACACATGCAATTAATATAATGAAGCTCAACAAAACACAACCTAGACTTGCATGTACGTTTACAACTACATAGACTAATCCATGAATCAGTATTTTGTGGATGCAAGTCACAGGGGAAAGTATTTTAAGCCCATTTTTTGACAAATTGTCTCTGCTAGACCTTAGCAAATGTTTACTGTACTTTGCATAACGGTGCTGAGGGGATTTCAGGAGGTGCTCGTATAATTAATAACTCAACCGATGACTAAGCAAGGGAGCAGCAACTTTTAAGAAGTGTAACTATACACTGTGTTAGGCAACAAAGTATCCTACCTTCTCTCTGCTACCTCTTTATGTTTGTCAACAACAACTGGCTTTGGAGGTGGCTGAAATTTTGCAGGTTCTCCACTGTTAGCCCTCAGAAGTCCAGAGGAAGAGAAGCACCCTTCAAAGACAGAAAGATGGTGCTGAAAATAAACCTATTTCAACCAGGAGTAAAAGCAACCCCCATAACAAGTATGCATACAATTAAAAGGTAAGCAACTCTCAACCCTTCAAAATACTATGAACATCTGCAGTGTGCTTCCTCTGAGCCACCAGTACCATCTTAAGGCAACTGTAAAAGAAAATGCCTTCCTTTGTTAGTGCTCATATGATAGAAGGAAACTGTGAGAAGCTAATTCAAAGAGTTTTAGATGAGTCAAAAGGAGATTAAGAAAAATGATGTTTCTTCCTCTGGTTTAAGCATCACATTTTAGAACAGCTTTCAGATGACTTTATTCAAGCAGTTACTGCTGAAATATTTTCCAAGCTAAGACTAAACTCATCTAAATCTATTTTTAATCTACAGACTTTAATACTTTCTCCTCAGTGATTTGCAGAAGTCTCGGGTAATTTTATGTTTTACTATTTGAACATTGCAAAAGGACTTATTACTGCAGTGTCACAAAGTACAAAAATACTCTTGCATGCAAGATCTGTGCAGAGCTCACTGCTTGATGAATATAATAGTTCATTGAAATATCTCCCTCAAAAGCACCATAACTTCTGAGTGCTCTTTGATTTAGTACGGAACAACTAGAATTTACCAGCTCAGAAACTAGTAATACTTTACAATTTCTATAACACTATCACATCTAAAATTTGTGTTACAATTTACATTAACTAGGCTTCTCAAAATCATTATGTCATTTGTACAAGTGAAGCAGCTGAGGCTAAATAACTGACCCAAGGTCTCAGTCCATAACAGAGTAGGGAATAAAAGTACAGCTCTCTTCACTCACAGTCCTAGACCAGAACCACAAAATCATCCTTCCTCTTAGTAGATCTCTTGAACCTGTAAACTAGGGTAATCCATACAATTGTCAATTTAGAAAGAAGTGTTTAAGAGGCTAGAGAGAAAATGAGCCCTAGAACACTGCATGAGACTGTAACCCAAAGCAATGTCACCAGGTGCAACACACATCCCAAGGCCAGAGAAAGCACTTTCCTTCCAAAGAAGTAGGGGGTGGTGGTGAGGGGGCTGGAAGCAGGGATCCAGGCAGCACCCCCCACCCAGCAAAGGGGGCAGTGAAGTGGGCAGGGACCCAGGCAGCCCCCCCTTCCCCAGCAAAGGGGGCAGTGGCAGGGAAGAGGGACCCAGGTGCCCCGCGGAAAAGCGGGTAGTGGCCGGCGGGAAAAGGGGAGACGGGAGCCAGGCAGGCCCGCCCCGGGAAGGGGAGGGTGACGGGGGAGCGGGGCGGCAGGGACCCGGGCAGGCCCAGCCCCCTCCCGAGAAGGGGGCAGCGACGGGGAGGAGGGACCAGGTCCCCCCGGCCTTTTGGGGGCTGAGGGGCGAAGCCCGGGGAGGGGGCTGAAATCAGGCCCCGGTTCCTTACGGCAGCGCGCTGCGGGCCGGGCGGCGGACGCCATAGCGAGGGCCCTCACACCCGCCTGCTCCAGCAGCCTCCTGCCGCAGGCGGCCATGACGGCTCCAGCTAACGTACCCGGCGCATGCGCGCCCCCCAATGGAGCTACGGCCCGCGCAGCGTCCCAAACTACCGGCGAAAGCGGAACGAGGCCTCAGGGCGGCCGGAGCCCTGCCTCGGAGGCGGGGCTGGTTTCTGAGTCGGGGGAGAGCGGGAGGAGGGGCTGCGGGGAGAGGCCCCCCCCCAGGGGGGGCGGGGCGCGTGGATGGGTGAGACCCCGTGCGGGGAGGGCGGGAGGCGGAGCCCTCAGTCGCTGCCCCCGTCATGGGGCGCAGCTGCAGCGCTTCAACCAGGACGCTGGCTGCGCCGGCAGGCGGGAGGGATTGTCCTCCTGGGGACTCCAGCTCCGAGAGGCGGGAGCTAGAGCGACAGGAAAAGGGGGAACAGTGATCCGGGACATTACAGTCCTGTCAGTTTGACCTCAGGTGTATGTAAGGTCTTGGAACAATTTAAAAGGAAAAAGTAGTTAAGGACGTAGAGGTGAATGGTAATGGGGGTAAAATACACCATGGTTTTATAAAAGGTAGATCGCGCCAGACCAACCATATCGCCTTCTTTGAGCAGCTAACCACTGATTTTTTTTAGACAAAGGCAATGTAGTAGATCGAATCTACCTCGATGTCAGTAAAGCATTTGATACAGTTCCACATGGGAAATTGTTAGTTAAATTGGAGATTTAGATGGGGATTAATATGAACATTGAAAGGTGGATAAGGAACTGGATAAAGGGGAGATTACAACAGGTCATACTGTCAGGCTAGAGGGAGGTCACCAGTGGAATTCCTCAGGGATTGTTCTTGGGACCAATCTTATTTAACATTTTTATTACTGATCTTGGCACAAAAAGTGAGAGGGTGCTAATAAAATTTGCAGATGACACAAGTTCAATATGGAAGAGGACTCGCATATCATACAAGAACATCTGGATGACATGTAAACCGGAGTAATAGCTATGGGATGAAATTTAATAGTGCAAGGTCATGCATTTAGGGACTAACAACAATAATTTTTGCTATAAGCTGGAGACTTATCAGCTGGAATTGACAAAGGAGGAGAAAGAGCTGGGTGTATTGGTTGATCACAGGATGATTATAAACTGTCAATGTGATGTGGCTATGAAAAAGGCTAAGGCAGTCCTAAGATGCAGCAGGCGAGGTACTTCCAGTAGAGGCAGGGAAGTGTTAGTTCCATTATACAAGGCACTGGTGAGATCTCGTCTGAAATACCATGTGTAATTCTGGAGTCTCATGTTTAAGAATGCAAACTGGAACAGGTGCAGAGAAGGGCTACTAGGATTATCCAAGGAATGGAAAGCCTACTGTATGAGAGGACAGTCAAATAGCTTGGCTTGTTTAGCCTAACCAAAAGAAGGCTGAGGGGAGATATGATTGCTCTCTATAAATACATCAGAGGAATAAATATCAGGGAGGAAGAGGAGTTATTTAAGCTAAGCACTCGTGGTCACAAGAACAAATAGATATAAATTGTCTTTCAACAAGTTAGGGCTCAAAATTAGGTGAAGGTTTCTAACAGAGGAGTGAAATTCTGGAACAACCTTCCAAGGGAAGTAGTGGGGGAAAAAAACCTAACTGACTTGATTAAATTTATGGAAGGGATGGTAATGATGTGGCCCAACAGCAACTGCAAGGAGCAAAAGTCCCCAATAGCTGGAGACGAGACTCTATATAGGGAGGGCTCTGAGTTACTACAGAGAATTCTTTCCCAGATATCTGCCTGGTGGGTCTCACACATGTGCCGAGGGCCTAATTGATTGCCATATTTGGGATTGGGAAGGAATTTCCCCCCGGGTCAGATTGGCAGGGACCCTGGGGGATTTTGCCTTCTTCTGCAGCATGGGGCACAGGTCACTAACAGATTTAAACTAGTGTAAATGGTGAATTCTCTTTAACTTGAAGTCTTTAAACGAGTGGTCCCCAAACTTTTGAGGTTGGCACCCCCGACCACCACCCCTGGCCAGGAGCAGGGTACAGCTTGGAGGGTAGGAGGATGCAGACAGGGGTAATGGGGCCAAGGCTGGGGCTGCAGCTGAGGGTGGGTCTGGGAGTAGGTCTGGGGACAGAGCCGCAGCCAGGGGCCAAGGCTGGGCTCAGGAGCGGAGCTGCAACCAGGCTGCAGTGGGGGCCGGTAGCCAGGCTGAGGCTGGCTACAGGGCCAGGTGTGGGGGCCATGACTGGAAGTGGAGCCACAGCAGACCTCAGGCCCACTGTGCCCCCCTGAACATCCCACCATACCCCACTAGTTTGGGGACATCTGCTTTAAACCATGATTTGAGGACTTTGGTAACTAGCCAGAGTTTAAAAGTCTATTTCAGGAGTGGATGGGTGAGGTTTTGTAGCCTGGCACGTGCAGGAGGTCAGACTAGATGATCACAATGGTCCCTTCTGATCTTAAAGTCTATGAGACTGGATAATTCCTGTCAACCTAGCACTGTCCATATGGGGGGATTAGGATTTTTCACACCCTGGAGCAATATAGTTATACTGACCTAATTTCATAGAATAGACCAGGCCTTTGTTAGGCTCTAGCTCAGTGGTTTTCAACCTGTGGGCATAGACCCCTGGGGGTCTGCAGACTATATCTAAGATTTCCAAAGGGGTCTGCACCTCTATTCAAAATTTTTTAGGGGTCCACAAATGAAAAAAGGTTGAAAAACACTGCTCTAGCAGTCTAGCTGATCTCCGGAGAGCCCTGTTGGGTTAGTTTACAGCAGTGGTCACCAACCAGTCGATCGTGATTGATTGGTCGATCCTAGAGGATCTTCCAGTCGATCGCGATCTGCAGCGATGCAGAGGGGCTGCTGCTAAGACAGTCTCCTTGCCTACCTTGGCCCCACGCCGCTCCCAGAAGCAGCCATTGTGGCCCGGGAGGGGGGGGGGGAGAGGAGGCAGTGTCTCCGTCCGCACGCTGCTCCTGCCTGCGAGCACTGCCCCCTTGACCAGGAACGGGGAGCTGTGGTCAATGGGAGCTGCAGGGGCGGTGCTTGCAAAGAGGGGCAGCGCACAGAGCCACGTGCCGCCTGCCTCCCACCCAGGGGCCGCAGGGATGTGTTGACCCCTTCTGGGAGCGGTGTGGGGCTGGGGTCATCAGGAAGCCCGTCTTAGCAGCAGTCTTGCTGCACCGCTGACCGGGAGCCACCAGAGGTAAGTGCTGCTCGGTTGGAGGCTGCACTCCAACCCCTGGTCCGGAGCCAGCACCCTGAACCCCCTCCAGCACACCAAACCAGCCCTGAGCCCCCTCCAAAAGCCAACACCCCTGCCCCTTCCTGCACTCCAATACTCTGCCTCAACCGTGACCCCCCTCCCAGAGCAAGTACCCTGTACCCCCTCCTGCATCCCAACACTCTGCCCCACCCCGGAGGTTCCTCCTGCACCCAAACTCCCTCCCAGAGCCCACCCCCCCTCCTGCACCCCAACACTCTGCCCCAGGCTCAGCCCAGAGCCCCCTCCCACACAGCAAACCCCTCGGCCCCATCCCAGAGCCCGCACCCCCTCCCAAACCCCTACCCCAGCCCGGTAAAAGTGAGTGATGGTGGGGGAGAGCGAGTGATGGTGACAGAGGGGGTGGATGGAGTGAGTGGGGTGGGGCTTTAGGGAAGGAGTGGGGTAGATCCTGGATTGCCCTTGTATTCAAAAAGTGATCTTGGGCGTAAAAAGGTTGGAGGCCCCTAGTTTACAGCCATGTCATGGGAGCACTTGACTGGTTTAGGATTGCTGATATACCACAACAGGAATGTGCCTCTAGTGTGAACACAGCTACACTGGCAAAGTTGTACTGTATAGTAGGCTAGTAGCCTTCCCTCCGCCTCCCCCACTCCCGCAAAGAAGCTATACTGGTAAAAGCACAGTATAGCTGCATAGGACTTCACAGATGTGTTAGTCACAAATCACACCTCTTTGCACACCTGTGGTGTAGATGTAGTAGTCTAGTACAACAAATTATGCAGTCAGAAGGTGATGCCGGGTTTTGTCACCTGAAGCTTTTTCGGGGGATCTTTTTCAACAGTGTTAGACAGAGATCCTTCTATGCATACATCTCCCAGTTTTCCAGTCCTCATTCACACTTGTTGCAAGAAAAAATAATATTCTGGTTACTTTAAAGAGATAAGGCAAAACTAATACAATGGGTATGTGATTACATCCCCTAACTTTGTATCTCTGTTGTTTATTTCCTCCCTGTGTGATTAACTTTATTAGTACACCACTACCTCGATATAACGCTGTCCTTGGGAGCCCAAAAATCTTACCGCGTTATAGGTGAAACCGGGTTATATTGAACTTGCTTTGATCCACCGGAGTGTGTGGCCCGGCCCTGCCGGAGCACTGCTTTACCGCGTTATATCCAAATTTATGTTATATTGGGTGGCGTTATATTGAGGTAGCGGTGTACTGAATCCACCCCTGTTTCTCACATCCCCCACTGCTTTAATCACGCCATGAAACAGATTCTGTCACCTGCTCTGGCCCCTATATATAATTTCAGCAGTACTGCAACAGAATACAGGAGAATTCACTCAGCACAAGGGCAGCATAGGGCTGCCATTGTTCTCCTCCTAATCCCTGTGGGCATGCCAGAGATGGGGCTGAGTGCAGATGGGGGCAGGCCCTACCCATGGCACTACAGGAATTCTGGGAAATGCCAGGCAGCGCTGAGCAGACTGCCATAAGTTACAACACTGCATATAAATTAGAATGTCCAGGAGCTGCTCTAAATTACTGTTTTGGCCCCTGGAAGAGTCCATAATTAGGAGAGCACAAAGATAGTCAAAACCTCCCCTTTGGCTGAGGGGAGAAATTCATTAAGAATTAGACCACATATCACCTGGCAGTGAGGCGCTGTCCTCCCATGTGTTTGCTATTCCCTCCAGTTTGGGTGATGTCTGCAAATCTGACCACAGTTTGACCAAAGGAACACAGAAAAGAAAGATGTGAACAGCCACGCAAAGTTCAGAGATTTACTTCTTTGGTGAGTTTAGTTGTCAGAAAGCCTTTGGAGACATGTAAAAAGTCCTGAACTTGACTACAGGTAGAAGACTGATGGAATCTTTACCATTGTGATAGAAACCTCTCCATGCGGCTTCCGGGAAAGGTTCTGCCTACCACCAGTATCTCATGGGCCACGGTTTAAGAATAATTCCTCTCATTACTCCTGCTGAAATAGAATTTAATCAACTATTCCATTCCTGTGAGGGAAAGTTATAAAGCATTTCAAAGTAATTAAGCACTGAGAGTTTAATGGTGGCTACATTGATCTCTATATCCATTTGTAATATTGAGCTGCTTTTAACATTGCTGTTTTAGTTACATTTCCTTAGGTGTCAATAACAGGCTGCATATATCTGATACAATGTGGCACAAACTAGTGGTTACATAGGCTCTGCATACAAACACAAGCTCTTAGGTGAATGAAGGCTTATAAATGATACACCATAAATTAAATTTTGCAAGAAGTTTCTCCAGAACATGTCTGAATTTATAAATAAATTAGATCAACCATGGTGCCTATGGTGCTCTTGTGCCCCTGTTTATTGGTGGAGGCTGATGTTGTGCTCTGCATGAGTCATCACATTAGCATGAGAGAATTAGCATGGTTTGTGAGAGAATGTGGTGTTTCAGCGGTTTGGATCCTAACCTGTCACTGGGACAAAGGCAGGTACTACTTGGCATTTGCCGATTTAATGCAACTGGATTAATCACATTCTGAATTATACTATTCTGAAGATCTGGGGGCCAGCAGAGGGCACTCTAACTTTGAAAATAAAAAAGTCCCATCGACAAGAACTACGTATTTTACTTTCAGCAAAGATTCCTCTCCCTAAGGATTTTTCAGTGCCAGCACCGTTGAGAGATGATGCATGGGGTTGGGGTGGGGAAGTAATTTGGGGATAATCCAAATAACCATGCTAATCAGGGAGGCCACCAAACAGGCCAAAATAGGTGCACAGGTTCTTTTGATAGAGGAAAAGTAAGGACCTAGGGTTTAAAATTGTCCCGGTGTATGAAGATTTTAGCCTTTTAACGCTGGATCTTTCAACATAAAAACAATTTATTAGCTCCTTGTTCCACCATAGCTGAATGTATTCCTAACAGCATCATAGTTCCCTCATCGCTTCATTAAATTCTATCACATATTTATTCCGTCCTATGCCAATGCATGATTAGTCCTTGCAACATATATTCAAATGCTTTGTCCTCTCTATTTTCAGATATTTACAAGCAAACTAGAAACCCTTCCACCTTGACTCAATTTTCTTAGTAGATGAGAGATGGGATAAGAAGGGTTCCCTTCCCACATTACCTACCACAAAGAAGGAAACAGCATGAAAATTTACATAATTTCAGGATTATAATACTGAAACAGTCTTCTATAAAACAGGGCAGTTGTTGGGGGCATGCTGGTAATTCACAAATTATAAGGCCAGAAGGGACCATTATGATCATCTAGTCTGACCTGCATGATACAGGCCATAGGAGACCCTGAATTAATTCCTGTTCCAACTATATGAGGTCTTTGAGAGAAAATCATCCAATTTTGATTTTAAAATGTCCAGTGATGAGGAATCCACCACAACTCTTGGTAAATGGTTCCAATGGTTAATAACCCTCACAGTTTGCTTCCTATATCTAATTTAAATGTGTCTAGCCTCAATTTCCAGCCACTGGATCTTTGACTGCTAAACTGAAGAGTAACTCTGTTATCCAAATTTCTATTTCCCATGTAGGTATTTAGGGACTGTGATCAAGTCATCTCTTAACCTTCTCTTTTAAGATAAATAGACTGAGCTGGTTGAGTCTTTCTCAATCCTTTAATCATTCGTATGACTTTTCTTTGAAACCTCTCCAATTTTTCAACATCTTTCTTGAACTGTGGATGACAGAACTGGACACATTATTCCAGTAGCAGTCACACCAGTAATATAACCTCTCTACTCCTTGATATTTCCCTATTTATACATCCAACCACTAATGCTTTTGGCCACAGCCTCATACTGGGAGCTCACATTCAGCTGATTATCCACCCTAACACCCAAGTCTTTTTAAAAGTCACCGCTTCACAGGATACAGCCCCCCATGTTGTAAGAGTGGCCTACATTCTTGTTCCTACATGAATGACTTTACGTTTGGCCATATTGTTTGTCTGCACCTACCTTTGCAAGCTCTGTTCAGCAACCTGTCCTCATTATTTACCCCTCCCGCCAATGTTTGTGTCATCTGCAAATTTCATCAGTGATGATTTTATGTTTTCTTCCAGCTCACTGATAAAAATGTTAAATAGAGCAAGGCCAAGAACTGATCCCTGAGGGATCCTACTAGAAACACACCTGTTGTGGGGTGAAAAAAAATAGCCCAGGGGTTAGGGCTCTAGTCTGGGAGTTAGGGAACCCAGCTCTACTTCTTTTGCGACCTCAGGAAAGTCACCTTGGATCTCTGTGTTTCAGTTCCCCCTCTGTAACGTGGTGGGTATGTCACAAGGTGATTGGCCTGTTGAGGAGGGACTGGGTTAGCCTGATGGAGGGCACCTGGCTGATATAGAGAGACAGGGAGCAGTTAGGGGAGAGGAGAAAAAGAAAGCTGGTGATGATGTCTGAGAGCAGGAGTTAGAAGCTGCTGCTGAGGTGGGGAAGAAACAAAACTGGTGAGCCCTGGTGGGGAGAATGTTCATGTGGTGGCTTCTAGGTAAAGAGGAAGAACCATCTTAGCTAAGCTGAACTCAAGCGCAAAAGGATGAGTCTGGAGGAGCTCGGCAGGGCTTGCAGGTAGAGGGGTCTGGAGAATGGAGCATTGGGAACCCACTTGGATGAGCCTCCAGGTGAGGGTTGTGGTAGGACAACTGTAAAAGGTATAGTGAATGGCTAGGAGTTTAAGAATCATGAAACAGGGGTCTTTGTTCTTGGGTAGCTGGCCTGGAGAATGGGCCTTGAACTCAGTGCAATGGAATGGGAGAACTGCTGCCTTTTAACTGGGTTTACTTTGGTGTTTATGAATGGGTTCACATTAGAACTGTACTAACTGTGCCTAGAGGTGGGCCTGGAACTAGACAGGTAAGTTGGCTGCTGGTTCAGTCTGCAGGGAAAAGATGGGCAAATTCAGACAGCTCTGGGGACAACAAGGGGAAACTGAGGTAGGATTTGCCTGTATTGCTGTGGTTAGCTGCTGAACTTGACCTTGCAAGGCAAGCCCTGTAATGTGGTAATAGCACTCCTCTTTTGTGAGGATAAATACATATACAGTATGGGGGCTCCACAGAAAGGGAGGGGCTCTAGTAGATCTGGAAGGATGATGTAAATTTCAGTTTCTGAAATGTATTTATGTTTGCAGCCTAAAATTTCAAGGACTATGACTCCAGCTAGCCAACCCCAAGGCCAAATTGTGGCTTCCCCAATGCAGCTGCCTGGGCATGGATGAGTGGGTGTGGAAAGTGCAGCGAGTTCTCCTGTGGGTTCAGGGCACTTGGAATTCTTTGGAATGGAATCACAGGAGAAGGCAGTAAGTAAAATACCTAGTATTGTTGTTTTGTCTTCATTCAGAAAGAGACCCTTATATACTCTGAATATAGAGGAAGTGAGTTTTCCCAGAACATATGGGCAACGTCTGTCAGTTGATTGTTGTCTACTCCTGGTTGTGAATCATCAGTCTATGATCTGAGGCTGAATTCCAAAACAATGAAGTGGAACCAAATCCTGGAAGTGCTTACTCAACTTATACTCAGACCCTACTTGGAAAACGCCCACTGGCTTTTCTGAAAGGGAGAATGAGTATTGGCTACATTAGGACGTTGGGATTTAGCCCGTGGAAAATGTGTGGTTGCAGTAGTTCTACCCTTCAAGCAAAGCTTAGTACTAGATTGATTTGACAGCAGAAAGTGATGAGATCGTGTTTAATTAAAATAAAAAAAAAAGTTACCCCAAATGTCAGAAATAAGCTAGATCAATAGTGGGGTCACTTTCTGACACTGGTTACATAACAGGAGAAGTCAGACAGAAACAGATTCCTTCTTGCAGTCTGTGCTTCATTAGAATAATGACTGTTCAGCCCTAACCAGGTACAAATGCTGTCAGTGCTCCCTGCTCAGAGTTGAAACACGCAGGGAGTCAACACGGGAGAGGGGACAGTTTAAAAAAATGTAACATTGGCACCTTCCAAAAAGTTCCTCAGCCCTTACAAACAGGATCCTGTGCACTGTCTATGAGATCTTCCTTCTTAGCTTCTCAGAACATGTCACAAACAACAATTAGACTTTATAGCCCTCTGCAAGGGAGAAAAGAACTCTGATACCTATTCTCTAGATCAGTGCTTCTCAAAGCCAGTCTGCCACTTGTTCAGGGAAAGCCCCTGGTAGTCCGGCTGGTTTGTTTACCTGCCGCATCCACAGGTTCGGCTGATCGCGGCTCCCACTGGCTGCAGTTCGCCGTCCCAGGCCAATGGGGGCTGCAGGAAGCTGCGGCCAGCACATCCCTCGGCCCTTGCTGCTTCCCGCAGCCCCCAATGTCCTGGGGCAGCGACCCGCAGCCAGTGGGAGCTGCGATTGGCCGAACCTGTGGACACGGCAGGTAAACAAACTGGCCTGGACCGCCAGGGGCTTTCCCTGAACAAGCGGTGGACTGGCTTTGAGAAGCACTGATCTAGATGGATCAAGTGAGGCACTTGATCCACACAGCAAGTCAGTGGGAGAGGTGACACAGAATCCCTGCTCCTGAGTCCCCCCTGCCTTGAGCCTTATAGATTCATTTACTCCTGTGTGAAGTGGCTTAGATCCTGCTCTGTAGTAAGTTTGCACTGTCCTCAAGCCAGTTTAGCCAGCCACTGGAGGATTTATTCTCCTTAGGGGCATCCTCAAGTGGGGCAGAGCTGCTGTAGCCCCACCAATTGGTCACTAGTGCAGGGGTGTGGTTGCGGGGGAAAAGAGGGCCTGGCTGAGGTTTCCATTTATCATCCCATGTGTCCCAGATATCTCCAGGTGCCAGAATAGTTCCTTGGGATCATTGGCAACTGCAGAATCTTAAAGCAGGCTGGTCCAAAGAAATCTAAATTTTATTAGGCTATCTAAAATGATCTGCCAGCAAAGCAGATCTTTCTGGAAGATATAGTTCAACCAAAACACAAATAACTGGGCTCAGTGCAAGTGGAACTGAGTGAAATTCTATGGCCTTTGCCATACCAGAGGTCAGATAATGATCTAATGGTTCCTTCTGGCCTTAAGAGCTGCGAATCTATACATTAAAATAACACATCCATCAAACAACTTTTCTACTTTGTTGAGGGGAGAGGGGGAAATATTCTTCTGTAACAGCATGGATTTTGCTTTCTATGGAGATGGATTTTAAAGTCAGCTTGTTCAGTCCAAAAATCTCTGGGACTTCAGCAGTTGTGACATGTACGTTCTCTTGGATTCACTTATGGTTAACCTTGCCATACTATTAATGTTTTCCCGCCCTTCGCTTGCAAAGCACTGATTAATGAAGCACTCATTAAATACCCTCACTTTTACCTGAGGCTCCAGGAATACCTGTTGCTGTGGGCATTACTTTTGTGGCACATAACCAACTTGTTGATACAAGCTCTCTTTAAAATGCCAGACTTGAAGAATAAGCTGCTGACGATTATATAACTTTAGGGGGGGATTAAAAAACAGGTGCCAATGACTTATGTTGCAGGGAATGGGAGATACATGAAATGTGAACTTTGACAGTGGTGCATTTTGAAAATACTGGTCCTGTATTAATAATCAAGTCTCTTAAAAATCCCCTCCAGGCGTCTTTAGGTAATTAAGAACTTAAGATGCAATTTACTACCGTGACTTCTCTTTGAGTCTGAATCTTAGCTTTGTTTCAAATCGTGAAATCATGGACGTGACACACAGCACAGTTGCCGGTTACAGAAGGGATGATTAATCTGTGCTACCTAGGGATTTATAAACCCTCATATTCTCTGCCATTATGAAATGTGCAATGTGTTCATAAATATGTTGATAGAGTTGTTCCAGACTTGTACAGAAGGTGATAAAGTATTAGTCCACAAGATAAAGGAGTGACAGACTTCCATGGGGGTGAAGGTTGGACACAGTGACAAAATAAGATGTCAGAATGGAGATAATGCTACAATAAATGGACTCTGAGTCTTTCCCCCTATGCAGCAGTCTCTTGGGTCCTCAGGAGTTCAGCTGTGGTCAAAATTACCAGGGGACGATACTGAGATTCTTGGAATTTCTGTGCCCAAGGCTGGCTGTAAGTGCAAACAATAGAAATGAGTGCTTGGGATCATGGACTTCAGGGAACACCATCAAACTAATTTATGGACTAGTCCAAGCTACCCCTTTGGTAATAACACTAGTGGAGACCCAAGGAAAAACTCCTGGCCCGCCCTACTCTACACCTACCCTATTCTAGCAATTTGAGGTCCTTCTCTTGCTCAGGGCTCCCTAAATCATAAAGATGGCCCACTCCAGACCAGCCTTGAAACTTGAGCAGGGCACAGTTGAAATGTCCATACGCAGCATCCTATTTCTTTAGATGCTTTAAAAATCAGAGTGGATTACGAGAGAGAACTCATTCATCTCGAGAGGCAAGCGTAAACTGAAGACGGGGGATGAACTCACAGGTACCTTTGCATTTCTCAGTCAATATTTGCTCTCTTTCAGTTTATAACCCTATTACTCTCTCAGTAGGCAGGAGAGTTCAAAGGCACAATTTTTTCCCCCTTGATTAATGCATCATTAGGGCTTGTGGGTTTGCCATAGTAAATTATACCTACCCTCATACCCTTGTCATGGGGGCGGGGTGGGAGGGAAGGAGCAGAAGTCATAAATCCATGTTAAAATTACTCAAAGTCACAGATCCATATTCACTGAAACAAAATGAGCTAAATTCTAGTTACATTGCTGCAAGATCTTGCTAGTAGTCAAGTAGAATTTGCCCCACTATCTTTTATTTTGCAATAAATCCCATTTAAAACCAGTGCCAGTGGGTTCAAGTATGAGTTGCAGCAGTGCAGGAGGTCAAGCTGGGTAGAGCTACTAATGCTTAATCTTATGCCTGGTATTCCACTGAAGTCAATGAGAGGACTTCCATATACTTGAAAAGCACCATTCTATTCCTATTGAAGTGCTGCTTTCCTGCCTTATTCTCTGTCAAGGTAGCAGGAAGTGCTTAAAGCAGCTGGACATAGATGCTGCTTCAAGTTATGTAACTTCCTGTCTCTTCCCTTTGCCCCCCAAACCCAGAGAAATTCTACCACCAGCTGTGGCTTTCTTCCTTTGACCATGTGACAAATCACTAGCCCTGTATCCATATTCAGTTCACACGGTGCCTCTTTTCAATGAATGAATGTACTTTGGTTTTCAGCCTAAGCTTATGCAGCAAAGACACTTTTTTTTTTTTAAAAAGAGAAGGTTGTTTATAGGCAGGCAGGTGTGCTGTAGCTGAGTTAGTGAGGTGAAAATAAGTGAATCAACCTGTCAGCACAGGAGAAAACACTGCAGTGCAGCTGGTACAGTATCTCTAAGATGGGGTTTGCAGATTAAGTGAGGAATTTATTTATTAGGCCATGCCGTGACATTCTGTTTCAGCTAACTTCTGTCTCTTCAGTACATTTAAATCGTGTACTTTTCACTGATGAGATTATCTGTGAACTAACAGGACAGGAACTGCCATAGTGACAGCTGTCTGGTAGAAACCCAGTAGATTAAACAATAAATGGAGAGAGCCACAAGACCAGCAAAGCCTGAGTCATGGTGCAGGGGTACAGTGGAGGATGTAACGTTGCTGTACTAAATACATGCTACTTGTTAAATACTAGCTGGAACACAGCTCCATACCTGGGATCTATGCACTAGAATTTGTGTACAAGCTTATCAGGGCAGGGACTGTCGCTCTCTGTTTATATAGTATAACTGGGTCCGGATATCAGCTGGTCTCTTGAGTGCTTTAATTGTATGTTAAATAGCACAGCTACTTGTGAATAGACCTTTTAAATCATTTGTGTTTGAAAAAAAATTATATGCCTGTTCAGAAATCCCTGGTCTACCTCCTCCAACTGGTGGGTCATTGCTAACATTAGTAGAAATTCAGTATATATATTGTGGTTGCATCTACACAGAAAATTAAATCAGGTGTGTTAGGCTGACAGCACATCTACACTGCAAAAAAACCCTGTGGCTGTGAGTTTCGGAGCCTGGGTCAACTGACTTGGGCTTGTGCTATGGGCTAAAAATAGCAGTGTAGATGTTCCTGCTCAGGCTGGACCCCAGGCTCTGAAATCTGGTGTGGGTGGATATTGTAGGAGTCAGCCATTTCAGAGTGGCAAATATATAACCAATCCTGGCCTACTCCAAATATTCTTCCAAGTGCCCACATCCTGCCATGTAGGTTGGAGAGTTTAACAACCACCACATCATCTGGGGAAACAGAATCCGATCAAAGTGGATATGACCTTTTGGACTGGCCCTTACTTGATGACCTCCCTCATCCATGATCCAGAACAATGGGGTACTTTTCATTCTGTCAGATGGAAGGAAAGCTGCTCCTCTGACCTCACCTGGGCCACCAGCCAGTCACTCATCCACTTTGAGCTGCTTCTTCTAGCGTTTACAGTACTTGCTTTCCATCCGACAGCAACTTCATCGGTAGAATGAAGAGCCCAAAGGCCACCATGAAATCTAGTCAGTTGACACCTTGTCGACAACATGCGCCATTGACTAATGGAGGCCATATTGACAAAGTGGGTTGTTGTGAAGACCCCATGTGTAGAGCCTGCTACAAATATTCCTTGACTAGTTTGAAACCTGTTCAGCAGAGTCCAAAGGTGACATGGCAGGCCAAATCCTGATGGTCGAATGGTTGGATCAGTGATAAGGAAACCATTCCAAGCATCTTTAGCTGACACTCATCAGGTGATTTGCTGATTAGATTGGTCCTGGTCCTGACTTTGGCAGCAGTCTTTTATAGATGGTTGTGGAAAGTCAAAGAGCAGTGTGACACCAAGGTAGACCAGTTTTGCCTTGTGTTTCAGTTGTTTTCTGTTGAGAAAGACATCTAACTGAAGTTTACCAGTTGTCTTGTGGAGGTAGAAGATGCTTGAAACTGTCTTGGTCACACTTGGTTGGAGGCACCAACTGCTACAGTAGGTTGCCATCTTGGCCAGGTTGGCATTCTCCAATTCAGTGAAAGAGCGTGACTAGGGACTGCAGTAGATGTAATCTGCATAGATAAACTTGCATGACTGAATCAGTGGCAGGTTGTTTGTGTACCGATTGAACTGGGTGGGAGCAAGCACAGAGCTTTGGGGTAAACTGTTAGAACAAGTGCATGGAGAAGACAATCCATCTCCCATATGTACCCCAAAACACTGGTCATGAAGTAGAAGTTCAATAATGTCCACTACCAATGCTGGGAGAACTCTGACAGTTTTACCAGAAGACTAGTGTGCCATACTGTATTGTAAACTGCTGTCAGGTCCAAGAAAACAGCTCCTGTCTTCAAGTTCTGTTGAAACCCATTTTCTACTTCAAGCTATAAGCAGTGTATGGAAAAACTCACATGGTAAGGATTGAATGACAGTGACCATACCTATTGTGAGCACCAATAAAAACCCTCGCTGGAACTACTGGAAAGCAAACTGGGCCGGCTTTACACAATTCACCAACTGCTACATCACTTGGATCCCACGCACCATATCTTTTGAGGAAGCTTACGTGTGGTTCGCTGATGTTAATGAAGTTATACCAGGGATTAATGTGACCCACTGCGAGAAAGGTATTTCCTCTGATTCCCTTTTTTATTACTAATCTAAGATCTGTGAGTTGGAGCTTTTTTACTTAATTTGTTAGATGCATAAAAAGGAGTAAAGTATCTTAGTCCCCTGGATAACGATAGAACGCTTCAGCTTTTGCCTCACGGTTGAGTTGCACTTGAGGTGAATCATCATATTTTACATTCCATATATGCTCTTGAGCATTCACTTCCATTAACACTCACCTTTTATAAAGCTTCATTGGAGGTGTTAAACTTCAATGAAATATCCTTCTGGCACTCGAGAATTGGGGTGGATCTGCTGATAATGAAAGAAAATGGGATGTGAAGTGACTGAAGGAAGTACTGTAACTTAAAACAATTGTATTCCCAATGCAATATAGTGGTGGAATAAAGGCTCAGTCCTACACTTCTGAACTCTCAGTGGGAGTTTTGCCATTGACTTCACTGGATTCAGGGTTGGGTCCAATATCTGCAGAGGTCCTCTGTGAGAGTAATACACTTTCCTATAGACCTTGTGATTAGAAGTGAATGCCATACTTAACAATCAGTATAAGAGCCTTATATAAAGCCCATTGAGGTCAATAGGAGTCTGTCCATTGGCTTCAATGGGTTTTGGATCAGGCCCTAAAAGAGTAGCCCTAATATTACCTGTGACCCAATAATACTGGCTGCTACAGCCCACAAATATGAAATTCTTAATTTTCCTAACTTGGATCTTGGAAATCCAGGGAGATTGTTAATATACGAAAACTGTTCCATATTTGTGGTAACTACTAGTAAGGCCGTAGTTTATTAAAGCCAAAAGAATTTTAGAAATCATACTGATTTTTCACTATTTGCATTAATTTTTTACTTTTCACCCTGCACATCACATGGACAGGGAAAGCAGACTAGTGAGTTTCACTTTCTGTTTCTAGGCATTTGCATTTTCTTGGTGTCATGCAATAGCTGAATGCTGTTTTGTTTGGGTTTGTTCCATGTCAAAGGGATATTTAAAACCAACCAGTATGGATTTGTTTTAAAGTACATTTCACAACTATATTCTTATTTGTTCTTGGATTTGTAAAGCTCTTGGTTTGGTAAATTTGGGGATAAGTCAGTGGTTCCCAAAGAGTGATCTGTGGAACACTTGCTGGTGGTCTGCAGCAGACAGCTGGCTGGTCATATGATGCTGGTCCCCTCCTTTCAGCTCAGAGAAATAGAGTAGGAAGGGAAGAGGTTAAATGAAAATCAAAAGCAGATCAGGTGATTCACTTAAAAAAACCCAAAACATTGTTTTTGTCTAGACTAGGATTTAAGGGTTTATTAGATTGTATTAGCTAGTTAGTTCGATTTAATTAACCTTCTAAAATGCTAGTCAAGACAAGTTGTACTTTAGTGACATGCTAAACTGGTTGAGTTGAAGTTTGGATTAAATTATCTGACATAATTTAGGAAAAGCAATAGACTACAATGGCCCCAATCCTGCAGACACCTGCTTAACTTTACACATATGCATAGTCGCATTGATATTAATGGGATGACTCGTGCGTAAAATTAAGCATGTATGTGTTTGTAAGATCAAGGCGTAAGACAGCTAAAACAGTGTACTTTCCTAATACTACTTTCCAATATAAGCAATTACTGTAGTTGCCACCACAATGTTATGCAGTTGTGAGTGGGAAATGCTCTCTATAATCAAGAAATAGAGGAGAGGTGGGTCCATGAGACAATCTCTCTCAGGATGTGGTCCATGCTAGAAACAAATTTGGGATTGATCCCATAGTCCTTGACTGTAGAATCACTTTGAGGATGTACACCTAAAAGATAATAAGGTGCTAAACAACAGTCAGCATGGGTTTGTCAAGAACAAATCGTGTCAAACCAAACGGATAGCTTTCTCTGACAGGATAATAAGTCTTGTAGATGTGGTATATCTTGACTTTAGTATGGCTTTTGATACTGTTTCGCATGACCTCATAAACAAACTAGGGAAATACAACCTAGATGGAGCTACTATAAGGTGGGTGTATAACTGGAAAATCATTCCCAGAGAGTAGTTATCAGTGGTTCACAGTCATACTGGAAGGGCATAACGAGTGGGGTCCTGCAGGGATTGGTTCTGGGTCTGCTTCTGTTCAATATCTTCATCAATGATTTAGATAATGGCATACCAAAACTTAAACTTAATCCAGCTCCAGTTCTACAAACCCCCTTTTCAGGCAAGGCCTGCAGTAGCATTACTGAGAAAGTAGTTGTAGGGTAATTCGGAAAATAGTTATTGCCATAAGGCATCTCCAGAAGGCACCATGTTTAGAACACTAAACTGGGAATCAAGGGAATTGGGTTCTATTCCTGACTCTCAGTGACAGGCTGCATGACTTTGGGCAAGTCATTGTGCCTTTTCTCTGTTTCAGTTTCCTTTTCTGGAATGAGACTTTTTTTGTAAAGCACTGTAAGATCTGCACTATGTAAAACAGAAATATTATAAGCAGGCAGGAGAGGGGTGAGAGAGAGAGGTGTGTGTTGGAGGGAGAAAGAGAAGACCACTATGTTATATGCACCTAAACATAATCTGTAAATCAAAATAAATATACAGCTAAACAGTGGCCATATTATAAGAGAGAGAATTCAGTGCAAGATACAAGTAAAGAAGGAAACTGATTGCTGGAAAAAAAACCCCATAATATAAAAGGATACTTGTGGGAGAAATGTGGTTAGGCATAATGGCCTAGATCTTTAATGCTATTTAGGCACCTAATTCCCGTTGAAATAACTCGGGGGAGTTAAGTGACTAAATATTTTTGAGGATCTGGGCCAATGGGTCTGATTTTTTTTGAGTTGTTGAGCACTCAGCTAGGGTGACCAGGGACAGTCCCAATATTTGGGGCTTTGTCTTGTATAGGAGACTATTTACGCGCCCTCCCGCCCCCCATCCAACTCATCCTGATTTTTCACATTTGCTATTTGGTCACCCTACCCACTGCCCACACTGACTTCAGCTGAAGATGGAAGGTCCTCTCTGGATTCAGTCCTCTCGGGAAATCAGGCCCAATACATCCTGTATATTTATGTATAATCAGGCACTATGAAGTTCTCGGATTGTCCAATCATGTAACAGTCTTTGGCAGACATGGGCCTAAGGTTTAGTACGAACAAAGTGATGAGCATGGTCTCAAAATGTAGATGGATTACAGGATTTTGCATATTCTGGAATGTACATTTAAATAGATCTCAATTTAACAGCTTCATGGATACCATATGTCATACTCCATAGTAATCCTATGGAGTGGGCAGTCAGTCCTTTTGGTTGAGATCAAGAGCCATGTCAGTTTAATATATGATTATTATACCCTCTGTTGGGTGATTGTATCCTGCCTCTGTGGGACATGGGCTCCATTAGGCTTTGTCACCTCTAAATTTGTATGATCATATGTATTTCCAGCCCACTAACAAGACACAAAAATGCATGTTGGTATATCCCCTGGGAAACATATTTGGAAGGATGGCCAAATTTCAGGGTCTGTTGCTCTTAAGAGGGAGTTACAGATTTGCACCAATCCACCAATTAATATTTATCCTTTGGGACCATAAGCAATGAAGTCATAATCCTTTGTCTCTGCTGCATTTGGGACAGGTGGCCATTTTCAGTTTGAAACTCACAGCTGATGCTCCCATATGCCCTAAGGATAATGACATTTCTGGAGATAAGTTTAAACTGAACTGCCCAGTTCTAAGAGGCTGATATATCATTTCTTTCTGGAGAGTTATTTCTGTCTGTGTGAGGTCTTTCCAAACCTTCTCAAAACCAAAGCCCACACACCATAAAGACACTAAAAACTCCCTCCCTTCCTGGGGCTCAACATTATTAACAAGAGTGTAAAAGTCAACTCAAGACTGCTCCCTACCTTTAGCTACTCTTGAGGGTCCTGACTCCGGACCTCTAAATCCTTTGTCACCAGAGTCTCTCTCATCTGCATTATATCATTGACTCAACAGAACCCACTTAACTCTTAATCAGGAAGATCAACACCAGCTAACAGGGTGGGCTGCTTCAGGCAAATACTGCCAGAGTGTTTCACTTTCCCAAACATTATATGAACTGCTGGTAAGTTTCTAGAGGTCCTATTACTGCTTATTTGTCCTGCCTGGTAAGCAGCATAGAATATGGTGATCATGATGAACTATATCTGGAAATAGGTGCTGATTACCTCATACCTATAAGCTACAGCGATATATATCCATTTTAGCAAGAACAATAGAGGCAGAAATCACATGTAGCTCTTAGTATCCTATTGTGCCCTAGATAATAACCTATTTTCTTTAAACTCTGTGAAGCTTCAGCAAATTTACCAGCATCTGGGATTAAAGTTAGAGGAGAAATAAAGTGTAGTGAGGGAGCCAGAGGAATGTCAATTGTCAGGGCCTGATCCTGCCAGGAGTTTCACATGGGTGGACCTCTCCACCAAAATCACTGAGGCTCTGCATGGCTGCAGGAGTCCACCTGTATAGACCCCACAGTATTCTGCCTGCTCACTTTTATCATGAGACCCTTGGTAGGTGCGTATCCACACTCAAAAACCAAAAAAATTATCCTTTGGAGTTGTCATGCTTGCTGTCAGTTGAAAGGGGAATGTTTCTGGAAAGTTTGGCCTAATTCCAGTGGCTGGGCTTGACATAAGCATGAACCAGATGTGGTTTTCACGTAGCTACGTTTCGATGCAGGCTTCCTTTTTAAAAAAAGAGACATAAGTAGGTTTTTTTTGTTTGTTTTAGTGGTGGGAAAAAAATCTGCCATGGAGTTAGGGCCTGAGCCTGAAAGCTGGGCTTCACCTTTGTAACTTTATTCACATGGGTCCCAATCCTGCAAACATTGACCTAATTGCCTAGCTTTATTCAGGTGAGTAGGTCTCATTGCAATCTGAGGCTATGCATGTGCAGGATCAAAGATTAAGTGGCCTGGTTCTCAGAGACACTGATCATCCACAGCTCCAATCACTGATGAGCTGGAGGGGACTCAGGAGGGCCCCTTGTTAACAGGAGGAGTTCAGCTTTCATTTAAAATGAAAAGTATCTTGCTAGGTTGTCTTTTTTTCTTCCCCTTCCCCTTGGGAAGGCAGTATTGGAAGTGGAAATTGACTGCTAGGACTGAGTGGAACAAGCAGCTGAGCTCTCCTTGGGCAGGAGTTTTGGTGGTCCCTGTATGCTCACACGGACTTCTTAAATCAGTTGAGTCTGTGGGGTTTGGGTGTACCCCTGAGCATCATCTCACTAGCCAACTCCCCACCCCCGGTCCTAAGGCTGGCTTTCTGCACTGTGGAACCCGCTATGTTTGAGAGTGTGAAGAGATTGGCAAAAAAAAAAAAAGATTTGTAAGGACCAAAAAATGCCAAAGCTGACTGCCTGTTTAAAATTCTGTTCTTTTTTGAGTCTGGGCCTAGCAGCGTTGGTTGTGTAGGTCACACATTGCTGAGGCTAAGGCAGCTGATATTGCTACTGTCTTGCATCTGAACCAGCAACTGTAGCCTGAACAAGGGAATATGCAGCACCTCGAAACCACATCAACAGCTCCAGCGGTGCAAGAAGAGGAGGCTGTCACTGTTGCCCTGAGTGGCAGTCCTGTTGGGTTTTCAGGGGAATAGTATGGAACGGATGGATTCTTTTGGAGGGGAGGAGTGCTCAGTGCCTCTGAAAATCAGGCTACTTACTTAGATGTGCCAATATGGATTTAAACGCTCCCAAGTTTGAAAACTCATGCCATGGTTCTGTGTATGTGAGGGAGAGGATTTCAAACTATACAGTAAAATCAACTGGGTTTTTCCCGAATCACATTGGGTATTTAATGCAAAATAAACTTCTCAGCTGCTCATTCTTACCTAACTATTCCTACCTAGTGTGGCTTCTTGCTGTCTGCTAAGTATCTGCATAGCAGTGGCCAGGGGTGTTGGAACTAGGGGTGCTCCTGCACCCTCTAGCTTGAAGTGGTCTCCATCATATACAGGGCTTACAGTTTTGTTCAATGGCTCTCAGCACCCCCTCCCCCACTATAGAAATTGTTCCAATGCCACTAGCAGGGGATTGGAGCAAACTTTGTGCTCTGGGTAGCCTGAGGAGTTTGAAAAGGGGGGCTTTAGGACCCTGGGAATGCCGCCAAGGCCCAGGTAGGTTTGTCTCATTCGTCAGTTTCACTCACTCTGGGATCCATTCACTCACTCCCGGCATGTGTGTTCAGTGAGTGCTTTTGCTTCCTGGCTGGTTGCTGTGATCGTTCACAAGCCAGGGGACTAGTAGTGATCTCTCAGCAATGAGGAGTATTAGGCTGGGTGGAGAAAGAGATTTTTTTTCTTTTCTCTGGAAGAAAACAAGCAGTTGAGGATATTTAAGCATGAACTGCCCAGATGTGTCTCCCACTTCTACCTTTCTCTTAGGAGTAATGTGCTTGACAGCTCTCAGCAACTTTGCTAAGACTTCCTCAGACTTCTCAGGTAGGAGTGAAGCTCTAATCCTTTGAACTGTATTGGCTATAAGTGAGAATTGGTAATAAATATTCTTCAAGAACAACCCAAGAAAAGTGGATACAAGCAGGTCTGAAATAGTTATAGTGAGATCAATTTTTAATTCTTTTAAAATATGATGAAGCGGATCTTCATGAAGAGGATTTCAGTTATTTAAAAAACTTTCTTAGCAACCCCAGCTAAAATATTTCAGCAGAGATGTTTCTGAATAATTTCAGGAAATGGGGGGAAGGGAATTATGTAAACTTTCCTAAGTTTGTGGTGTTGGATGGAAATACGTATGTATGAGGGTGGAATAGGGTTAGGTTACAGGGCTGGGTAGTTTCTGGACACAAGTTAAAACTAATATAGTAGGATCAAGATATTTTATTATGGACTAGATTCTGACATCTTTGCTCAGGTTAAATAGTACCTTTAATAAGCAAATAGTTCATTGCAGTCAGTAGGAATACTAAGAGAGTAAGATGCTACTAGCTGTGAGTAAATGGGTTGGAATCTGACCCTATGTTTACTTTTACAATGCTCAGAAATTACTGGTACTCACTTCCAAAGACATCTTTATCAGTTTGACATGTTTTTTCACAGCATATATCATGAAACTTTCACAGTAGTTACATGTACTTTACTTTAAAGATGCTAGATGTTTTATCACTAGTCTATACAGCTGTAATATTAAACATTAAAGTTAGATTTCTGCTGCTCTTCCTTGTGGCTGTGAGATGTGTGAAAGCAACTCCAGCCTATAAAACAATAATGTAGATTTAATTTTGCATGAGATTAGGAGTAATCAGTCAGCTCATTAGTGATGGGGCAATATTGACTCCAGAATATCTGATGGAATTCTGAATGCACTTACCAGAGCTAAGAAGAGTTCAGGATGCTCATTATAAAGAATGTTTTAAAACTTTTTAGTGGAGGAGAGCTTCCTATTATAGTTTGTTGGTGGAAAAATGTCATTAGTGAGAACTGTGTCATCAAAAGATTTAGACTGAAGTACACGATTGCAGTTTCAATACGCACAGCATTACAGCTTGGTTCTTGGGAGCCAATGTATTTGCATGTTGCAGAGGGATTTGTGTTATAAAGGAGGTGTTTATTGTGGAGTTTCAGTTGGGGACTAGAATATGGTGGGTTTTAAGTCTTAAAGTGTATTGAAGGGGCTGACCTGCCTGCGATTCAGTCTCTTTTGGGGGCAGATCAATTCTGTGGCTGCCTTTCAAAGCAGATCTGCCTGTGAATGGAAAGAGCTGAGGCACTTCCAATTTATAGTAGTTTGTTCCCTTTAAAGTTTCTTTAGCGCTGAGCATTCTCTGTATCCATCATTCAAAGCAAGCTGGTGTAGAGTGGATGTGTGTGGGGTGGGCTACTTAGGAACAACGGTTGAAATTGCCTTTTATATTTCAGTTCCTGTGCAGAAAGTACTGATCCTACTAAAATATAGACTCTTTACATCGCAGCCAGCCTTACTGGCAAGAGCATAATGATGTACATTGTGATCGTAAGGCACTAGCATAAATGTCAGTTAGGTCAGCAGTAAGGGTAGGCACAAAGTCCGTGTTAGCAGTCCAACCAGAAAAAGAAAACCAATTCAATAGTATGTGGGGATGCTGGCTTAGAAGGATGCTACCACTTTAAAAGTGGGCATAAGAAACTCAGTGGTAGCAAAATCATGTCTTATGGGGTACCAATGAATTTAAAACTAAACTGTGCTCGATTAAAAAGGAGGGGATAGGTCAGTGGTCTAAGCACTAACTTGGCAATACCTAGCTTTCTTTTAACCACAGATTCAAATCCCACCAAGGAAACTCTGTGCTTTGGCATTTCCATGAAGTCTAATGATTGTGGAAGTTTTCAGTGAGGTCCCTGGCACCTGACGTTGCCCTTGTTCAAAGTCTCCTTTCTCTTACCCACTTGCTGCGCTGCAGGTTGGTTGGATGCTGTATTGAAATGTTGGCTGGGGGGCCTTTGTCGCTTGTTTTCTCACACTGCGGTCTATGGAACTGGGAACAAGTCTCACTCTAGCTATGGATAGAGCCTACCACTTGGTGGGTGCTACCATAATACTGCTTTGTGTGTTAAGTGTTTTGGTATCCTCGGAATGAAAGGTACTAGATAAAACTACAGTATTCCTCCTAACAATATCTAGCACTTACCTACCTTCCCATCTGCAATGATGTTTACAAAGATAAATACTAATAACACTTTTATCATATTGCCACCATCCTTGATGGGACAGCCCAGTTGACGCACCACATTTGTCCCAAACTTTGATGATATATCTCCATAGAGGGACACTGCCTCAGAACTGCTATAGTACAGTAAGAAAACGTGCACAGGTGGACTCCCCATCTCTGCTGCAGTTGCTCTTGTATTATTATTATTTATTATTAAGGCAAATCAGATACGTAGATCATTTGCGAAGGGATCTGAATGTATGTTTGGTCTCTTGTTGTTTGACCACGGTTGCCATGGCTGGGAGAGCAGAGCACAGAGACCCCTCTCTGGTGGGGCTGTAAAGGGCTCCCCTGGGTCTTAGGAGGCAAAGGTCACTGGGAAAGCAGGATAGCCAGCTCCAGGTTCTCCCCCTTGCCGTGCCAAGATCCCTGGCTGAATTTCACCAGCTTTAGGGACAAGGGATGTATCCCTAAGTGGCAGTCCAACATGGTCACAGTGGCTCCCATGGGCTCAATGGCTTTTTATTCTATTTCTCTCTCCATTATCTCCTTCTTGCAGCCATCACCCAGAGCCAGCGTTAGCCATTGGGGGCCCAAAACAGGAATATTTTCCACCCCCCACTCCCGCAAAATTAAAACACACAAGTTCTTATAATAAAAAATGAACAAGTGGCCCCCTTGAGCTGCTCGGGCCCTAAGTAATTGCTGAGTCTGCTTATGCCTAATGCCAGCTCTGCCCTCACCCTTTGAAAACCTGTGTTGTAGCCACCTTTGTCCTGACTGGGTAGGGCTGAACTGGATTCACATTTGAGCCCATTAATGCTCCTTTATGATCTATCACTGTTACTGCTGAGCACCAGGAGGGATTGGCACACACCCTCCCTTTCCCACCAGGGGCTTCTATAGCAATTCCAACTGCTGGCCCTTTCGGGAAGGTGAGAGCAGGATGGGGATTCAGATGCAGGTCTCCTTGTGTGTGTAGAGCAGCATCCCCCACTGGGAAAGCAGGCGCTCACAAGGTAGTGCTGCTTCAAGGAAAAATGGTTATTGAGGATCCAAATCTGTAGTCCCTGCACAGGCAAAACACACCATGGCAGAACTTGGTCTGCATTAGCACTGCAAGTATTGCTGTACGGATTAAAGGCCCCGATTATAGATGTTGGAATTAGAGGTTCTGGGGGTGCTGCTGTGGCCTCTGGCTTGAAGTGGTTTCCATTATATACAGGGTTCAATGGCTCTCAGCTCCCCGGCGCCTGACTGAGACCAAGGGCCCCATTGTGCTAGGAGCTGTACAGTGACTGATAGTTCCTGCCTGCAGAGAAATATAAATAGATAGACGATGGGAAGGGAAGCAGAGGCCCACAGAAATTGAGTGACTTGCTCTAGCTGGGAATAGAACACTGATCTCTTGACTCCCAGGGCAGCACCCTACCCTAGAGCATGCTGCCTCAGATTTCCACTGGATCCCCACCGCCAGAGCAGCTTGACTGTCCAAAAAAAAAAAAGAGGGCGGGGGGAACAAATTAAGCATCTATCACATTAGGGGCTCTTGTAATCTGAGATGTAAGAATAAAAAATTCCTTTTGTGTGAAGTATTGGAACTATGTGAAGAGTTTTGAAGGTTTTCGTTATAGTTCTTTAAAAAAGTGTGTGTGTGTGTGTGTGTGTGTGTGTGTGTGTGTGTGTACACACACACATATATATATATCCGGGCATTCTGCTAATAAGGCATGAGCTGCTGCCTTGACGGATCTTAGTGTTTGCACTACATTATGTGATTTGCCACATCATGCTTCTCTTCAGTGGATCTAATGCTGAGGACTCTGTGGTTCTAGATGGTCATTAGGGAACCAAATTCTCCATGCTTTAGCGTTCGTGCATTGAAGCCTTTATTGACGGTCGCGTGTCTCCATCCTCTTCCAAAAAGAAAAGAACTATGAACAAATATCCAGGTGGTAGCAGTAGTAGCTTTTCTTATCTGCACGTTGTATCATCTTTAGTCTTCATATGTAATCCAAATACTTTGCACTCCTGGAGCCCATCCCAGCTAAGGACCTCAAAGGGTTTTACAAACATTAATGAACCCTGGGAGGTAGAGGAGTATTATCCTCATTTAACAAATGGGGTAACTGAGGTACAAAGATTTTCGGGTCCAAAGTCGCATCTGAAATCTGTAGCAAAGCCAGGACTAGAATGCTGATCTCCTGGGTCTCTGTGCCTTAACCCCAAGACCCACAGGATTAATACACAGCCAGATGACATCCCTATGCACACTTTCTTGTTGATTCTTGCTATTCTAAAAACTTCTTATTTGTTTTAGACTCATAGACTTTAAGGCCATAAGAGTCCACTGTGATCTTCTAGTCTGACCTCTTGCACATCGCAGGCCACAGAACCTCACCCACCCACTCCTGTAATAGACCCCTAACCTCTGGCTGAGTTACTGAAGTTCTAATATCATGATTTCAAGACTTCAGGTCAGAGAATCCACCATTTACTCTAGTTTAAACCTACAAGTGACCCGTGCCCCATGCTGCAGAGGAAGGCGAAACCCCCAGAGTCTCTGCCAGTCTGACCTGGGGAAAAATTCCTTCCCATCCCCAAATATGGCGATCAGTTGTATCTTGAGCATATGGGCAAGACCCACCAGCCAGAACTGGGGAAAGAATTCACTGTAGTAACTCAAAGCCCTCCCCACCTAGTTCCTTGCAGCTAGGCAGTCTCATCATACCATCCCCTCCATAAACTTATCAAGCTCAGTCTTCCATCCTTGCAGTGAGTATTGCTGTCAAAACAAAACACGCTCTGCCCTTTGGACTTGTGTATAAGCTGACTTGTTGGACATTTACAGTAGCACCTGGAGGTACCCATTAGCAGCAGGGCCCCACTGTGCTAGGTGCTGTACAAATTCCTGCTGTGAATTCACCCAGAGACTTAGGGAACGAGCTCACAATGTTCTAAATGAAATCCTATTCGTGTCAGTGGGATTTGTGGAGAGGAAAGTAACCTCTTCAGGGCCAAGTCAAGCCATCGTTCCAGGCCCTGATCCTCTGTGTGTGAACCCAGGTGCAGCTCCATTGAAGTCGATGTGGATCTGAGTTGGCCAGAGTGCAGCTCATTGCAGGGCCTAAATCAGCTGGGGGGGCAGCCTTCAAGTCATCCTCACCTTTGGATTTCCTAGTGTATCCTGCCATCTGTGTGTATCACTCGTATCTGCACCCATCAGAGTGCCTTGTGCCTTCTCCGCACTGGGGATTTGCCCCGGTTTCAGCCATCCGTGCAGCTGCACTGACAGAAGCCCCGAGTGCAGACAAATAGCAGCTTTGCTTGTGCTGACAGAGCTTGGAACTGGGGTAAGCTGTAGGGTGTAAATCAGGCCTTCTTGTTGTTTACCATGCCTGTTGGGGGTTATACCACTGCAGCTACGGGGGTGTGTGTGTGTGTGTGCTGGAACTGGGAAGACCAGGCCTTAACATGCAGGTTCCTCGGGGCGTGCAGCGTTGTCAGTTCTGTGCACTGTCCTGCACCTCACTTACTCGTGGTGCTGGACAGATGAGAATGGGACCGAATGTGGCCCTTAGTGCTGCCTTAAAATGCAACAGCTGAAAGCTTTGCCAAGAGCTGCGGTCTATGTACCCCACTGGTGTGGGTATGTTACAGGTCCTCCACCAAGGACACGAGTCTGTCACAGCCCCCAGCTCCAGAGCTCTTTAGCTCAGCCTGTAGCAGCTGATGGTTTTAGCTCTGGAGGTTCCTGGTTTAACCCTGCTGTTGGCCATCACACCTGTATCGGTCAAATCAATTCTCTGGGGCAGGGACTTTGATTATGGCTCTACAGCACCCACCAAGCACAATGGGGCCCCAGCCTGGTGCCCCCACGATAGAAATGTTTGCTAATAATGCCTTGCCTGGATCCTGGTGCTGGCTAACTGCTTTGCAGCTTTTGTGAATGTCGCTTGAAGACCTTTCCCTACGGTTAAATGCCGCCAGAGTGTTTTTTGTTTATGCAGGGCTGGCTTAAACTGTGAGCTGTCTTTGTCACCTACCTGCTAATTGGCTCGTTGTGTTTGTCTGAGCTGACGGGGTGGGGGGGGCTAGCTGTGGCAGGAGAACAGCCCCTTCTCCCTGCTTGCATTTAATCAGCCCGTAATAATGGCAATTTGTTTGACAAGTCCATTCACCAAATGATCACAGAAATTGACAGGCTAACAGCTTCTGAATGGCATTTAAGTAGACTTAGATATTGGGCTTGGAGATGTGAATGGGTTCAGTCAGGTCAGGGGGAGGCCTATTATCCAAGTGTGTTGAAAACTGGGCAGTGAACGGAAGCCGTGTGTTAACACAAGGGAAAGGTGGACAGCGTTTTGTTCTCAATGGCTCTAACACAGCTGTGTAATTTGGTAAGGAGGGTTTGTACTTCTGGCCTTCGCTACAATGGGCAAACTACCATATCCTAACAACCTCAGACAAAACCAGCTAAGCCCCTTGCCTTCCTTCTTACCCCCCGCCCCCCTCAGTGCTCTAACCTAGGTCTCTACAGGGGCTGAAGGACTTTTTCTCTTAAAACCCAGTTTATCCTTTTCCACACTGTTTGGCCAAACGAGCCTCACTGGTCTTCTGGTGCTGTGGGCCTTGTGCGGGCTTAATGGATTTTAAAGTTAGAAGGGACTATTCTGATAATCTGGTCTGACCTCCTGTATAGGATTTCACCCAGTGATTCCTGCATCAAACCCATAACTTCTATTTGAGCTACAGCAGAGGGGCCATGCCGATGTGTGGTTTGTGCACTGATTTAATCTAAACCAATTTAACTAAATTGCTGTAACCCCCTCAGCATGAACACTTAAATTGGTCTGAGGGTCTGAAATCAGGTTAGTTTAAGTCTACTACAAACCCACTTCAGATTGGAAATAAAGACATACATTTTTGACAGCGAGAGTAGTTAACCATTGGAACAGTTTACCAAGGGTTATGGTGGATTCTCCATGACTGACCATTTTAAAATCAAGATTGGATATTTTTTCTAAAAGATCTGCCCTAGGAATTATTTTGGGGCAATTCTATGGCCTATGTTATACAGGGCGTCAGACTAGATGATCACAATGATCCCTTCTGACCTTAGAATTTATGAATTGGCTAAACTGATTTGAAGCCACTCTTAAACTGAGATAAGATATGCTGAGCACAAAGACTGTTTGGGAGATCATGGTGCCACAGGAGAAAACGTTCGTTCGTTCGTTCTGCTCCCAAAATGCAGACCCTTAACTTGTGAGTGAAGGGAGAATTGTTGGTAGCAGTACATGGTCCAATACATAGTTGAGGGGTTCTCTTCTTTAGAAGTCAATGGTCAGAGTTGCTATTGATTTTTCTGTGGGTAGTGCTCAGCTGTGATGGTGATGGGAGGCAGTATGAAACCCAAGGGTGTCAGAGGGGAAGATATACACTAGCCAATACATTGCAATACTCTAGATACTTGTAAACAGAAGTTAAACTGAAATGTCGCCTCTTTGAGATGCCAGAAAAGTGACTGACTGCACATGGAGGGATTATCTGTTTAAAATGTTGCTTTAATTTTTTTGCTGTTTAGAAACAGTCTGGGCTGTCGGAGACCTCGATTCAAATTCTGATTTGCCACAGACTTCCTATATGATTTTGGGCAAATCATTTAGTCTCTCTGTGCCTCAGTTTCTCATCATTATGCTGACGAATAGCAGTGCCCCACTTCACAGGAGTGTATGAAGATAAATACTATAAAGATTGTGAGGCACTCAGATACTGTAGTGATGAGGTGTGTGGGGGTGTGTGAAATGTAGACTGAAATAGTAATATACTGCAACAATTTCTCCAGAGCCTCTCTCTAAATACCTGCGTCTGGGGCCACAGGCAGCGATCAAACTCTCAGATGGGTTTGGGGAAGTGGACACTCCCAGGAGAGAGGTCTGGCTGTTTCAAGGAACAGAGTCAGGGGAGAAGAGGGGTGACTTTGCCACACCAAGGATGACTGAAAAGAAAAAGGAGGAGATGAGGAGAACTCCTTTAGGGATCCAGGGAGTGGTTTGTTATCTGTTTGGGTGACTGAGGCTTTTAAAGTGAGACTGCGTGGTAATGGAATGTGGGTGGACTGTGACTATTGGAGACAGGCAAAAAAAAGGGACTGCTAACCATTCCTGTAGAGGTGGGCGGGAGGCGGCAGGGGGATTGGTGGACACTACCTCGGGACACTCGCTGGACTCAAAGGGATTTGATAAAGACCTGTTAGCACTCAAGAAAGAGATCTTGGAGTCGTTGTGGATAGTTCTCTGAAAACATCCACTCAATGTGCAGCGGCAGTGGAAAAAGCTAACGGAATGTTGGGAATCATTAGGAAAGGGATAGATAACACTGGTCTACAATTTTTGAGACATCGTCTGCTTCAGAGATAAAATGTGCTATTTATTATGTATTTTGATGTTCTGAATTCAAATATGATAATTAAAACAACTGATTGGCTACTGTTTCTAAGTTTTTACATTTTATGTCTATGTATATTGTGTAGATAGTAGAGTTTTAATCATAAATTGTAAACCTAGGTCTTTTCATGTGTTTATGGTTGCTTTACATGATAATATTTCACCTGTCCTGTTTATGTAACACTTTAAAAATCAGCAAAAGGGTTATATAACTAAAATTTATTATGAAACAAAAGGCAAAAAACTATTATGTACATAGTTTAGTCCTATTCAGTGTCTTCTCGGCGCTTCTTGGCTTGTCTCTTGTATTCATTAAATGGAGCATCTCTTGTCACTGTCCAGCAATAGTCTGCAAGCATTGATGGGCTCCATTAGCCCTGATAGCATTTCTCCATTGTTGCAATGTCCTGGTGAAGTCGCTAGCCGTGCTCGTCGCTCACTGCTCCGCAGTTCGGTGGAAAAAAATCTAGATGAGAGTGCAAAAAATGTATCTTTAGTGACATGTTGCAACCAAGGCTTTTGTATGCCTTGAGGAGGTTTTCCACCAACAACCTGTAGTTGTCTGCCTTGTTGTTTCCGAGAAAATTTATTGCCACTAACTGGAAGGCTTTCCATGCCGTCTTTTCCTTGCCACGCAGTGCATGGTCAAATGTATCATCTCGAAGAAGTTCACGAATCTGAGGACCAACAAAGACACCTTCCTTTATCTTAGCTTCACTTAACCTTGGAAATTTTCCATGGAGGTACTTGAAAGCTGCTTGTGTTTTGTCAATGGCCTTGACAAAGTTCTTCATCAGACCCAGCTTGATGTGTAAGGGTGGTAACAAAATCTTCCTTGATTCAACAAGTGGTGGACGCTGAACACTTTTCCTCCCAGGCTCCAATGACTGTCGGAGTGGCCAATCTTTCTTGATGTAGTGGGAATCTCTTGCAAGACTATCCCATTCGCAGAGAAAACAGCAGTACTTTGTGTATCCAGTCTGCAGACCAAGCAAGAGAGCAACAACCTTCAAATTGCCACAAAGCTGCCACTGATGTTGGTCATAGTTTATGCACCTCAAAAGTTGTTTCATGTTGTCATAGGTTTCCTTCATATGGACTGCATGACCCACTGGAATTGATGGCAAAACATTGCCATTATGCAGTAAAACAGCTTTAGGACTCGTCTTCGATGAATCAATGAACAGTCTCCACTCATCTGGATCGTGAACGATGTTGAGGGCTGCCATCACACCATCGATGTTGTTGCAGGCTACAAGATCACCTTCCATGAAGAAGAATGGGACAAGATCCTTTTGACGGTCACGGAACATGGAAACCCTAACATCACCTGCCAGGAGATTCCACTGCTGTAGTCTGGAGCCCAACAGCTCTGCCTTACTCTTGAGTAGTTCCAAATCCCTGACAAGGTCATTCAGTTCACCTTGTGTTATGAGGTGTGGTTCAGAGGAGGAGGATGAGAGAAAATGTGGGTCCTGTGACATTGATGGTTCAGGACCAGAAGTTTCATCCTCTTCCTCGTCTGACTCAAGTGAGAATGATTCTGGTGCATCAGGAATCGGCAGTCCTTCTCCGTGGGGTACTGGGCGTATAGCTGATGGAATATTTGGATAATGCACAGTCCACTTTTTCTTCTTTGACGCACCTTTCCCAACTGGAGGCACCATGCAGAAGTAACAATTGCTGGTATGATCTGTTGGCTCTCTCCAAATCATTGGCACTGCAAAAGGCATAGATTTCCTTCTCCTGTTCAACCACTGGCGAAGATTTGTTGCACAAGTGTTGCAGCATATGTGTGGGGCCCACCTCTTGTCCTGATCTCCAATTTTGCCGCCAAAATAAAGGTGATAGGCTTTCTTAACCATAGTGGTTATACTGCGCTTTTGTGATGCAAAAGTCACTTCACCACAAACATAGCAGAAGTTATCTGCACTGTTCACACAAGTACGAGGCATCTCTGCTCACTTTGGCTAAACAGAAATGTGTCCCTTTGCAAAATCAAACACTGACAAATAAGAGAGCACAACACTGTATGCTTTCTAGAGCTGATATAGGGCAATTTGTTCAGCAGAGTGATGTAAGCTTCGTTATGATTGCATCATCCATGACTTCTAGGAATAACATGATGCAATTCATATCATGTATGACGCAATACCAGCTTCAGATTGCATCATTCATTGTTTTGCCTAAAAAGCAAGTACTGTCCAAACCCAGTCATAGATTTATTCATAGATCCAGTCAAAGATGTATTTTAGTCATTTCTGGTTTAAATTGAGATCCCTTCCCTTTATAACTCACTTATCCTCCGCTTTCCCAAGTCAAGGGTCGTATATACTGACCCAATAGCATAACTTGAAAACTAGAGCCAATCAACAATTTTAAGCATCATTTTCATTCTCAGTGACCCAGAATTAGTAAAGTTGGACTACATTTATTTCAGAAGCATTTTGGCTGTAGAGCAGTGTAATAAGATCGAAAAGATCATATTGCCTCTATATAAATCCATGGTATGCCCACATCTTGTATACGGCATGCAGATGTGGTCGCCCCATCTCAAAAAAGATCATAGAATCATAGAATATCAGGGTTGGAAGGGACCTCAGGAGGTCATCTAGTCCAACCCCCTGCTCAAAGCAGGACCAATCCCCAACTAAATCATCCCAGCCAGGACTTGGAAAAGGTTCAGAAAAGGGCAACAAAAATGATCAGGGGTATGGAATGGTTGCCGTAAGTGGAGCGATTAATACGACTGGGACTTTTCAGCTTGGAAAAGAGACAACTAAGCGGGGATATGTTAGAGGTCTATAAAATCATGACTAGTATAGATAAAGTAAATAAGGAGGTGTTATTTACTCCTTCTCATAACACAAGAACTAGGGGCCACCAAATGAAATTAATAGGCAGGAGGTTTAAAACAAACAAAGGGAAGTATTTTTTTCACACAACACACAGTCAACTTGTGGAACTCCTTGCCAGAGGATGTTGTGAAGGCCAAGACTATAATAGAATTCAAAAAAGAACTAGATAAATTCATGGAGGATAGGTCAATCAATGGCTATTAGCTAGGATGGGCAGGGATGGTGTCCCTAGCCTCTGTTTGCCAGAAGCTGCGAATGGGTGGCAGGGGATGGATCACTTGATGATTACCTGTTCATTCCTTTTGGGGCACTTGGCATTGGCCACTGTTGAAAGACAGGATACTGGGCTAGATGGACCTTTAGTCTGACCCAGTATGGCCGTTCTTATGTTCTTATGGATGTTGCCAGGTGGAAGCTTAGAGTTGGAGTGTATCAGTGGGAAAAGGAGACTCTACCCAGTGGCTGAGATTCCCCCTAGAGATGAAGGTGAAGTTCAAATGGGAGTGGGCAGGGTAATTGATAAGCTACCTCATCCAGTCATGGTGGGAACTGACTGGAGTCCCTTCCCTTAAAAGGGAAAGGTGGGGCCCCAAGGTCCCCTATGACAAAAAGCAGTGCCAACAGGGAATGAGGAAAAGGGGCTTGAAAGAGAAAAATCAGAAAACTCTCTAGACTAAGGAGCAAAAATAGGACCTCCCCAGGGAAGGGGAGGGAAGGGAAAGGTAGCCCAGAACAAGCGGTAGGGGAGAAGAGTACACCTAGGTTGTTGATAGAAGTCTGACAGGGACCCTCACCACCAGAACGGTGGGAGGAGGAACCCCACCCAGAGTCCCTACTTGAGGTGGAAAATGGGGGACAACAGCAGGCTCTGGGCAAAGGGGAAAAAAGCAAGGTGAGTGCCCATCGGGTTGCCCTTGGTGTGAAGACATATGGGCAGAAGCGGAATTAAGGGGGTGTTCCTCACCCCAAAAATGCAACTTCCGTGGGTGGAATTTGGATAACCTCCCCCGGGGGCAACTGTGAACAAAAAGACTCCAGTGCGTCCTCCTAAGAAGGGAGCACGTGGGGAAAGAGAAACCTGGCCGTCAGGTAAGGGAGGGAGGTGGGAGAGAGTTCAGGCAGCTAGAACCTATTGGGAATCTGCCTGCCCACAGCCAAAGGCTCCTCACCCCAGCCCAAGGGGAGGAGCTACCAGACCCAGATTCCAACCAATTCTGGGGGACAACTAATGAGAAAACAGGGACAGGAGTGAGGGTCAGAGGGTCAAAATCAGGGATTCAGAGGGAGACACCAAGCTGAGAACCCCAGACAGCGTCCACTGCTACTCGAAGGCGTCTAGGGAACCAGCAGACACGGCCAGGGCTGGCTCTAGGCACCAGCGTCCCAAGCATGTGCTTGGGGCGGCACTTCTGAAGGGGTGGCATTTTGGCCCTTTGGGGGTGTGGCACCTTTGCTTCGGGGCAGCAAAAAACCAAGAGCAGGCCCTATACACGGCCTTAGGAGATATGTCTTTGAATACACTAACGGTAGTGACAAAAGTAAATTGAGCCTGTGGGGCTTACTGGTCGGTGTGTTTTGTGTCCTCCTCTGTGCCTGATCCACAGTTTGTCTGGGTCAGTCATTCTCAAACTTTTTTTTCCGTGGACCACTTGAAAATTGCTGAGGGTCTTGGTGGACCATTTAAATGATCTTTCCAAATGTTGTTTGTACCATTAGCTAACTATTGTAAAGCGCTTTGCATAAAAGTGCTATATAAAAAAAACCCTTAATAATAATTAAAGTTTTTTTTGTTCTACAAATAAAAGCATACAACTCATATTTTAATATCAGTAGTGTTAACTTTCTAATGGGATGCATCTGTCCCTCTCTCCCCCTGCCGCAGCAGCCCCGCTGTCTCTCCCTGGCAGCCGCAGCCCCGGAGCTGGGGAAAGTCGCCTCTTTCTCTGGCCGCCGCAGCCCTGCATGTCCCAAATTCTCCTTACCCCTTATTCCCCCCAAGGCCACCACTTCACCTTACATGTGTCTTCTCCAGGGTCCAGGCACCTAATTAGTGGAGCCATGCCTGCGCGGCTCCACTAATAAGCTCAGCCTGAGAAACCTGGCTCTTTAGCTCAAGCTGCAGAGGCTCATGCATTTCGCTATGTCCCTGGTGTCAGCCAAGCTGGGGCCATTGCTCCAGCCCAGCTATGAAAGTGTCGGCCGCATTCTGTTCCTTCCCGTGCATTAGCAACAAAATTGTTTACTACATTGCAATCCAGTCTCACCTGTGCAAATTGATAAGCTGCGATGTGGTTGCACCGGAGTCAGTGAGGCCTGACTTAGCTTATGGAACTTTTTGTGCTGCTCTTGTGGCCTGGAGGCAGAAGCACCTGAGCCCTGCACTAGCACCGCTGTTCGAAACTAGCATACAGGTTTTATTAGTGTGGACAAGACCCCCGAGGTGATTCCACCAAGCCATGTTTGAGGCACGGGAGAAACCTGAACTGTTGTTGCCCTTCCTGAGCCTGTTTTGTGACTAAATGGAGAACTTTACACTCCAGAGCTCTGACCACATGCACTACATTTGCACATGGAAATTAAAGTGTGTGTGTGTGGGGAGGGGGCGGGTTAGAGTGTAATATCTGAAGTTGAACTGAAAGGCTCTACGTGCCAAGACCTGAGTTGGGGCTGACATGTTTCTGTCTCCCTGGCTACAGCTGATGACATCCCTGACACCTAAAGCAGTGGAAGGAATGCAGCTCCCTGCACTACTTTAGGCATGGTGGATGTTGTCAGCTGTAACGGAAGAAACCCTGAGGGTCCAAACTCACGTGCAATGAGTGGTAGAGTTTAAATAGACTGTACATAAATATTTCTTTACTGAATAGAACTGGGCTGCTGACAAAACTGTGCTTTAGACGAGGGAAACATTTCTCTCTTTTAAAAAAAGTCCACTTGGTTATTTTTAACTGCATAGATAAGGTGTCAAGAGAGCCGATTTGCAACTGCTCCCATTTCAAACACAATCTGTTGCAGGAAAATGATGCTTAAGTAAGTTTCCTGCCTTTTGTATTGTGCTAAAGGTGCAGATGCCAATGAATTAATAAAAAAATGTTTATGCAGTTATTCAAATGACAGGGTCAGGTGAACTTTAGCCCCAGATTAAAGACTCGTAAAAGCAGGTTTCATACAACCTACATCCAACAGAACTTCAGTGAATTAAAAAGAATCCTATAGAAACAGTTTGAAAAAAACAAAAAATCCCTCTGAGCTGGCATCCTCTGCAAGTGAAATTGACTAGAAAGTGACTGTAAACAAAAGTGAAACTGACTCTCTCTTTTCATTGTCCATATACAATGCAAAAAATAAACAAGTATAAATAGTGGAAAAGTAAACTTGGGTTTATAAATTCATTTTGAATAGAGGGTGCTACATTTTAGAGGAAAAAATATGGGCCATAATTTTCAAACTTGATTGTCTAAAGTTAGGCACCTAAATACATATGTAGGTACTTTAATAATTGTGGCCTGATTTTAATGGGATGTTCAGAGTTCAAAATCAGGCCATTTTTTAATTTTAGATGCTTAAACAGTGATTTAGGTGCCCATCATTAGGCAACCAAGTCTGAAAAATTTGGCCGTGGTTTCTAACATCATCATCATTCCCTCTTGCCTAGATGTTTGAGAACTTCTCAAGCTCCATCCATTTTGTTGTGCATTAAAGTGTGTGTATGCATATAGGAACCCACATGTCAAAGGAAGTTGGATGAGACTTACAATTTACACAATATTACTCATGTACTCATCATTACTAGTTCCAATAGGCCTAACTCCTAATTGTAGCTTTCATTAATGAAGAACTGTGGTTGGTTGTGAGCTGAGCACCATTCCATATGGACAAGCAGGGCCAAATTCTGCAGTGACTTATGCTGGTGCAGTAACTCCATTGACTTTTCTGGTGTTTTTCAGGGTATGAATAAGCACTGAATTTGGTTTCAATTCGTCCTCTTGCTGATGAAATTTGATAGAGGAGTAACAATTCTGCATTGTTCTAAGTATTCGTGAAACAAAAGATTGGAGATTTAAACTCCCCCGCCCCCACTCTTTAGCTGCTGCTTCTGCCTCAGGAAAGACTGTGGGCTGTCTCTCAGCTCTGATTCGGATGTCGGACTGATCTGAGCATGCCTGTTACAGCTCATTGAATGAGAATGAGCTCACATTCATAGTAATTAAAATCTGTACTTCTGCTCTTCCAGCAGGTGCTTAATGCTTGGTTGCATTAGACCTAAGGCGTGTTTCTTCATGTCAGGGAGATACAGCAATGGTTTGGCAGCTCTGAGTCATTTACACAATAGAATTATAACTAGGACAGGACACCTCAAATGCATCTAGTACCCATAAATTCAGCCAGTGGATGCCCTCTTCTTTGGCACAGGATGTGGACCACACAGACTACAAGTGGCATCCTTTAATGCTCCATTTTGACTCTAGTGTTGATCAAGATGGAGTGTTGTAACCTGGCACCTGTAATCTGTTGCATTCCCTGCATGCTGCTAAACTCTGGGCAGTCCTGATTTAGGAGTATCCTTAAAATACTGGATGCACATGTGGCATGGCAGGGAGTAGGTGGGGTAGAGCGTTGGTCTTAACAGTTTTTGAAGGGCACATATTTATGTGCTCTGCTATGAATGGTAAAGTTGAGGACGGAGGGGAGCACAGATCAGTCTCAGACAAACTGGATTCTGAGCAAAGTGTGAGGAAAGATTTGAAAATGGCTCATCTCGTCAGGCTGTGCTGCATCTTGTGTTTAGAGCAGACACTGAATCTGGTTAAAAGGGCAATTGCAGCGAATACCAGCAGAAGGCCTGGGCAGCTGCTTAGTACAGAGTCTCATGTCTCATCATGTGTGGATGCTGAGAGTCAGTGGAGCAGGGTCTGGCTCCTGTGTCTCCCACACCCTGGTGAGTGTGCTAACCAGCAGGCCACAGAGTCATTCTCCAGCTCATGTGTGTTTTCTCTGGCCCAAAGACTTTTTCATTTATCCACAGTGAAATGGCTTCAGCAGAGGTGAATGAGACTATCCCATAGCCCAATGGTTTGGGCAAGCAGCTGCGAGGTGACAGATCCTTGTTCCAATCCTTGCTCAGGCAGAGGGACAACTTGAACTGGGAGTTTCCCACATTCCAGGTGCTTACCCAAACAACTAGGCAAAAAGTTAGGAGGGAGCTCCTCCGTTTTGTATGAACGCTCCTGTGGGGCCCAATCAGGTAGGTGAGCTCTGAGCACGTTTGCTGGATTGGGCCCTCCAGACGAGTTAGGCAGAGGGACACCTATTTTCCCCAGTTTGTGCACTGCTTGGGGCTTAGGCGTCTGGATGCCTAGACTGGGGCAGCAGCGCACGTGCACAGCACAGGCGCTGACTTCTCAAATGGCCGGGAGGTGCTCAACCCCTGGCTCTGCCCCAGGCCTCACCCCCACTCCACCCCTTCCCTCCAAGGCCCCAACCTGCCCCACCTCTTCCCGCCCAGTCTCTCCCTCTTCCCCTGAGTGGACTGAGCCACTCAGTGGGCTGAGTGGCTCAGTCCACTGCCAGCACTCGGGTTCTGGCATCACTCAGCAGGGTGCCGGCAGCACTCAGCCTGCTGCTGGTCTGGGGTTCTGGCTGCCAGCCCTGCTCAGCCTCCTGCCAGCCTGGATGAGCAGAACCCCAGGCTGGTAGGGGGCTGAGGGGGGCTGGCGGCCGGGATCCCGGCTGGCAGGAGCTGGCGGACAGAACCCCAGACCGGCGTCGGGCTGAGCAGGGCCTGGAATCCTTGTCTGGGGTTCCAGCCACCAGCCCTGCTCATCCCGCTGCTGGTCTGGGGTTCCATTCGCTCAGCTGGCAGCGGGCTGAGCGGGGCCGGTGGCTGGGACTTCAGATCAGCAGCGGGCATTGCAGCTCAGTCTGCTACCTGTCTGAGGTCCCGGCCTCTGGCACAGCTCAGCCCGCTGCTGGTCTGGGGTTCCGTCCGCCAGCTCCTGCCAGCCGGGATCCCATCTGCTGGCCCCCCTCAGCCCGCTACCAGCCTGGGGTTCTGCTCACCCAGGCCGGCAGGAGGCTGAGCGGAGCTGGCGGCTGGGACCCCGACTGGCAAAGGGCCGGCAGCCGGAACCCCAGACTGGCAGCAGACTGAGCCGCTCAGCCTGCCACCGGCCCCGCTCAGCCTGCTGCCAGCTGAGTGAATGGAACCCCAGACTGGCAGTGGGCTGAGCAGGGCCAGCGGCTAGACCCCAGATCGGCAGCGGGCGGATCAGGGCCAGCGGCTAGACCCCAGACCGGCAGCGGGCGGAGCAGAGCTGGTGGCTGGAACCCCAGACAAGGATCCCAGGCAAAGATCACACTAAATTGATAAGATCTGCATTTTAATTTTATTTTAAATGAAGCTGCTTAAATATTTTAAAAACCTTGTTTACTTTAAATACAACAATAGTTTATTTATATAATATAGACAGAGAGAGAGGCCTTCTACAAACGTTAACATGTATTACTGGCAGGCGAAACCTTAAATTACAGTGAACTTGGCACACCACTTCTGAAAGGTTGCCCTAAGCTCTGCCTGCCCTGGCTCTGCGCTCCTCCTGGAAGTGGGGACATGTCTGTCCCCTAGGTGGAGGGGCCAGGCGGCTCTGCGTGGTTCGCACTGCCTGTGCCTGCAGGCGCTGCCCCCACAGCTCCCATTGGCCGCGGTTCCCAGCCAATGGGAGCTGCAGAGCTGGCACTGGGGACGGGGGCAGCACTCGGATCTTTCCTGATTGCAGCCGCTAGGCAGGGGGGCAGGGACATGCTGTCGAGCAGCGCTCGCAGCTCTAGCCCCGTGCGGGGGGAGGGGCGCCAAGGCTTGGGGCTCAGGCCTGCGGAGCAGAGACTTGCCACAGGCTGGATGAAATGAAGCCGAGGGCTGGATCCGGTCCCTGGGCTGGCGGTTCCCCACCCCTGCCTTAAATGGATTTCACAGATGTGACCAAGTGGAAGTTAGTAATTGATTCTGCCGAGGCTGCACAAGAAGGAACAGAATGCTACATGCTCTCTTTGCTCTGCAGGACTAATAAGCTTGTTATAGGTGGGGCTGGTGAGGCTGCTGGGTTGCCCAGCATTTCCCAGTATCAGGTCCTGTTTTCACTTGCTTATGTTAACAAACATTAACCATTTGGGCTGAAATTTTGCTTGTAGGGTGCCCGCCTCAGGCTAAACTTTTCTGGAAAACTTCAGCCACAATGGTTGAGCCATTTCCAAAGACAAGGCTAGGGAAAAATACATTGTTTTGCCCATGTTAAATTCTGACAACTTTTTTTTGGAAATGCTGTACCAGCCCTATGCTTTGGAGCAGCGTCTTGAAGTTTGGCATGGCGTGGTCTGTGTCAGCGAGGTGCCTTTTGCCACACCCATGAAAACTGTAGAAATCCTACAGTTACGAGCCTCTGAAAAACCACAGTTTGCATGTGCTCAGTAGAGACTTAGATTTTAGCAGCTAAAATCTCTGCAGATTCTGTCCTTGCTAAGCACAGTCCACCCTCTTGCAGTCCCAGCAAGTGACAGGACTGTACATGAGCATGAGTGAATGAACATGCTCCAGGCCTGGATGTGAACGGGGACTTTCCCTGTCCGGCCTGCTCTTGGTTGGGGTGGAACCTGACACTGGAACAGAGAACAAGGAGCCTGTCTCTCCTGTGCTTCTCCATAAATGATCGATAGGATTGTTGAAGATGTCTCTCTTATATGTCGTCTTGTTTTTCCTACTATGAATATACAGAGTCAGAAACGTGCCTTTTCAAAGTCACAAAGTTTCCAAGCCCAACCCCCTTAGCTATAGGTAAATTCACTACAATGAAATGCTTTACATTTTAGAAGATTGGTAATTGTTGAATTTTCTTTCTGTCTAGATTTTATTCTTCACATCACCCCATAGAAACTCCAGAGGTTGATCTGATTCTTTCTGAAGCACGTCTCTCTTTTCATGCGTCTTTTGTTTAGTTGCTGTTTCTGTTGTGAAAGCTCGTTTACTTCCTGGTTTGTGTGTTCAAGCCAAATGCAAAATCAAAGTGATCAAACCTTTATAAAAGTGAGCGTGGAGCAGCGAAGTGGATCCCCAGTTGATGATGGTGCACACGTGTCTGGGTCCCAAGCTGTGCTCGTATTTAGTTTATTGTTAGCCTAACAATAAGAACAAGCACTGGTTCTTGTTCAGTGAAATAACTTGGATGGAATGAATGGCGTGGAGGAAAGAACAGTTGAAGGCAGGCTGTATTTGCGAAAATGATCTCGTTTTAGCTACGCTATATCGGGCAGAGACTCCTGACAGCGTAGGTCTTGTGTCAGCCATCTATACCTGACAGTGGGCCTTTAAAGTAAGACTGCTCAGTCGCTGACCGCAGTACTGTGTGGAGCGGCCAAAACCATTTCTGTGCAACTCCTGCTGTTCTGTTTTTCTACTTTGCCATTGCTCCTGCTCTGGAGTTTCATTTTTTTTCAAGACACATTGCAAAATATGGCAATTGTGTGAGAAAAATTTGTCACATTTCAAATGCAGGAAAAATATATTTGCCCCAAATAGGTCCTGTGTTATCATGGGCTGCTTAATATTATTTATTTATTTATTTATTTATTTATTTTATTTATTTATTATTAATTTGCCATGACAGGTGACCCTTGCTAAATGGTAAGCAGGGTTGTAAAGATCTGTTCAGATCCATGGGGAGATGAATGATTAACATCTCCAACAATGACTTTTCCTTGCTGAGGAAGTGGACATCACTTTCTCTTTTTCAAATTCTGCCTTTATAATTGGGAAGGGGTGGCTAGGAGGAGGTTCGGTTTAAACTGGCTGAAGCGATAAGATGGTTGTGCTTCCCTAGGCAGCATGACAAAAGTCCTCTTGGCAAATTAAGCCATGGCCTCTTTTTGTGGCAATGGGAACCAATCTCATTAGAAACAGAGCCGGAAAATCCAGTCTACTGGACAGATACGCATTCTGACCACAGCAGGCTTGAGATGCCTTTCGTTCATGTAGCCTTCCTATGCATTTCCCCATCATCTGTACATTAGAGTGATGGAGCTGAGGGGAATTGTTTCTGCTCAGTAGAAGCCTGTTGGTGGGAGGCAGGGAGGTAGTGGACAGCGTGGCGTCCAGAGACAAATCACAGAGTGCTGTAAACGTCTCACTTGATTTACAGCATATTGAGCACCAGTTTGGTGGAGTGTACAGAGTTTCCAAGCTCCTATTAGAATGAGTTGTATTAGGGATCAATGTGGCCCCCACTGGATTGAAGAAGGGCTCTCCCTGACTTCCCAGCATAAGCTCCTGCCACTGGCTGGTCAGACATGGCTGCCTGAATCATAAAAACAAGGGCTCCCAATGACACGTGTACAAGCCCATTCATGTCCAGACACAGGGAACTACCTGCTTCTGAGGGAAAAGGGAGGGGGGCACCCTCTTAAGGAAGAAAGGGATCAAAGTTGTTCTTCTTCAGCTGCATCTAACCAGTTAGAAACATCTCCTGGGAGTAATGGGTAACACCAAGAACAGCTAACTGGCATTTCTGATTTTCAAGAAAGTCCAGGACCCAATTTGGCATTTCTGTCTCCGACAGCACACTTCTCCAGCTGATCTCTGAAATGGCTGTCTGTCCCCAAGGGCTGGTAAATCTAACACTGGCTGACACTAAAACGAGTTAGGGGAGACAGCAATTGCTAGTGGCACTAAGATGAGCGAAGGAACAGAATCTTGCAGTGAGATGAGCAGTTCCCTGTGGACTGGCAGATCTTTGTTTCGTCTGGATTGCTCCAGTTATTGCAACGATTCATTGCTGTTGATTAGTAGCAGGGGGAGACCAGTGCGATATACTCATGTGAGTAGCCTTTTCCTGTGTGGGTGATCCCATGGGAATCAATAGGAGTGCTCCCATGAGTGAGGGTTGCAGGGCTGTGCTCATGCATGTAACTCCTCCCCCCCGCACAGCAAGCAGGAGGCTCCTGGGAGCAGCTCCAACAGGCTGTTCTTTCTGCAAGCAGTGGACAAAGCAGGCAGCTTTCAAATGATGTTATAAGGGAGCATTGTGCAACTTTAAATGAGCATGTTCCCTAATTCAGTGGTTCTCAAACTAGGGCCGCCGCTTGTTCAGGAAAAGCCCCTGGCGGGCCGGGCTGGTTTGTTTACCTGCCGCGTCCGCAGGTTTGGCTGATCGCAGCTCCCACTGGCCGCAGTTCATCATCCCAGGCCAAAGGGGGCTGCAGGAAGAGTGGCCACCACGTTCCTCGGCCCGCATTGCTTCCTGAAGCCCCCGTTGGCCTGGAGCGGCAAACCCTGCAGACGCGGCAGGTAAACAAACCGGCCCTGTCCGCCAGGGGCTTTCCCTGAACAAGCAGCAGCCCTAGTTTGAGACCCACTGCCCTAATTGATCAGCAACGTAACAATGTGAAACAATGTTAACTTGTACGACTTTAAGTGAGGAGTTACTGTAAGTATAAAAAATAGCTTCTGGAAAGCCTGGCTTCCTTTAAGATTCTCTTCTGCAAAGGCACAAGGCAGCCTGTGAAAAGCAAATTTTAGAGGGTTCACCTAAATTTTCAAAGCTCACACCCATCTGCTACCAGTTTGTGTCCTTGCTTGAAACCCTGTTGCAATGAATTGCTCAGCTGTAATGTCTTCAGAGATCAGTAGCCAATGCAGTCAGTGGGGCTGTAGAGATTTACTGGTGCAGTACACCAAAAAAAGTTAAACACTCTGTAGAAACCAAGACATTTGTTCTCACAAATGCCAGAATCAGTTAGAGCCAAATCACAACCTTGGATCTGAACAGCAAGAAGCCTTAAGAGATTTCAGATCCAACTTTGAACTCAGCCCTTTTTCTCAGGCTATGTCTACACTTAGGATGGCATGTAGAGTACAGGCACTATATGTGTACTACATGCTTCAGTGAAAGGCTCTGGCAGCAGGAAAACGTGCTGGTAACCCCTCCTTGCCAAAGCCTTTCCCCACTGCCTCCTCACCGGAGCTTTCACTGCAGCGAGGAAAGGCAGAGACAGCAGGATGCTACACTGCTAAAAGTAGCAGCATAGATATGAGAGGCACTGCTTGGACAAGTAGAGAACCTGTGTAGGGTATATACCCTGGGATTCAGGTGTGAAGGGCACTCTGTGCTCCTAAGTAGTGCCTCTCTGTCTACGCTACTATTTATCCCCATGCTAGCTGGGAGTGCAGTGTCTGTGCTGCACACACCACTGCAAGTGTAGACACAGCTTTAGGCACATGAAATCTGCTGGGGAAAGCATCTGGGCCCAGAGCCTCAAAGGGATTTATTAATTTCACTAGGAGGCAGGTGCATAAGAGTTAGGGTTCTAAACACCTCTGAGAACCAGGGCATTGGTGTTTTCCTGCATGCTTTGTCAGCAAGGACTTTAGGAAACTATTAACCTCCCTACAGCACCTTTGCTGAGTAACTGTATGTGCTGGACGCATGATCTTGTGTTTGTCTTGTCAGTGCTGTGGGTTAATCGCTACATTGACAAACATGGAGAGGGTTTATGATTTTCCCTGGATGTTTGGCCTGGGTGGAAGTGTCTAAATAGGCAGGTGTCTACTCTCCAGACAACAGCTTTTTACTTTTCTGTGACTCTGAATTATCAATAGCTTTCTTTGCCCAGGCCTGAAGAAGAGCTCTGTGGAGCTTGGAAGCCTGTCTCTTCTACCAGCAGAAGTAGATCCAGTAAGATAGTACCTCCCCCAACTTGTCTCTCTAAAGGCTTTCATTTTCTTTAGGGATGAGGGGGCCTGATTGATGGTATAAAAGGGCTTGAGGGTAAGTGAGAATCAGGACCTTAATATATTTAGGTTTAGATAGTGCAAAGAGCTTTTCACCCCTTCCATTCCTAATCAGGGGCTGGGCATAAGGGCTGTTTGTGACACTAATCTCCCAAGAATGGTGAGGCAGGGAGGTGGCATGTCTTGAGATGAGTTTAAGAGATTTACCCTATAACAAATCTAAGGACAAGAGTGGCAGCGTTGGGTACGTCTACACAGCAAAAAAAAAAAAAAAAGGACCCCCTATAGCAAGTTCAGAGCCTGGGTCAACTGTCTCAGGCTTGCAGGGCTGAAAATTGCAGTGTAGATGTTTGGGTTTGGGCTAAATCCAAGGGTCTGAGATCTACCAAGCTCACCAGGTTTCAGGGCCTGGGCTCCAGCCCAAGCCGGAATGGCTACACTGCTATTTTTAGCCCTGCAGCACAGTTGAGTCTGAGTCAGTTGACCTGGGCTCTGAGGATATGTCTTCACTACCGGCGGGATCGGTGGGCAGCGATCGATCCAGCAGGGATCGATTTATTGCGTCTAGTAAACTATCTAAACTCCCAACCTCAAGCAAATACTCACCAGCAACTACACACCATACCACAGAAACACTAACCCAGGAACCAATCCCTGTAACAAACCCCACTGCCAACTCTGTCCCCATATCTATTCTAGTGACACCATCAGAGGACCCAACCACATGAGCCGTGCCATCAGGGGTCATTCACCTGCACATATACTAATGTGATATATGCCATCATGTGCCAGCAATGTGCCTCTGCCATGTACATTGGCCAAACCGGACAGTCTCTATGTAAAAGAGTAAATGGCCACAAATCAGACATCAGGAATGATAACATACAAAAGCCAGTAGGAGAACACTTCAGTCTCCCTGGACACTCAATAACAGATTTAAAAGTAGCCATCCTTCAACAAAAAAACTTCAAAAACAGTCTTCAAAGAGAAACTGCAGAGCTACAATTCATTTCCAAATTTGCATTAAATTTGGGCTTGAATAGGGACTGAGAGTGGCTGGCTCAGTACAAAAGCAATTTTCCCTCTACAGGTATTGACACCGCCTCATCAATTATTGGGAGTGGACCATATCCACCCTGACTGAATTGGTCTTGTTCACACTGGTTCTCCACTTGTAAGGTAGCTCCCTTCTCTTCATGTGTCAGTATATTTATGCCTGTATCTGTAATTTTCACTCCATGCATCTGAAGAAGTGAGGTTTCTTTACCCACGAAAGCTTATGCCCAAATAAACCTGTTAGTCTTTAAGGTGCCACCGGACTCCTGATTGTTTTTAAGATGATCTATGAATTTTTAGTGCTTGGTGGTGGGTGTTTTTTTTTTCTTTTTTTTTTCCTCACTGTGGCTGGCTGCTTGTGTGTGCTAGTGTTTCAGCCATAAATCTACACTGGCGTTCCTAATGAGGCTCTTAGAAGTGCCCTGGAATCCTTAAGACCCCCGTAATGAGGAAACAAGTGCAGATAAAACACCTCAGAGGTTTCTTTCAACGACAGAAGGGACAGACACAGTATTGTCATTATTTACCGACTCCTTGCTGCAGAGCTTTGTGTTTCCATCTCTGTGCTGCAGCAGGACACACGGCGAGGTCTGTTTAGTTTGCTAGATCCAAAATGGGGGATTGCCTTTGTGTGACCTAATTTAGAGTTTTTTCCAGATCTATCAGAAAAATTTAACATTTCTCTCCCCCCACTCCCCGGTTTCAGCTTTGAAATACCATCTAACAATCTGTTCAGCAATATTACTAATAATAACAATTCATAGTGCTTATATAGCACTCTTCATCCATGGAGTCCGCGGCACTTAACAAAGATGGGTAAATGGAATTATTTTTGTTTTACAGATGTGGAAACTGAGGCATAGAGACAGTGACACAAGGTCACATGACTGGACAACAGCAAAGCAGGTGTCCCGACTTCAAGCCTAATTCTCTCCCCCTTGCATCACCTGGTCTCTCTGTATCTTACTGGGATTAGATGAAGATAAGGCATTCCTAGAACACCTTCAATCCCAATATCTCGCAGTACTTGATGAGCATTAATGAATTAAGCATCCCAATGAGCCTGTGAGGTCGGGGAATAGAGTGGTCTCCATTATCATCTTTACAAATGCCTTTTAAGTCACAAAGCTTATTGCAGTACTTGTGGTATTTCCTTCCCTATAGGGAACACTGAATAATGTTTCCTACATGCACAGTTCAAATGCAAGGAGACTGGAGCTTGATGGTTTCTAAACTAGATCTCCCCTTCCGTCCTGAAAAATATTGCTGCAAACTCCAAGATGCAATTTAGATCCCTTTTATTCCTGCTCCTTTGTTAGGTGGTTGTGTCTGGCTGGGAATTTCCATCTGGTCACTGTTGCCGTGGCCCCGTGCCTCCCCTCACAGCCGGAGATTGACACAATCCAGGCAGGATGAGGCAATTTACCTAAGGGAGGGGTCCCCCAAAATTTCTCTCCCCCTTTATCTTCATCACAGAGTCAAACTGGTTCCCTCAGACACTCTCCAGCTTAAGAACTTCATTTTGGCAAAGCAGTGGGGCCCAGCTATAAGAGGTTGATCTAAAGCCCATTGAAGTCAATGGACAGACTCCCAGTGGCCTTTGTGTGTGTGTTTGCGAGGAAATTTAGTTATAAAAATGCTTAGAACATGACTCCCATTAATTATTGCTGTTCCCTGTTTGGAAGCAGCCTGCTATTCATTCATGCTGAAGCAGCCTACGGATGTGTCTTCCTCGATGCTAGGGGAGCTAGCCAGATGTTGGGCTAAGAGGCTGCAATTGGGAGGCAAGGGGCTAATTTCATTAGTTGATGGGAGGAGGCTTGGGGCCAGTGGGGTGGATAATGAAATCTCCAAATATATTCTGTGTGCCAGATGGTCTGGCATTGCTCTCCCCGTAATTTGGAAGGAAGCGGGGGAAGGGAAGTGACTTGGAAGGACAAAACCTGTAACGAGATGCACATGGCTCCTCTGGGATAGGAGGCTGCTTGTGCTTTGCTTTGGCAAAGGGTGTTCATCCATCCCTGCTCTCCCACCCAGTGCCATCCATATGCTAGTTGTGAAGGAAGCAGCAAGTGAGGGGCAGGCCTGCAGCAAAGGTCACTGATGCACTTACAGAATATTGCTGGGTGTGTAGGACGGGTGACCAGATAGTACAGAGGCCAAGGTGAAATAATCCTGAGGCCTGGTGCACTTGAGTAAAGGGGTTAGTCACTGAATGTTTATAATGCCATACAGGGAATTAGTATTGTTGTGGTAGCTCCTTTCCCACAAAGGTGTATGAATAAACAGCCAGAAATCTCAATGTTTTTTATGGCCAAAATGCATCCCCTTCATCCTTATCCCCTGTTGGTTTTTTTTCATCTTCAAATCACTGTATGGTCACTGACTAATTCACACAGCTGCCTTCCATAAGCAGCTCTGTTAGCAGGCAGAGAGGCAAAGGCCAAAGTTTTCAAAAGCAACCTCTGATTTTTGGGAGTCTCATTTTTTGGGTGGCCAACTTATGACACCCTTAGAGATGCCCTGTTTTCAGAGGTGATCAGCTGCCATTTCAGTTCAGACTGGGGCTGCTCAGCAATTTCTGGAAAATCTGGGCCAAATGCCTCTTGAGTAGGATGCCCCAAAATTGAGGCCTTTGACATTTGTAATATTTTGGCTTAAGGGACTTGGCCAAAGCTACACAGGAGAAATTGGGACTAAGAGTCAGGAGATGCTAGCTCCCGTTCCGTTCCTCGGACCACACCTATCTTCTGTGTTTGACATGAACACTGCATTGGACCTGCTTCCCCTCCCTGAACTTTCTTTGCCACCCTCTGCTTTGTATGTTTGCTAAAAGTGCAGATTAATGAGCAGCCCCTCTGGGCTTTGGCACAATGGCAATAAACCAAACAGGAGGAAACCAGTAGCACATATCGGCTAGCTCCCCTGGCAGCAGCATGTTGCCTTTTTCTCCTAGTGAACGTGGGATGAAGGAAGGGGCCTGTTATGGGCTTTGGGACAAAACGGTAACTGAGTTCACCGGTGCCCAAGGCTAAAATTGCCTGACGAAAACCTCCAAAGCAGTAGCCAAGCTGCTGTTGGCTGTGAAATATTCAGCACACATACATAAGTATCCTTTCTGAAACAGGGCCAGCAACTGGGCTGGAGCATTTTATATCCCCTGGTGTAGGACAGTGTGTGAGGGGAGAAGGAATTTTCTCCTTGTAGCTTACTGTGAAAGTTCATGGGCCAGATCCTCAGTTGGTGTAAATCAGTGCAGCTCCGTTGATGTCAGTGGTGCCACATTGATTTACCCCAGTTGAGCTTCTGGCCCCACCGTGTTGTATTACCGCATGATCTCTGTGCAGAAGGCTGCAGCAGTAGTGCAAGCTTCAGGTTTAATGCAGGTAGATCTCCTTCAGTTCCTGGCAGAGTTAGCTCCGCCTTTCATTCACCTGGCATGATCATATAGGACCCAGTTCTGCAATCCTTATTCAGGCAATGCCTTTGGTAACGTCAGTGTTATCTGAGTAAGGAATGCTGATTTTGACCTACAATGACTTTTGTGTGAAAGTGCTTTAAAGCAGTAGGTAAATAGCACAAGTGAAATGCAGCCACTTCTGGGGTGAAGGGTGCCATTTCGTGTACAAAGAGCTGCCAATGTAAGATGATGTCCTGATAATAAAACTCTGGGTGTCGATAGAGAACCTTCCTCCTACTGCCTCGTCCAGCCTGCAGAGGGGCTAGTGCTTGCCGCTGAAATGATCGTGACAAGAGGAGCCAGCTAGCAAGCAGTGGAAGGTGTAGAGCCTGCTATATTAGCATTGGTGGTCAGTGTAGCAGAGGGACTCCCCAAGCTGATTGCATTATAAATCAGAATGGCTCTGGCTGTCAGGCGTGACAGAGCAATGATTGATGATGTGGGTGGAGGACCTGAGACCTGGAGAGTTCAAGAAGGACGCTGACCTGGTAGGGAATGGGAGTGGGGAAGGCCCAACTGCAGTGGGTGGATACTTGCTGTTTCTCTGAAGGAAAAGAAGCCAGGCTCTGCCCTGCTAGGCCCCCTCAAACAATATGGGCAAAAATGTTTGCACAAATCCCCCCCCTTGTGTGAAATCCAGAAAAGTAGGCTCAGTGGGGCTCATAAACATTAAAAAAACAAACAAAAAAACCCTCTCCCACTCATTCTTGACAAAGAATAGCAGAGATCAGGGGTGCGTTGGTAGCAAAATCTGTGCAATGTGTAGGCAGGGCTTCTCCGAAGCCATATACAAACATTAACTGTGATCAGTCCCCACAAGTGTTATCATCACCATTTTCCAGATGAGACCCTTCACCAGTGCAGGGAAACTGAGGCACAGAGGTTATGTGACATGCCCACAGCTATGCGGTGAGTCAGTGTTAGCAAGTGTTAGAAATTGGGACTCAGAGCCATGAACACCTGGGTTCCAAATAGTAGCACCTATCTCAGGCATGATTCTAGCCTCTGGTAGTGGTGCAAAACAGTCAGACAACTGCCCTAATTGTGCACACCAGGATATACAGGGTGAGTTTCTGGGTTGTTTAAAGCCAGTGTAGCTGGCTCTAAGACACGTTGCTGCACAACCCTGGCACAGGGGGTTTGACTGAGGGTGTGGCTGGAGGTAAAGTCTAAGAGAGATGTACTCCAGTGATCCACAGCCAGAGGTACAGTCCCTAGAAGCCTGCTCTGGCTGGTGTAGTTCAGAGCAGCCCACAGGGCCTGGGTCAGGCTGGAATCAGGTGAGTGGAAAAGTGCCTTTGAGCCAGTTTCCTCTCCCCCTTCCCCCATGCATGCTGGGCCTGGGGATCTGGCACCTCAACTCCGATACTGTGTATCTTTTCTGTCTTTGAAAGTTACCAGCATGGAACATGGTGATTAATAGCCCCATAAATTAACTGGCGGTTTAACAAAGTACTCATTAAAAAGCACAACAAAGTGCTAAGTTACTGTACTGTGATAGCGCCCATGGCATGCCAGGCACAGGCACTATCCAAACAGTCACTTCCTTGAAGAGTGTGTCATCTAAAAAAGACAAAACCACCCAGAATGTAGGTGGAACAGGGATAAAAATGCAAAACTCTGGGATGTGTGTGTGTGTGGGAATGACAGTGGAAACAGAAAAGTGAGAACATGTGGTCTTCTGTGGATTCTAGAACTTGGAGAAGAGCTTTTAGATAACTTTATGATAACTTTTAGATAACTTATTTTCTCCCCCATGGCCCTTACACTATGTGTGTATAATATAGGTGCATTTCCTGGTAGAATCAAATTTGCTGAGTGTATATATATGTAATATGAACTCAGCAAATTTGAAATCTCAAAATTCTGTCCACAGCTTCTACTGTGAGTACAATCCAACAGAGTTCTATAGGGTTGCATAGGTGTGACTGAAAGGGAGAATGTGGGCCCTACAGTATGTCTCATATAGTGGTCATCATTTTAAAAAGTCAATATTTGCCAACTGTTATTGCACCATCGTAGCTGAGACCAGATTCACTTAGTTACACTTATGACACAGTGTTTATATTCTAAAATATTGCACAGGAATTTTCTTCATACTACTAGGAAAAGAGAGGTTTTCTAGCCTGAGGAACAAATTAATTCACTGATTTTGTGTGTGTGTGTGAGTGTGTGTGTGTGACTTACTATTGTGTTGAAGTTTCCCCATCTGTAAAAGAGGGATAATAATACATCTCTACCTGTAGGTAGGGGAATAAATGAATTAGTGTGCTGTGTAAAATGCCTTGAGATCTTCAGGTACAAAGTATTTCTATCTTGTGCCACAATCCTGCTTCATATAACATCACTTTACCTGCTGTACATGGGAATTCGGAATCTGATCCAATGGCTATTGATTTCAGTTGGCACAGAATTGGACGACGAGGTGACAACTCTTAAAGTCACCGGAAAGACATCCATTGACTTCAATGGGTGTTGATTTTCACCCGGAGAGTCTGAGAAAGGGGTGATGCATTGATGACTGTTAGTGATTGTGAGGAAAGAGCAAGGGTGCCAGTACAAAAATATTCAGTGAGATATCTGTTATTTCCAGTTACTTTCATCCTGATGTATTGAGCTCCAAGATCCCTGTAAGCCAAAGAGCCTGGGACTTCTTATTCCCTTTGGAATTGTGTGCTCCCCACGGGGCACATGGGAGCTTCCAGTTCTGCTCCCATTGCGCCGCTGAAGAAGGACCTTCTGACAACGTGCCGTGGAAAACAGTGGCAGGCAATTGAGCAGCTCAATGATTGCCGCTGTCGCCTGCGGCATTTCGGCGGCGGATCCTTCTTCGGTGGCGCGATGGGAGCGGAACCGGAAGCTCCCATGCGCCCCGTGGGGAGCGCACAAAATGCCGCCCCCTGAATTCTGCCTAGGGCGCCAGAAACCCTGGCGCTGCTCCTGGAGCTATGAAAGGAAGTTCACACACTACCTGCCTATACTATGTATAGCTGCAAAGCAATTAGATTTAAAGCCCATTAGAGTCAATGGAAATATTCAATGGGACTCTTTCCTTTAATTACAGGTTTCAGAGTAGCAGCCGTGTTAGTCTGTACCCGCAAAAAGAACAGGCGTACTTGTGGCACCTTAGAGACTAACAAATTTATTTGAGCATAAGCTTTCGTGAGCTATTACATGCAATTATTCTTACAAGATTAAACCCTGGGCTTACCATTTCTGATGCTAAGAGGTCTAGAAATACTGAATAAAGATAAAACAGCACCTCAGGGCCTGCTGTAGCCAATCCTCACTTACACATGTGGTTCTTACACATGCTAGTAAGTATTGGTTGTATGAGGAAGAGTTTGCAGGATCAGCAGCTGTATGTTTTGCCTTGTTTTTGGATGAGGAGACACCAAAGTATTTCTTGTCTTAGTTGAACAGTATAAATAGGTCACAATGATTTGCATTTGTCCTCACCCTCTGATGGGCTTACTAATTACTTGAAAGTGGCCAGGAAGAAAGATGAGTGTTTACATGGACTTTAACTGGCTAGTGCAGGCTCTTTGCCCCTAAAGTATAGATTAGTACAGACCTGGGAATTCTGGCACATGGCCACAAGTAGTGATTATTCACTGTATTTTGAAAAGGTTTTGGGTTTCTGGATCTGACCTTTTGGGCGGATAAATAGAAGGATTAGCAGCTAAGGAAGCAATTATCCACTCTCTATAATTAATATCTCCTCCTTATTCTCTGGTGTCACTTGACCTGGAACCAGAACCTGTTCATGTTGCCAGTTTGTGTAATTACCTCCTTTTAAAATGAGTGAGAGAGAGAGAGGATCATGGGTCCTAAGAAACCAGCATCGTGGAAATGGGAAGGAAATGTGGGACGAGAAAAGGCCCACAGTACAGGAAGGTTAGAAAGTCCATAGGACAGAGCAGGGAAGAAAGCACTCTAGGGTTGACACTACTAATTCAAACTCCAATGTATAAAACAAACGGAAAACTGAATGATAAAAATTTAGGTCTGTCCTTTGGGTAAGTCTCCTTTTAATGCCAGTGTGCCTTTTTAGTATGAGGATTAAATTCTTCTTAAGACAAACAGGCCTTCTGCACAGGCCTTTTGGAAAGGCTGCTGTTTCTGCCAGTTGTGCTTTGTTTTCTGCTGTCAGAGTTTAAAATGCCATCTTGATCAGGTGCATCTAGACTGATAAACCTTAGACTGGAACTTCCCATTGAAAAAGTCAGAGAGATGTGACCAGATATTACTCTCATCTGACAATCCCAACAGTCTTGGGAGAAGGAGGATGCATTTACCCATCTTCTTTTTTTTATCTGAATTCCTTTTCTATCTCCTTGTCTATCTTGGGGTGTCTGTAGCACCTAGCCATCACTGTAATATCTGAAGGTGATGTTTGAGTCACTTTCAAAAATAACTAGAGATTTTGGATGGTTCAATTTGTGGGTGTCTAGTTTGAGGCACTTTTATAAAAGGGATCTGATTTGCAGAAAGAGCTGAGCCTCTGCCCTCTGAAAATCAAGCCCTTTCTAAGGTGTCTCCAGCTGAGCATCCAAAAACACTGACCACCCTTGGAAAATGTGGGCCTAAGGACAAGAAGCTTTGGGGGCAAGAGAGACATTCAGGCAATTTATAAAAATGCATCTAGTTATAACATTCAGTATTATTAACCTTATCTGTAAAGGTCCCCCCCGCAAAGAGCTTCTAAAAGTGGTTGTAAGTTAGAGGAGGCTTCTTGTAGGTTCTTGTTCTATGATGCTGTTCTTGATGGTTAACTTATTACTCTTCAAGGGCTCATTGGTTCACATCATGTAAGCAGTACAGAGCAGATCTTGTGACATTCCCCCCACTTTCCCTGCTTTAGGGTGACCAAACAGCAAATGTGAAAAATCGGGACAGGGGGTGGGGGGTAATAGGAGCCTATATATGAAAAAGACCCCAAAATCGGGACATCTGGTCACCCTACCCTGCTTGCAATTAGATTTGGCGAACAAGGAAAACTTCAGTTTAACTTTAAAGAAAAACTAAAGTGTTTATAGAGTGGACCCCCTATAACAACACAAAAGCAAGCATTTGGGCATAAAGGCAGGTAGAGAGCAATCTGAATGCCCCGAAGAAGGTTGCATTTTCAATTAAATGAATAGACTTTGGCGAACACAACCCTGCTTCAGAGAATGGAGAGGTTTGGCTAATCAAGGTTGAGCTGTATACAGCACAGAGGAAAACAAAAGAAGTCACATAATTACATAGATCATCTACAGTAACTCAGTGCTGGGATTATCTCTCTTTCTACCACCCACTCGTAAAAGAAAAGCAAACAAAAAGGACAAAACACTTGCAATGTGAAATAGCATTTGTGATAAATGAAACTCCCTTTTATGGACACCCAGCCAGCCAGTTAGCTATAAAGTTCTTCTTGGTAGCTGTTCTCTACTTGCTTTACCTGTAATGGGTTAAAACAAGTCCAGGTAAAAGGAAGGGAGTGGGCACCTGACCAAAAGAGCCAATGGGAAGGCTAGGACTTTTTAAAATGGGGGGGGGGGGAAGCTTTCCCTTTGTGTGCTGCTGTTTTTCTCCAGGAAAGAGGAGAACAGGGAGCAGTTATGTTGTGAGAAGCTACAGGCTAGATATGAAAATCATCAGATCATATCTAGAACTATTTATTTAACAGCCCAGATATGTAAGTAGATCAGGAATGTTTAGAAAGATGTGATTAGGTTTATTTCTGTTTATTTTTTATTGGCTTGTGGACTCCTCTGTGCTAACCCCAGTGCTTTTTGTTTTGCTTGTAACCTTTAAGCTGGACCTCAAGAAGGTTATTCTTGATGTTTAAGTTTTATAAGTGGGTTTTTTAAATCTAGCAAAAGCCTAAATTCCAGATGTATTTCCTTCTTTTTGTTTTTAATAAAATTTACCTTTTTTTTAAGAACAAGATTTGGTTTTTGGCATCCTAAGAGGTTTGTGCATATGTTGTTTAATTAGCTGGGGGGCAACTGATACTTTCTTTTGTTTCTTTTTCAGCTCTTCCCTGGACGGGGCATGAAAGGGCTTGAGGGTACCCCACAGGAAGGAATTCCCAAGTGCGCCTTCCTGGGTTCCAAGGGGTTTTGCATTTGGGTGGTGGCAGCATCTACCCATCCAAGGTCAGAGAGAAGCTGTAACCTTGGGAGTTTAATACCAGACTGGAGTGGCCAGTATTAATTTTTAGAATCCTTGCGGGCCCCCACCTTCTGCATTCGAAGTGCCAGAGTGCGGAATCAGCCTTGACAGCATTCCACTTGTGCTCACAGGAAAGATGCTCTACAAAGCTAACCCCAGGTCTTATGTCCTGAGGGCCTCACAAGGTTCATAGTATCAGAGGGGTAGCCGTGTTAGTCTGGATCTGTAAAAAGCAATGATGAGTCCTGTGGCACCTTAAAGACTAACAGATGTATTGGAGCATAAGCTTTCGTTATTCACCCACAAAAGCTTGTGCTCCAATATATCTGTTAGTCTTTAAGGTGCCACAGGACTCATTATTGCTTTTTACAAGGTTCATAGTTAGACTATGAAATAGCCTTCCATGATAGAAAGGCCATGTTAGAAATCCAAGCTAATCTGCATACTGGGGTTTAATTGGATAAAAAGCTATTGGAAGAGTAAAAAATAAGTAAGGAAGATGCTATATCTTGTTGAAATGGGGCTGCTCTTTAATTGCATTACTAGTGCTACATATAAGCAGCCAGGGAGTCCAGGAAACTGTCCTCCATGGATATTCGAGATACTGGAAAAATGCCGGTTTATTCAGTAGAAGCAAGGAGAGAAGGTTTCTCAACTGCTATTAATACTTCAGTTTAACTCTCAGAGTTATTTTTTTCTTCGAGAGGAAAATGGTGTCTTGTTTGTCCGGGCTCAGTGGGAGACCAATGGTTTTAGTTTGACTTACCCCATGCCGTTTAAGAACCTGCTCTAATACCCTTAAGGTAAACTGGGCTTAAAGACAACCATTGACAGTACAGATTCAGAAGGAGGAAAAACATGTGGAATATGTGAAAGCTGAACATCCTATAGGCTTGTGGATTAGTGCGGCTAGGGTGACCAGATGTCCCGATTTTTATAGGGACAGTCCCGATTTTTGGGTCTTTTTCTTATATAGGCTCCTATTACCCTCCACCCCATCCTGATTTTTCACATTTGCTGTCTGGTCACCCTAAGTGCGGCGCTGCTTTTTATTAAACCAGGCTGCTTGGTACTGTTGTGAAAGCAACCTGCCTTGGTTCTCCCAGTAAACTGGTTGGGGTTTGCAAGAAAACATTTAACCCTCAAGATAGGAAGCTGTCTTCTAACCTGAGTGTAAAGTGCCCATATGGCATTGTAGTGATGATAATTAGTAGTAGTAGTAATTTTCCACTAAGTCTGTGTGGCTTATATACAGTAGATCATCATATGCTCTGTCACGCCAGCGCAAGTCCATTGACTCCTCTCTCTCCCCCAAAGAGTTGGGAACAAATTAAAGCCTGCAATGACTGCTCTGTTACACAATACGAGCAGAATGTAGCCAAACTAGCCATCCCTTACAACTGGCATGGTGCCTTAGCCAACAAAGCAAAAAAGTCACTTATCTTGCCAACTGCCCAGTTCAAAATAGACCAAAACATGTTCCTTAGGGGAAAACATCCCTCTAATCTGCACTGCAGATCTCTCATTTGTAGAACATGGCAATTCGTAGGCCAGGCCTGGACCAGAAAAAAGATTTTTTCCCTGGGTTTTCTTTGCACAGAGAAAGAGAGATGCCTCCATGCAAACCATTCCTTAAAGTTTTTCACAAAATAGGCAATGGAGTTTGCACCAGCCTCTTCTTAGATCACTGGCTTGTGCACGGTATGTGTGTGTTGGGTTCCATTTCAGTTACTAGTGACTGCCCAGCTGCCAATCCACATGCTGTCATCTCCCTTCCCACCCCACTCAGCTGCACGAGGATGGCTGTTTGTGCTTTGACATGGTCAATCACCAGCCTTCAAAAATCATGAGTCAGGCCCCCAAACTTATGAGATTGGTTTAAAACCCATGAGATTTAAAAATAATAAAATAAATTTGGAATTATTTTCAATTGCCCTCAGGTTTCTAAGCCTTTAGGGCAGTGGTGGGCGGCCCACGGCCCGTCAGGGTAATCTGCTGGCGGGCCGTGAGACAGTGTTTACATTGACTGTCCGCAGGCACGTCCGCCTGCAGCTCCCAGTGGCCGTGGTTCGCCATTCCCAGCCAATGGGAGCTGTGGGAAGCGGCATGGGCCGCAGGGATGTGTTGGCCGCCACTTCCCATGGCTCCCATTGGCTGGGAATGGCGAACCATGGCCACTGGGAGCTGCGGGCGAACGTGCCTGCAGATGGTCAATGTAAACGCTGTCTTGTGGCCCGCCAGAGGATTACCCTGATGGGCCGCAGGTTGCCCACCACTGCTTTAAGGTGTATAAGGTCCCTCACCAAAGGCTCTAAGCAAAGTAGTCAGTCATGGGATAAGAGGGAAGGTCCTTTCATGGATCAGTAACTGGTTACAAGACCGGAAACAAAGGTGTAGGAATAAAGGGTCAGTTTTCACAGTGAAGAGAGGTAAACAGTGGGGTCCCCAAGGATCTGTACTGGAACAGTGTTTTTCATCAAATTAATAAATGATCTGGAAAAAGAGGAGTGAACAGTGAGGTGACAAAACATAAAGACAATACAAAATTACTCAAAAATAGTTAAGTCCAAAGCTGAGTACAAAGAGTTACAAAGGGATCTCACAAAACTGGGTGACTATGCAACAAAATGGCAGATGAAATTTAATGTTGATAAATGCAAAGTAATGCATATGGGAAAACATAATCCCAACTGTACATTTAAAATGATGGGGTCTACATTTAGCTGTTGTCCCTCAAGAAAGATCTTGGAGTCATTGAGGGCAGTTCTCTGAAAACATCTGCTCAGTGGCAGTCAAAAAAGCTAACCAAATGTTAGGAACCATTAGAAAATGGATAGATAATAAGACAGAAAATATCATAATGCCACTATATAAATCTGTGGTATGCCAATACCTTGAATGCTGCATGTAGTTCTGGTCACCTCAACTCAAAAAAGATATATTAGAATTGGAAAAGGTATAGAGAAGGGTAACAAAGCAAATGAGGAGACATTATGAGAGATTAAAAAGACTGAGACTGTTCATGTTAGAAATGATATGACTAAGGGAAGAATATGACAGGTCTATAAAATCATGACCGGCATGCAGAAATTAAATAGGGAAGTGTTGTTGTTTACTCCTTCTCATAACACAGGAACTCAAAGTCACCCAATGAAATTAACAGGCAGCAGGTTTAAAACAAACATAAGGAGGTACTTCTTCACACAACACACAGTCAACCTGTGGAACTCATTGCCATGGGATGTTGTGAAGACCAAATATATAACAGAGTTCAAAAAAAGAATTGGATAAGTTCATGGAGGTTAGGTCCATCAATGGCTATTAGCCAAGAGGGTAGGGATGCAACTCTATTCTCTGGGTGTCTGTGAGCCTCTGACTGCTATAAATTGGGACTGGATGACAGAAGGTGGATTACTTGATAATTGCTCTATTCTGTTCATTCCCTCTCAAGCACCGGCCACCATCGGAAGATAGGCTACTGGGGCGGGATGGACCTTTGGTCTGACAGTATGGCCATTCTTACGTTCATCCAGATCATGTTTTCAGGCTTCTCTTAGCAAACATGAGGATTAGAAATGATGGATTTTTTTTAAGCAGAGATTGTCCCTTAATCACATCCCACCATGAGATAGAGCTATTAGAAAAATGCCAAATAGTGTGAGACTCTCTATAAATCACAAGAGTTGGCAACACTGATTCAGTGTCCTGAGGTAGGGAGGAGTTTTCATCAGCTCAGTCATCACACAGTGAACCTGGTTTTGCTTTATAGCAATATACTGCTAGGAAAGGCTTTAGTTTGTCATGTTTGGAGAGCTGTGATGATGTCTCTGCACATGACTTGGAGTCCTAACTGGTAAAAAAATCTTTGTTTTACACCATCCAGAGTACATAGCGCTATCTCCAGCCCTTAACTGCAAGCAACTCCTGTTGGAACTGAGAGACACATTTGAGGGGAATTAGCCGTTGGAACAATTAACCAAAGGATGTGGTAGATTATTCCTCATCTGGAGTCTTTAAATCAGGACTGGCTATGTTTCAAAAAGAAATGTACAATCACAAGTTGTTGGGCTCAATGCAGGAATTGCTGGGTGAAACTGTATGGCCTGTGTGATGTTGGAGGTCAGACTAGATGGTCATAATGGTCCCGTCGTCTTGACTTTGAAATCTAGGCATTCAATGGGAGTTGTGCACGTGTTGTCTGAGGGCAGAATTTGGCCTTTACTGATTAAGAAAATTTGTACCGAAGGGCATGTCTGTTTTGAATCTGGATAGAATTAACTCCAAGCCTCTATTTAACTCTGACAGCTTAAAAAAAAACAAACTGAAAAGGGTTGAAATGATTCACTCAGTAAGGAGCTGTGTTCATCCATCACCAGCCCAGCCCTCTGGCCAAGCTGTTTCTCACTGGCTTGGTTACTTCTCTTCATCATTAAATTTGCTTTGATTGTGCTACTTGTCAGCATTTGGTAAACCAGAGCTTTGACTGGAAGTTGTTTTTTGCCTGCTGAATTACAGCTAGCTGCATCCAGTACCTCTGTGTCAGCCAGAAGGGCCTGTCGTTATCTGCAATATAAATGAACCTAGGGCTAAAATCTGATGAACAAATTTCAGTCCTGAAGTGTGTGGTTTTTATAACTGAAAAAAAAGTCATATGGCTGATGTGCTCCGAAGCTTCTCAGAATGGAAATAATCAAAGCTGTAGCAAATGCTGTATGACAGTGGTCCCTCTTAGAGAGTGATTCTCAAGACATCTAGTTTTTGGAGAGCTCGCTGTTTCCAGCTGCGTTCCTCATATCTGTGGTAGTAATTGTGATGGGTTGGATCTTAGAAACCCCCTTGGGGCTACCAACGGATGTACCGAGACTACCTCTGAGCCGGTTTTCCCTGGCAGCTTGGGACTTCAGTGCCATGCCTGGATTGAGCCCTTCTACAAACACAGACCCCGGTCTGAACTACGTCCCACAAACTGCAGGCTTAAATGAAAACAGCTTAAGAAGTGTTCCTGTCTCCAACACTCAGGTACCCAGCTCCCAATGGGGTCCAAACCCCAAATAAATCAGTTTTACCCTGTATAAAGCTTATACAAGGTAAACGCATAAATCGCTCGCCCTCTATAACACTGATAGAGAGAGATGCACAGCTGTTTGCCCCCATAGGTGTTAATACATACTCTGGGTTAATTAATAAGTAAAAAGTGATTTTATTAAATACAGAAAGTAGGATTTAAGTGGTTCCAAGTAATAACAGACAGACCAAAGTGAATTACCATGCAAAATAAAATAAAACAGGCAAGTCTAAATCTAATACAGTAAGAAAGTGATTATAAATGAAACCTCATCCTCAGAGATGTTCCACTAAGCTTCTTTTACAGATTAGCCTCCATCTAGTCTGGGTCCAGCAATCACTCACACCCCTGTGGTTACTGTCCTTTGTTCCAGTTTCTTTCAGGATCAGGTATCCTTAGGGGTGGAGAGGCTACCTCTTGAGCCAGCTGAAGACAAAATGGAGGGGTCTCTCAGGGGCTTAAATAGACTTTCTCTTGTGGGTGGAGGCCCCCTCCTCTCTCCTATGCAGAATCCAGCTACAAGCTGGAGTTTTGGAGTCACATGGGCAAGTCACGTGTCCATGCATAACTCAGAACTTTACAGGTGGCAGCCATTGTTCACATACTACCTTGAATGTCCCCAGGTGGACTTCTTATGTGGATTGGAGCATTCCAAGATCCATTGTTTCTTGATTGGGCACTTAACTTGCAAATTCCAAAAAGCTGACCAAATGCTTTACTAAGGCTACTTAAAATCAAACAAGTACACAGCCAATATTCATAACTTCGAATACAAAAATGATACATGCATACAAATAGGATGAATAGATTCAGTAGATCATAACCTTTGCAGAGATATGTTACATGGTATATCTAGCATAAAATGTATTCCAGTTATGTCATATTTACTTTCATAAGCATATTTCCATAAAACATTATGGGGTGCAATGTCACAGTAGTATTTATTGTTTGTATTACCTAGAGACTAGGACCCTATTAGGTTACCAAGAGACCAAGAGGTTATTAAAACAAGAGGTAATCCAAAACTGCCAGTTATTTTTCATGGAAAATGATAATTAATTTTTGTTTTTGTGGTGGAAAAAACCCAAAACAAAGTCTGAACTTTTTTCTTTTATGGAAACATTTTCAGTTTAAAACCTGTGAAAACTTGAACCAAAATGAGACTTTCCCACAAACATTTTTGGTTTTGTTTTTTAATGCAAAAATGTCTTGGTGGAAAAATTGTTAATGATAACGTTTCCACCAGCTCTAATTGACAGTGCTTTGAAAATAAAAAGCCTCTCTAAATGCTTACAATTAAGCTTGATAGCTTGTCTCTTTCACCAATAGAACCTGGCCCAGTAAAAACATTACTTCACCTCATCTTGTCACTCTAATATCCTGGGACCCACACGACTACATCTAGGGTTGCCAGTGCTCCAGGATTGTCCTGGAGTCTCCAGGAATTAAAGATCAATCTTTAATTAAAAATTATGTCATGTGATGAAACCTCCAGGAATTCATCCAGCCAGAATTGGTGACCCTAGCTACACCACCACTGCAAACACTATTAATATTGTCCAGATTTTCAATGAAGCACACAAGTGTGCTCACCCATTCGAAAAAGTATGTGAGATGGTCCCCTCCTGGAGAGGCTGGCCCTGGCAGACTAAGAACTTTAGTGATGAATAATGATAACAGGGTACCACCTTCAGTGGTAAGGGTTAGTGGGTTTGGTGCTGAAGGTAGCGGGTTTGATTCTCTGAAAAACACTGTGGTATTTGTATGGATGTGCCCATGGTTTTTTTTTCTTTTTGATATTTGCACAACTCTTTGGCCAAGATTATGGGTCTGATTCTAGGGGACACATTCTATTTTTCAAGATGAGAGGAACGCAAAAGAAAGAGCATTAGTAGTGACACGTTCATTTTATATTTCTTTCACTTTTAATAGGCTGAGAGGTAAATACATTTGTCTACCATGTAGGCTTTTTTAAGATGAATGTGTTCTTTATAGCCAACATTAAAATCCATACTTAAATCTACAAAAGCAACAAAAGTCAGAGTTTAAGGCTGAAAATAATTCTCACCATTGCGTGCAGGTTCTTCAGATAAGAAAACAAAGTTCCAGCTAGCTCAAATTGCTCTTGGGAGTTTAGGTCAAACTATCTATTCTATTATAATACCTTTTTGGGGGGTGAGATTAAATTAACACAGCCAACATTGTGCTGCTGGAAAACCATATAACCATTATTTTCCCCTGAAATGAGTAATGGAGAAATCAAAATGTGCTTTGTATCTTCAGACAAAGAAACACAGTTGTTAGTTCAAAGATCTTTTTTTTTTTTTTACATGCTACTTTCTGACATCTGGGAACATTTCAGAGTACAGGTGAGGCTTTGAAGTATTGGGTTCTGTCTTTGCACATCACAACTCACATGGGGTTTTATTAGTCAATATGGATTCCTGGGAATAGTGTATTTCCATCATTCTTTAGCTTCCTCATGGTACACAGTAAAGATCATATTATGTGCCTGAGAGATTCTTGCCATTCCATAGTTTTATGTACTGGTTATGTCCTCTTAGGGTGCATAAATATGTGCAAGAAAAACACATGGTAAGTGGGAAGTGAACTGTGCTGAGGTATAAAGTCAGGGAATCATCGAGGCCAGTGGTGTAAAGCTTTGTTCATTTCTCCAGAAGGTGCCAGAGGCATCAGTGCTAATGTCATGTAGCCACCAGTTCCAGTCAGAGAGATGAGCTTGTCCTCTCCAATGGAAGAGAGTGTCCTGCAACATCCTCCTTTAGGGTAAAAACTACCCTGCTGTGCTCACCTCATGGGCCAGCTAAACACAGTGCTACAGAATGCAGCATTGGAGGGTACCTTCCCTGCCACCATGATCTTCTCAGGTAGGCATTGTGAAAAATCACAGAGGAAACAAAGCAGTGACCCAAAATACCCATGGAGCCAGTGTCCACAGAGAGTCAGTGGTCACCAGCTACAGTAACTGACATATTCAGCTCCAGTCCCACAGTACAACCTGCTACCAACTGCTGACTCTGGTATGTGCTGCCCTTGGTCTCCCCAAACAGCGACAGGCTAGATAACTTTGCCTCTTTCCCTCAATCCTGATGGTACTTGGCTGACTATGAATCACAGGCCCAATTCCTATCTCCACCACAACCGCACTGTTTCCAGCCTTGGGATCTGCATGCATTGCACACAGGTGGATGGAGACCAGCTCATCAAAGTGCCTTGCCTTCTTTGGAGTGCACGGGTATGGCTACACTTGCGAGTTGCAGCGCTGGTGGAGGCTTTCCAGTGCTGCAATTAGTAAGTGTCCACACCTGCAGGGCACATCCAGCGCTGCAACTCCCTGGCTGCAGCGCTGGCCGTACACCTGGCTCAGCATGGGGAATAAAGATTGCAGCGCTGGTCATCAAGTGTGGCCACACACCAGCGCTGTTATTGGCCTCCAGGGTATTAGCAGATATCCCAGAATGCTTTTATAAATTACTCTCTTTGTTTTGTTATGCAGCCTCTCTTTGTTTTGTTAACTCCGAGCTCCGTAGCTCCGTTGATCCGTTGATCCCGGAGCTGCTTATCTACAAACACAGCTCCTGTTTGCTGTGATCAATCTGTGAACAATCAAATGAGATAATGAGGCAGGCAGGGAGTGAGTGTTTGCTTGACAGAAATGGGGCAGAGGGGAGAGAGGGAGTCCGTTGGCTGCAGGCTGTTTGCAGTTAAGAGTTAAGGGTAAGGGATCGGGAACATGTTCTGATTTTTCAAGGCAGGAAGCTAAACACACAGTGTTGGCTCCAAAAATCCACTCTCTCTCTCTCTCCCCCGCTCCCTGTCACACTACGCCCCACCCCACCCCCCTCTTTTGAAAAGCACATTGCTGCCACTTGAACGCTGGGATAGCTGCCCATAATGCATCACTCCCAACGGTGCTGCAAATGTGGTCACACTGCAGCGCTGGTAGCGGTGAGTGTGGCCACACACCAGCGCTGGCCCTGCACAGCTGGACGACCAGCGCTGCAGATTTGTAAGTGTAATTCTTCCCACCTTTCCCTAATCCCTCCATGTGTTCTGGGTGGGAACTACATTCCCTTCCCCAGTCCTGTGCCTGGCCTGGGCATGACCTGCCCCAGAAAACATTGCAGACCTGCACTTTCTGTATACATAATGCTTCTTTTCTTGTGTTAGCTGTGATCTCTGCTTGCGCTGGGACAGTCCGGATTGCAGGAAATAGCTGGATTTCTTCTATGCAGCTTTTCCTTGGGTAACTGAAGGAAAATTTAATGAGTTGTGCAGGGAGTGAGAAACATTTTCATTCCCTTCCTTACCAGAACCCCTCTCCCTCTCCCCTAACAATAAGACCCTAATTGGCCTGACAAGTAGAACAGCTTCTTTCTGAGTGAAACCCACACTCCCTGTTTCTGAAAGGAATTTGCTTTGAACTCTGCTCCCCACCCTGTATTGTCTACACCTCCTACTTTGTGACAAGGGGGATGGGGAAAGATCAAACATTCATAGACCCAGGAAACAAATGCTAAGTCCTGTCTGTCATTAGGAGACATTTAACTCACTTGAAGTAAAGCTGTCGAGATGAGTCTGCGTAGCCAGACTTGAAGGAGCTGAATTTTGTTTTAAGAGTGTAGGGGCCAAATTATCTCTAGAATAACACCACTGAAGCCAGGAGCTGTACCAGGGATGAACTGGGCTCTTTATTAGTAACTTCCGTCTATGACAGGCCTTCAGAAACTTTTTTAAGCAACAGAAGCCATGACTGAGTGCTAGTCCAGCCTCAGAGCGACCATTCTGTGATGATTCCCTGTGCTATAAGTCCGCTATGTTATTACAAGTTAAAGGGACCCATGTGGGTTTCTCATTGCAAGTGAAAACAGAAGAATGGCCATACTGGGTCAGACCACAATGGTCCATCCAGCTCAGTATTCGATCTTCTAGGAGTGAACAGAATAGGGCAGTGATCGAGTGATCCAATCCCAGCATCTGGCAGTCAGAGACTTTGTAATATCTTTTAGCAACAAGTTATTGCCCTCATTTAGTAAGGGTCACTCAGGATCAAGGTTTTTGTGCAAGGTGCTGTACACACAAATAACAGAAAGACAGTCACTGCTCAGAAGAGCTTTCAGTCTAATTAAGACACAACAGGTGGATACAGATGGACAAGGCAGCACAAGGAAACAATGAAACAGTAAATGAGTTTGCCAACTCGGTGACCATAGCTCATTACAAATCTGCTGTGACCCAGGTGAAATTGGACACCAGGGCTAAATTGTGTCTTATGCCCTCTTAGGTGCTAATTCCTTCCACTTTACAATGCACAGACTCCCAAACTCTATTCTTCTTCTATTTCATATTCATGACGATGATGATGAAAAAGAGGCAGCTGGGCCATTTAAAATAAGCAGTGGAGTGGTACCCAGTTGCGCCAGAGATCAGTTAACCTGCTTCGTATATAATACAAAAGTGAATAAGCTGCTTCTGCTCAGAATGACTGTGAACATTCAGGAACTCACTCAAGCCTGCTCTACACAAAGGTTTTGTATTAGTATAAATATGTCAGTTTGGGGTATGATTTCATGCCCTTCCGCAAAATAGTTATATCAATACAACCCCTAATGTGTACTGTAGTACTTTATATAAGTATAAGTACTTTATAGAGGTATATTTTAGCCCCTTTCCCATATGAGGAAAAATTAACCTTTATTCTGATACAACTGTGTCTGTAATGTGTGGACTAGCAGATAGAGCAGTGGACTAGAACTCAGGAGACCTGCTGTATTCCCTGCTCAGTCCCGGCCTCCTTTGTGTCCTTGAGCAAGTCATTTCCTAGCTCTGTGCCTCAGTTTACCATCTGTAAAATGGGGTTGTATTGTGCTTTGTGATCTACTGATGAAAAGTGCTATATTTGAGCTAGATATTATTATTGTTACTGGTATAGCAGTACAACTATTGTGCGCAAACTGACAAGCCCTAGCTAACCTCTCTTGTAGTGTTTCCATGTACAGCATTAATGTGTTTCTTCGCTGTCTTCTGACTCTTTTCAGGTCCCTTCCACCTCTGCCTCATTTCACCCATCTTTTTCTGAATCCTTATTATTCCCCTCAACCATGCTCTCCCTTTTTGGTGCTTTTACTTCTCCTACTCCATCTATCAGCTTCTGGAAGTTCTGATGGTATCATTGCTTTCCCATAGAGGGTGGGCAGAAGGGAACCAGTATATGGGGGCAGATGGCAAGAGGAACTATGGCCTATACCAGATCCAGGTTGGGAGGGAGAGAGAGAGAGAAGGAAGGGAAAAAAAAACGTTTTTCCCAGCAGGAATTTGCCCACTAGGAAATGTCTGTACCTGCTGCAAGCGGTCCTGTGGTTCCAGGATCAGACTCCGGAGTCATTTCAGGACCAATATGTAAGTCCCGTGGGAGAGATCATCCTCGAATTGAGGGATCGCCGATGATGCAGCAGGGAATCATCATAACTGTACAGAAACACAGGACTGGTTGGGTAGTGGAAACTGAACTGAGGGAAGGGAAAGGGGCCCTTATCTTGTGGCAACGACTCCACCCAAGTGTCCCGTTTGCTACTGGTTCCGCTTCACTGGGGATCCTGCTGGGTGGACTCTTTGATGGGAGACAACCCAGAGGTGGCTCCTTGGTGGGTACAATGCATATAGGGCTCTTTTCTGAAGCCACAGAGAATAACTGTAGAGCTGAGTGTCCTCTGGTGAGGCCCCTGTACCTAGCCACTAAAGAAAGTTGAAATCACTGTCACTGAATTAGGTGGTAGAACCTCTGGGCAGGACCTGGCAGCACTTTCCAAAAGACAGTAGATAGGCTTATCCAGATTTACCTCATGGACTCTGGAGCTGCACTGTCTGCTGACACCAGACCCTGAATGGGGTTTAGTGAAGGTGGAAGTGATATGCCAAAGGGTCACTTGCCTTTTGGACATTCGCACTGGCAGGTGGGACACCAAGTTAATTGACTGTTGCCAAACTTACCATGGGGGAGTATCTCATTTATCATTCATACAGATGTATTGTTGCTGTGTTTTCTCCAACGGATGCCGTGTTCCCATCCCCCCGATAAAGTTATCTATGTTTCATGCATAGACTTAGTGCTTGTGCGTGGGGAAGTATTGCCTATTAGAGTTGAGCGAGCTCAGAAATTCTGGGTGGGGCTTAATGTGGTGACGTGTGTTAATTTTAATAGGCACCTCTAGCTGTTTGAACTCAGCCTTGTTGCTGCTGTGATCCACATGGCAGAAGATTTACAGTTACAACAGCACTCTCTGACCTCACAGGGGTGTTGTGAGGCTAACCTCATTAATGATTATGAAGCACTCTGAGGCTATGGTGATGAGGGCTGTCTAAGTAGGTAGATCCCATTTCTCCATGGAAGCATCTCCTCTTATACTACTCTCATGCTTCACTGGACCTGAATATACTGCGATGGGAATCCACCCTGGGATCCAGCGTACCTTTCAGGCTCCTGAATCAGGGACTGCAATAATGTGTCATGAACCATATCTGGCATTGTCCGACCTTGCCCTTCCTTTGTGCCCTGTTGTATAATGCAGCATGGGTGTAGATGTGCTACTAGAGACCAGTAGCATTTGCTTGGCAGGATCCTGGCTTCTCATCTCAGCTTTCATTCACAAAGGTATTTTTTCCTCTTGAAATAGCAAATGTGCCCCGGCTGCTGGGGGGAAGCCTGTAGTCGTTCCAGTCTGCCCTTCTCAGGAGGTGGTGCCAGCTATAGAGTCTCTCCGCTGAAGGATTGATTTGCATGGGGAGGGAAACGGGGAGTTTGCATGCCAGCAAGAATGGCTGTGTAATCCAAACTTTCTTGTCTTCTGAATAACCCAGCCACAGAGCACAATCGGACTTTCATTGATGTGGGGGGAATCTTATTAAGAGGTTGTAATGCAGGAAGAAGACTGGCTTTTGTGAGTAGTAAATGAGGGAGTTATTAAAAAGGAAGGTGGTCTGGGCAAAGCTACCAAAAGCCTCATTGATATGTTTCAGGTTTGGGCATGGATTAGAGGAGAAATCCACAAGAATCTGTTTTTCAGCTTTTTCTATTGCCAGGGTTTGAATGGGACACTGGATATCCCCAGGGTCCTGAGAGACAGCACACATGAAAACAGAACAGCATTCCTTCAGGGGCATACATTAAGGATGTGACATCTGTTTTGCATCCAAACATTATTTGACAGCCTAGTTAAAACTGATGTTGTGACAGTAAAAATGCCAAGTATGCAAGTAGAAAGCTCTCCTTTCCTTTCAGTTTTGAGTGCAGCCAGGCAATGGGAAAATGAATGTGCACTCTCTGATCTTTCCTCCACTTACAAATAAATGCCTCCCACTTCAGACAAGCAGGTTAGCCACCCCGGGGTTGAGTCTTAATTGGAACTTAAACAACCTGATAGTGATAGACAAGGCCATTCATGTTTGGCAGTGGTGGTCTCTATGAATGAGATAAGGAACAATTATAACGGCTAGCACTTTTGCATCCACTGATCTCAAGGTGGGTAAGCGTCGTTATCCTTTACTTTTTAAGTATGGGGAAACAGAGGCAATGAGAAGTTAAGCCTGGGATTTTCAATAGTGGAAGGGTGTTATGGGGCAGCTGTGTCTCTAGACTCCTTTTCAGATCCACGTCTTAGTGACTTGATCTATGTCATTAAGACCTTTTGACCAGGTTAGCACATGCCGAAGTACAACTTGTCTTGACTAGTGTTTCTAGAAGGTGTAGGACTGAGCTAGCTAAGGAGATCTAAAGAGATGCTAGCCTAGACAAAGGCACTGTAAATCCATGGCAGAGCTAAGAATACAACATAGGGCTCCTGAATCCCCAGGTCTGTGCCCTGTCCACTGACTCACAAGGTGCCTAATGATGACTTGAACTAGACACAGAAGTTGTACTGCGTTACCTATTCTGGCATACTGAAAGCAGTATAATCCTCCTATTGTAGATGCAGTTATGTCAGTATAGCTTATTCCTGTAGGGCAAGGGGAATAAACGATACCAATACAAGGTGCTTTTAAGTTATAGCTGCATCCACACTTGGGGTTGTACTAGCACTGCTATTTCGGTAAAAAAAATCACACCCCTAATTGATTAAGTTATACTGGTACAAATTCTGTGTGTAGATCAGGTCTGATGCCCCTTCTCCCCCCCCGCAATGGACATATCAAGGATCAAACAAAAATCAAGTGCTATACAACTCCTCTTTGCTTTATGTGGTGCAACTCAGAAGAATGCTGGCAATGTGTTTAGGACCAGGATTTGAGTTGTCTTTAAATCATTTCTAGCTGGCGAGTTAAGTTGTCCAGGTGACAATGATTGCACTTTTTTATGTGATGCCTTTCAACCAAATGATCCCCAAATGCTTTATATGTGTATATGTTTGCGCAATTAGGCACTCAAAAGTCAGAAAATACTAAAAATAAGGTTGCATATGTAATAAACAACTCACTACAGGTCATCATTGGGGATTCATTTTGCGACTTTCAGCACTGGCCTCTATGACTAGAGCTTATAGAGTAACTTTGTTGCTGGTAGAAAGTAGTAGGCTCTTATCACCTATGTGGACTGCTCTACAGAGGGAAACATGGCACACTTAGCCACACTGTTATATGCAACCTTAGCTCTGCCCATGTTGAGTATGCTTTATGAAACAGTCTTTAGTTACATCACATGCTGTTTCTCAAACAATCATATTAACTCGAACCAGGTGAAATTTTTTCAGTGACAAGTACGTTTGCCGAAAAATGCATTTTTTGGGCACCAAAATTATTTGTTAATTTGGGGCGAATTTGGCAATAGTTTCAGCTGCAAAAAGAACTGGAAAAATAAGAAATGTTGAAATATTTTTGTTTTGACACTTTTAAATCAAATTGTTTTGACACTTTTGAAATGAAGTGTCATTTTGAATAGATGTTCAGAATGTTTGTTTTGTTCGCCCTGAACAATTTTTTCAGTTTTTAATTTCATGAAAAAAATGGGAAAAAATGCAGTTGCTATTTCAGACTGATTTTTTTTTCAGATTTTTTTTAGTTCAGTTGAAAAATTACTTGCTCAGCTCTAATATTAATACACCAGACGTTCACTGTGAACTAGCTAAGGCATACCTCACCTGCAAAAGGAAATGAAAAGTTAAGACAACTAATGCTATTGGCCTCCTGCTTCTTTACTCAGACACACACCTCACTATTTCCCCAACTACCACAGTCTTAATTCTGTCCCACCTAGGGCTGCCAACCTTTACCAAACAACCCCCTGTCAGCCCTATTAATTGTTGGTGTTTGGTGTCTAGGGAGGGGGTTGTTAGGCAAAGAGAGTCTGGCATCTCTGAAGGGGCAGAATTTAATTACACACCAAGTCAGCACCAGACTGGAAACATACTTGAGCCCCAATCTCCTACACCCACTTCTGTGCCTTGTCCAGTGGTTAAGCACCAGAGCTGTCCCTTGTGTATGGTGAATCAGGGTGACCGCTCCGGGCCCCGCGTTTTGTGGGGGCCCATGGGCCGGTACAATTGGCCGGCATGGTCGGTCCCAGAAGTGATGGGTGTGATGGTTGGATCACAGAGCCCCACTTGGAAGTTGCCACCTGATGTGCCAAGACTACTTCTACCTCTGCTTTCCCTGCCAGCTCAGGACTCCAGCACCCTGTCTTGCTGAGCCAGACACTCCTGTTTGCTCCAACAAAGACCCAGGTCTGAATTACTTACCCCAAAGCTGCAGGTTTACCTGAAAGCAGCTAACAGAAGTGTTCCTGTCTTTAACATTCAGATGCTCAACTTCCAGTGCGGTCTAAACCCAAATAAATCCGTTTTACCCTGTATAAAGCTTATACAGGGTAAACTCATAAACAGGGCCGGCTTTAGGAAGTGCAGGGCCCAATTCGAACAGTTTTGACGGGGCCCCAGCAGGGATGACTTAAAAAAAAATCCCACACGTGGGGCTTGTACTCACCAAGTGGTGCTCCAAGTCTTTGGCGGCAGGTCCTTCACTCACTCCAGGTCTTCGGCAGCACTGAAGGACCCACCGCCGAAGACCCGGAGCAAGTGAAGTACCCACCATCAAAGTGCTGCCGAAGACCCGAAGTGCCGCCGGGTGAGTAAAAATTAAAAAGGCGCCTCTAGCCAGGGAAGGGATTCTCACTGGGCGCAGGGCCCTCTTAGGCGTGGGGCCCGATTCGGGGGAATTGGTGGAATAGGCCTAAAGCCGGCCCTGCTCATAAATTGTCCACCCTCTATAATGTTGTTAGAGAGAGATGCACAGTTGTTTGCTCCCCTAGGTATTGACACACACTCTGAGTTAACCAATAAGTAAAAAGTGATTTTATTAAATACAGAAAGTAGGACTTAAGTGGTTCCAAGTAGTAACAGACAGCACAGAGTAAGTCACCATGCAAAATAAAATAAAATGCGCAAATCTATGTCTAATAAAACTGAATACAGATAAGATCCTCACCAGTTCCAGAATGCTCCCTTTCACAGACTAATCTCCTTTTAGCCTGGGTCCAGCAATCACTCAGAGCCCTTGCAGTCACTGCCCTTTGTTCCAGTTTCTTCTAAGTATCCTGGGGGGTGGAGATGCTCTCTCTTTAGCCAGCTGAAGACAAAAGGGAGGGGTCTCCCAGGGGTTTAAATAGACTTTCTCTTGTGGATGGAGACTCCCTCCTATGCAAAGTCCAGCTCCAAGATGGAGTTTAGAAGTCACCTGGGCAAGTCACATGACCATGCAGGACTCTCAGTTTTTACAGGTAGCATCCACTGTTTACATGCTACCTTGAATGTCCTCAAGTAGACTTCTTATGTGGATTGGAGCATTCCAAGATCCATTGTCCTTCAGGTGTTTCTTGATTAGGTACTTAATTTCAACATTCCTTTCTCCAGGAACTGACCAAATGCTCTACTAAGGTTATTTAGAAATCAAGCCAGTACACAGCCAACATTCATAACATTCATAACTTTGAATACAAAAATGATACATACATACAAATAGGATTAATACATCCAGTAGATCATAACCTTTGAGATGTTACATGGCATATCTAGCATAAAACACATTCTAAGCATATTTCCATAAAGCCTTATGGGAGGTACTGTCACAATGGGTTGGTCCCAAAAGTGATGGGTTGGTCACTTTGACCCTGGCCCCCGCACCCTGCTATGGACGGCCCTGTTAAGCACACCCTTCCTTCCCTACTTGCACTCTGTGGGCAGGTCTACACTATGGGGTTAAGTCAACTTAACTTATGCAACTCCTTAGCTGGAGCCGACGTAGCTTAGGTCAACTTATTGAGGTGTCTGCACTGCGCTGGGTTGATGGGAGAAAGTCTCCCATCAACTTACCTTATGCTTCACATTCCGGTGGAGTACCAGAGTCAACGGGAGAGTGATTGGCGGTCGATTTAGCGGGTCTTCACTAGACCCGCTAAATCACCCTTGGTGGATTGATCGCCGCTGCGTTGATCCACAGTAAGTGTAGACAAGCCCTGTAACATGGATAGTGCTCTGAGACAGGAGAGTCCCTGTCTGGTGGGGTGTGAGTGCTAGAGGACTTTGCATTGCTACCTTTTGTAGCACTGCTTGACATTTTTTCAATGGAACACTTTCCTTGAAGCAAATGCAGCTTTGTTGAAAACAACACGTTTTGCGGTAGCAGCTCAATTCCTGACAAGATTTCCTACAGGAAGAAGTCTACACAGCATCTTTTGTCTTTCGCATTTTGTTTCTCGGGAGCAATACTTTCGTCCTGTTTGTGAGGGAGGCTTGAGTTTGGGACGATTTTAATTGAGCTGCTCTGAAGTGCTCATATAAATAAGGTTTAAAGCCCGTGTGTTTCTTTGTTTTTAAGAAAAAGCATCAGTCAGGCAAGCTTGGGCTAAAGATGACTCTGGTTTATGAGCCTATACAGCCAGTCTCACCCACTTATTAGACAAAACACAGAGCCTGGAGGTAGGAATTAAAACTGAGGGAGGCCAGGGAGTGTAGAAGCTGTTGAAATTTAGTTTAGAAGATTAAGTTTTTATACCACATGACAGATCACTAAGCCAGCCTTAGTGCATTTCCTGTCTGTCTGTGTGTATAAATGAATAACAGATCAGCCCATTTTCTAGCCTGTGGCTATACTACTTCATTCACACTGATAGGGCTTAATTTGAACTCTCTTCTAATCAGCACAAGTGTTAAAAACCCTGTGTTATAGGGAATGCTTATTGAGCACTGGAATACTCACGCATGCATGTGTCCGCTTTGGATTGTGTTTAGGAATTCATTTGACCAGATCAGCCTGTTGCCTTCACTGATCTGAACAGCCACCTCTGTATCCTTCTTTTATTTTTACTATCTTCCTAGCCAGCTGGGAACAGTTAAACAGGACAAAGGTAAAAGGGAGCTTTGCGAGGTAGCAGGGACATTGTGATGTGTGTGAGGCAGTGTGTGACATGAGCCTTGTGGTGTTGGTATTAGATAAGTGGCAGCACCCTCCTGGTGTGCTGGAGGAATGAAAATACAGATGGCCCACATGGCAACTGTTACACTACCACTAAAATGAATAATATGTAACACAGGTAACAGATACTGCAGGGTTGGCTGAACTCTGATTAGCACTATCACCATCATAATTGGATGATATTCTAATAGTGAGGCAGGATTGATAATCTACTGTTCTATACAGCTGATTTTACCGGGATAGTCAAGGATGAGAGATGCATTTTATTTTTCCCAGCAAAAAACAGAAGAGAACATCCTTGAATTTTAATTTGGGTTTTCAGCTGGATGTTTCCAATCAGATAATTAACTCTTTCACTTCCAAACTTTACTTTTGGATTGTCATCATGATGCCCCAGGGTTAACACACAATTGAGATGAATAGTGCTGTTCACACTCCTATTAGAACTAGCGTTTCATTTTGTTTATCTGCAGACTTGCATTGGCTTACATGCAGGAGGCTTTCTTTGCAATCATAAGGTATAGAAACAATTTTTTTATAAAGAAAATGTAAGCCTAAATTCTGTAGATATTGATAGGGCTATTCTAGAGTTGCCGGTGCCATTTCTTGCCAGCCCCATGAGACCTTTGACCTACTTATAGGTGACTCCTCATTTAGGGCATGACCCTGAAAGCTGGTCTGTGTGTGTGTGTGTGTGTGTGTGGAGCTCCTTTGAAGTCACCCACAAGGAGCAGCTTGCAGGCTTAGAGCCTTGCTTGGTGGTACAATTTCAGGAAGGGGGCTCCCTGAGTTCTTTAGCAATAGGAAGGGGAAGGTAACAACTTCATTTCTGAAGGTTTGTGTGTTCAGCTTGGGCACGGAAATAGAAAGTGTAATGAGTCTGGAGACAACCTGCTTGGAATTCATGTCAACTATCAGATTTGAGAAATGCATTCTTAGGTCACTATATGTTTAGTAGGAGGAAAGAAGGAGATTCACTTTTGTGTACAAGCTGATTTAAAAAGAAAGGGCGTCTGAATCAAAAGGGAAGGAGTATAGTCACATAGCTCTAATGAATGCACACCTCTTCATGTCTGTGATACCTTGGCATCAAAGGCCAAGTCACCTATAACTGAACTGTGTTTCCAAAAATATGAGACACTCATTCGTGTAAGAGGAAGGATGGTCCAGTGGTTAGGGCTTTGGCTAGAATTTAGGAAACCTGGGTTGAATTCTCTGCTTTGCCATAGACTTCCTGTGTGATCTTGGGCGAGTCACCTAACCTCTCTGTTCCTTATCTTCAAAATGGGGATAATAGCACTGCTCTGTCTCCCAGGATAGGTTAAAGACATTAAAGGCTGTGAAGCAGTTTAAGATCTATTGATGAAAAGTGCTATATAAAAATAGGTGTTACATTATTATGATTCCCAGATACATTTGATGCTAAGATCTTGGACACGGACACTGATGTAAATTTGGAGCTAAGATTTGACAGTAGCTCTGTAACGTAAGTGTAGATCTTGCTCAGAGGGCCATTTGTTCTCTCCCATTCTGGGATGCAACACTTACCCCCACTTACTTCTGCTTCTGCTTTGGTAAGTTGCTAATAAACTATTGTTCAATCTAAAGTGTTGACTGATGCCTCTTGGGAAATTGCTAGATGACTGTAGAATAGAGGTAGGCAAAATTTTTGGCTTGAGGGCCACATCTGGGTATGGAAATTGTATGGCGGGCCATGAATGCTCATGAAATTCGGGGTTGGGGTGCAGGAGGGGATGACGGCTCCAGCTGGGGTTGCGGGCTCTGGGATGGGGCCAGGAATGAGGAGTTCAGGGTGTGGGAGGGGGCTGTGGGTGGAGCAGAGGGGTTCAGAGTATGGGAGGGGGCTCTGGACTGGGAGAGCAGGTTGGGACGCAGGAGAGGGTCAGAAGTGCTGGCTTCAGTTGGCGTTTACTTCAAGCAGCTCCCGGAAGCAGTGGCATGTCCCTACTCCAGCTCCTACGTGGAGGTCGGGCCACACAGCTCTGCATGCCACCCCCGTCCACAGGTGCCACCCGCCTGTGCTACGCCCATGGCTCCCATTGGCCACAGTTCCTGGCCAATGGGAGCGGCTGAGCCGGTGCTTGGGGTGGGGGCAGCGTGCGGAGCCCCCTGGCCTATCCTATGTGTAGGAGCCGGAGTGGGGACATGTCACTGCTTCCGGCAGCCGTGTGCAGCCATGGCACGCATGGAGTGGGGAAAGCCTCTGACCCTGCTCCCCAGCGGGAGCTTGAGGGCCGGATTGAAAGGTCTGATGGGTTGGACGTGGCCCACGGGCCGTAGTTTGCCCACCCCGCTCTAGAAGAAAATGGCTGACTGGCCTCTACAGGTGATGGGAGAAAGGTGAACGTGACTGCTTGTGAGGTAGATGAGAAGTCCATGGAGAAGGCTGCTGTCTTCCTCCAGAACAATGCTGTCATAAGCCCAGCAGCTACCACTGTAGACTTGAAAGGACCAAGATCCTGATATGGTGACCAGGTGTGTGGTTTTCGACCAGAACACCCGATAGAAAAGGGACCTTGGCGGGTCTGGTCAGCACTGCTGACTGGGCTGTTAAAAGTCCGGTCGCTGATGCTGCGGAGCCAAGGCGGGCTAGTCCCTCCCTGTCCTGGGGCACTGCACTGTGCCCCGGAAGTGGCCAGCAGGTCCGGCTCCTAGGCGGAGGGCGGGGGGGGGGGGGCGCACAGGGCTCTGCTCACTGCCCCCACCCCAAACACTGGTTCCACATTTCCATTGGCCAGAAACTGGCCAATGGGAGCTGGGGGGTGGTGTCTGTGTCAACCCCCTGCCCCAGCCCAGTGAACGTGAGTGAGGATGGGAATGTAGTGAGTGGGGGGCCGGGCCATGGGGCAGGGGTGGGGCAGAGGGCAGGGCCTCAGGGAAGGGGCAGGGCTAGGGTGTTCAGTTTTGTGCCAATAGAAATTTGGCAACCCTAGATCCCGATCCAGCAAAACACTGAAGCCTACGCTTCATTTTTTAAACATGTGTAGTTCCAATCATTGACTTCACATGAACTTAGAGTTAAATGCATAAAATGCTTTTCTGGATTGGGGCTCAGATGACCACCGGGTGCAAGGTCTTGTCTTAGGGCGTGATTCAGTTTCAGAAGCACTGTTAGCTTTGGAACTTGGAGTAGTTTCATTTGATCTTGCACCCATTGAAGTCTGACCCTGCAGCCTGGATGTATGTGAGGTTATTCACCTTTTATTTTTTTCCCCAGGCTTGCAATGTTTATTAGGCTCTTTTGTGAATAGCCCTGGAAGCTGGCAAGTTTTGGATAACTATTGTGGTTTTGTTCTGCCAGGGTGATCCAGCAGGCCTAATGCACTCCAGTTGCTGCCTTCACAAAGCGTTGAATTATAGAATTCTTTTTATTCTTCCCTTGTTAAATGTTTGTGGTTTATGAGGTTAAGGGACCTTTCTGGGTAAAGCTTTAACTGCATGATGGTAAACTGGGTTACAAGAGTGTAATGAATTTCTCTGAGGTTAATTTCAAATAAATGGGACTCTTTTTCCATTGTACCTACAGCAGAACAGAGCAGGGTTTGGGTTTTAAAATAAACTTTCATGAGCAAATAGGTTGCATGCAAAGAGTGGATAGCTACAGGGACATGGAGTAAAAACACAGAGGAAATTTATTGAAAACATAAGTCTTCTGTTTTGGACTTTAGAGACTGTTTAGGAACTGAATTTGCTCCGTACACAAGGCCTGCCTGACAATCTGATACCTGACAATAGCCATCCCAAGGAATGAGTCGGCTGTCCACTGACAAGAGCTGCTCTGGGTAGTTGCTCTACCTAATGTACCCTCCAAAGGCTGTACATTTGTGAACAGTGTCTAGTTATTTAATATAATCCAGCTTTATACCCCGTGTTTTATATTTTACCTTTTGGACAAGCACCTAGAGCTTTCAATAAGTTATTAATGCCTAGAGGTCCCAAATGAGATCAGGGGCCCATTTTGCTCGGTGCTGTACAAACACACAGTGAGAGAGAGTCTCTGACCTGAAGAGCTTCCAATTTAAAACAAGACAGACAAAGGGCGAGAGCTGAAATGAAGACACAGAGAGGGGAAGTGACTTGTCTGAGGTCGCAAAGCAGGGACTAAAACACTGGGTGCCTTCTCTGCTAGGCCAGGCCGTAAGTTATTTGGGTACAGCCGCAGCTTTTCTGGCTGGAGTACTCCTGCTTACCCATAGACATTTGTACATTTATTTTTAATTCTGATTGTAATGATTGTAGTTCTGTCCGTTCAAGGAGTGGGTATCTTGTGTGCAAATAAGCAATGGTTTGGAAGTGAGTATATCCCCGCAAATTAATAGAATTCTGCAAAAATAACCTTTTGGGGAGGGGACAGTATTTCATCTCTACCATTATTACAAAGGCCCTGATCCTTCCAGGAGCTCCGTGTAGTTGGAACTAGAGATCTGTTTGCATGGAGATTTTTGCAGGAGTGGGAGGCCTAAGTTAGCACACTGAGGTCACAGATCAAATCAGAGAGACCTTATTACAAATCTAGGGCCAGTGACCTTTCTTGTGATACGTGGCCCAACCTTTAGCTCCTACTAGCATAGCAGAAGTTCGACAGGTGCATCAATATACAATAATGTCCCAGTTATAGTGCGTGGAGAAGCTTTATATCTCAGCAGATAAGGCTAAAGCCAGATTTCCATAAGTATGTACATGGCATCTGTAAAGTTAGGGTCCAAGGACTATGGCTCAAGGCATTTACTGGAGATTAGCTACCTCCTGCAAACTAGTTACGAGTCACAGGACCTCTGTAAATCATTAATATCTGGGAAATACCCTTTGTTTCTATCCTTCATAGATACATTAAGCTGGATATTTGTATGGATTGACAGGTAATGAATAGATGCCGTGTCCATAAAACAACAATCTCTCCACAGTTATTCTCCCCATACCATAAGAACTGCCATATCGGGTCAAACTAATCTAGCCCAGTATCCTGTCTTCTGACCGTGGTCAGTGCCAGATGCGTCAGGACAGTTATTGAGTGATCTATTCCCTTCATCCCGTCCCAGCTTCTGGCAATTGGAGGTTTAGGGACACTTGGAGCATGGGGTTGTGTCCCTGATCACCTTGGCTAATAGCCATTGATGGACTCATAGACTTTAAGGTCAGAAGGGACCATTATGATCATCTAGTCTGACCCCCTGCATAATGCAGGCCACAGAACCTCACCCTCCCACTCCTGTAACAAACCCCTAACCTATGTCTGAGTTATTGAAGTCCTCAAATCATGGGTTAAAGACCTCAAGGTGCAGAGAATCCTCCAGCAAGTGACCTTGCCCCATGCTTCAAAGGGAGGTGAAAAACCTCCAGAGGCTCTGCCAATCTGCCCTGGAGGAAAATTCCTTCCCGACCCCAAATATGGCGATAAGCTAAATTCTGAGCATGTGGGCAAGACTCACCAGCCAGCACCCAGGAAAGAATTCTCTGTAGTAACTCAGATTCCACCCCATCTAACATCCCATCACAGGCCATTGAGCATATTTACTGCTAATAATCAAAGATCAATTAATTTCCAAAATTAGGCTATCCCATCATACCATCCCCTCCATAAACTTATCAAGCTTGGTTTTGAAGCCAGATATGTCTTTTGCCCCCACTGCTCCCCTTGGAAGGCTGTTCCAGAACTTCACTCCTCCAATGGTTAGAAACCTTCATCTAATTTCAAGTCTAAATTTTCTAATGTCCAGTTTATATCCATTTGTTCTTGTGTCCACATTGGTAGTGAACAGTCCCAGTCTTTTTAATTTCTCCCCATGTGGAAGCTGTTCCATACCCTTAATCATTTTTGTTTCCCTTCTCTGTACCTTTTCTAATTCTGATATATCTTTTTTTGAAATGGGATGACCAGCACTTTTTGCAGTATTTAATGTGTGGGCTTGATTGACACATTAAAAACTATTTAATCGCGAACTGTATTTGAGTGTTGGTGTTTGGTGTTAGTGGCTAGTTGCTGAAGACAGATGTTTACAGGAAACCTCTGCAATTATACAGTCGGCTCTCTTCCTCCCACCATGAGCATCATTCCCCTTTCCCCAAGGATACTTTCCTACGGTGCTTCTGAGCAGTGCAAAAGCTGTAACCTTATGTAATGGAAAGGGAGGGTAGCTGGAGAGCAGTGTTGTGGCTTTTTAGTCTTCCTCCCTGAAAAATTCCTGTCAAGAGAAAATTCTTTGCAAGAAACTAAAAGGGAAATTTCTGAAGCAGCCTCTGACTTGTGAACCCTAGACCAGATCCATAGCTGGCATAGATCCACTGGAGTCATTGGGACTGCAGTGAAGCTACACCGATTTACACCAACTGTGGATCTGGGCCCGAGCAGTTTCTCCTATCCAGCCTGCTTGTTTTAAAGTGAAAACTCTTCTTTTTAGTCCCAAACAAAATGAAAATGCAGAAAAAATTCCATTGAATTTGGACTTCTCTATAATCAGCTGAGATTTCCCCCAGTGCTGGGAGAACTTCCTTCTGGCTCAGGCTTCTCTTTTGTTTCTAAATTATATGATCAGCTCTTTCTGCTCGGTGACTTTCAGATGTGACTTCGAGCACTTCTTGATGCCTTCCTAGACTGTGCATTGACTAGGAAAATAGCTTCTGTTTAAAATAATTAGGGTTTTAACATGGTTATTAAGTACTAGTGTAGATGGGCTTTCCCCTGTCACCCATTCCCAGCTTCTGGCAAACAGAGGCTAGAGCCACCATCCCTGCCCATCTTGGCTAATGGCCATTGATGGACCTATCCTCCATGAATTTATCTAGTTCTTTTTTGAACCCTGTTATAGTCTTGGCCTTCACAGTATCCTCTGGCAAGGAGTTCCACAGATTGACTGTGTGTTGTGTGAAGAAATACTTCCTTTTGTTTGTTTTTAAACCTGCTGCCTATTAATTTCATTTGGTGAACCCTAGTTCTTGTGTTTTGAGAAGGAGTAAATAACACTTCCTTATTTACTTTCTCCAACCAGTCATGATTTTATAGACCACTGTCATAGTCCTCCTTAGTTGTCTCTTTTCCAAGCTGAAAATTCCCATTTTTATTTATCTTTCCTCATATGGAAGCTGTTCCATACCCCTGATAATTTTTGCTTCCCTTTTCTGGAGAACTAGTGTCTCACACTTTTAGGCCTGGTCCACACTAGGAAATTAGCTTAGTATAACGATATCACGCAGGAGTGTGAAAAATACCCACCATGGAGTGAGGCAGTTGAACTGACCTAACTCGCAGTGTAGACAGCACTAAATCGATGGGAGAATTCTCCCATTGCCCTAGCTACCATCTCCCAATCGGCGTAGGTAGCATCTTCACTGAAGTGCTACAGCATCGCCACTGCAGTGTTTTAAATGTAGACAAGCCCCTTAGTATTGCACAAATGCCCTTAACAGAATTCAGATTAGGGCCTTGTTTTGCAGCTAAACTATATGGCTGATTTGGGGCAATTCCCCCGGTGTAGAGTAGGCCTAGGAGTTACTAACTGAAATAGCTGCCATTGACAAGTGCCCCCAGGGTGGTGGTCTTTTCAGTTTTGTTTACACTGTATTCCACCAGTTTATTATCACGTTATATCATAGGAGCTTTGACTTCTTACTCCTGTTCCTGTAGCATGTTCTGCCTCCTGGTAATGAAAGATTAGAGCAAGAGAAATCCAAGTAATTAGTTACTTTCTCCCATGGAGAAGCTTATGTTTCAGTAACAGAAACTGACTTAATCCTAATCTTCGGCAAATGTCACTCCTAAGAGATTTACCAAGGCTCCCTTATCTTGAGGGAGCTTCTGAAAAGGCCAGTGCATTCTTGCTATGTCTTGTACTCTGATGTTATTGGGAACCTACCTAAACCTACCTGTTGTAACTCCCATGTGAAATAATAGAAGTGGTATCCATGGTGAATCTCTGAAATCACATACACCTTAATAAGTCAATCATGGTTTGCTAATATGCTGAGAGGACTGGGAACTTGAGTGATGATATAGATGGGAATTAACACCAGCATCAGGAGGGGACAAAGGACCTGCCTTGGTTCCCATGTTCCCTTCCCATCGGAGTCTTGGATGACATTTTTTCCATCATATTTATATGGCATTTATCAGAGGGGTAGCCGTGTTAGTCTGGATCTGTAAAAAGCGACAAAGAGTCCTGTGGCACCTTATAGACTAACACATATTGGAGCATGAGCTTTCGTGGGTGAATATCCACTTTGTCAGACACATGTCCATGCCCATGCGTCTGACGAAATGGGTATTCACCCACGAAAGCTTATGCTCCAATACGTCTGTTAGTCTATAAGGTGCCACAGGACTCTTTGTCACATATGGCAGATATATCCCCAAAGATCATCTGCTTGGTGTTAATACAACACTGGCACAACACCAACCCATTATAAACACTGTAGAAGAGACTGAGGATACAGTGTACAGGTCTCTTCCACTTGTCCAACAATGGCCTCCTTTCTACCCTTTCATGCCACTGATTGGTGAGAACTTTCTTCTCTGAAACTGCCTCCTTAGCACTCTCCACCTTGTCGGCTGCCAGGGATGGACATATGATCTGTGAAGCCTCACCATGCAGGTGGAGGAGTCCCAGCCATGGATTACCCTCTCTCTGAATACGGAGGGTGGAAGGAAATTAGGTCTTGTATTCCCTCCTATCCCAATGCCTGAAGTGGGGAATAAAGCTGTAAATTGCTGATGCATCATGGGGCTTCCAGCAATTCTTGTGCTTTAAAAACAACCCTCTGAACTCCCCTCTCTTTTTTCAATCTCACATTTTTGCTCCCTGGCCTTTACCTATTAATCCCTTTCTTCCTCTGCTGCTATGTACACCTCTACCCCGATATAACGTGACCCGATATAACATGAATTCGGATATAACACGGTTAAGCCGTGCTCGGGGGGAGGGGGGCTGCGCACTCTGGTGGATCAAAGAAAGTTCAATATAACGCGGTTTCACCTGTAACCCGGTAAGATTTTTTGGTTCCCAACGACAGCATTATATCGAGGTAGAGGAGTATTTCACTCTGTAAAGTGGTTTGAGGTAGTGATTTGTGTGAAAGACACTGCACCAAGTGGTATAGGCATTGCCCAGCGTTCCTCTGCCATGATCCATCTTACTATTGTACTTCCCAATGAACAGACAAATCCAGTTCCAGTTTTGTTCAGTGATAAGCAGTTTGGGACATAAGAACGGCCGTACCGGGTCAGACCAAAGGTCCATCTAGCCCAGTATCTGTCTACCGACAGTGGCCAATGCCAGGTGCCCCAGAGGGAGTGAACCTAACAGGCAATGATCAAGTGATCTCTCTCCTGCCATCCATCTCCATCCTCTGACGAACAGAGGCTAGGGACACCATTCTTATCCATCCTAGCTAATAGCCATTTATGGACTTAGCCACCATGAATTTATCCAACAAAGTGCAATATTATTGTTCTCAATTCCTCTATGTTCTGCTGCTTTAACTGCCTCTTAATGGAATATTACAGAATGCAAGAGAATAACCCACTAAAGGTATTGAATGTGCTTACTACTCGATTGCAGTTGTATTCAACAACTATTTTGAAGTTTGTCAGAGAAACCAAGATGGGACGGTTTTGGAGATTTCATGGTCCAGCTACCATTCAATGACGCTGCCCTTATTCATTGAATGGTAGCCAGTGGACTAAGTAGCAGCCTTTTTTCCCAGCTATTTTTTAGTTGCTTCTTATGATGAGCTTTTGGACTAATTAGCCCAGATGACTTCTCCACTGAAAGTGGATTAGGGAGAAAGAAGCAAGTGCCGAATAAGCCTTGAATGCCTATTTTGACAGGGTTACTGTTTTTCTCTGTTATCCCAAACCTGATCTCTCTCTTTCCTCTGTGGGTTTCAGAGCCCGTGACAAAGGCCTGACATATCCCTTGGAGGCCTCTTCATCACTTTAAGCTGCCCTTAGATTTGTTATTGGTTTGGTCATCAGTAATTTTTTTCCCTATAAACATCTTCCACATCCCCCTAACACACACACCAATTCTCCAGGAGAATCAGGAACTGACGCATTGGCTCCTTTTAAAATCAACACAGATTCTTTTAAAAAAAATAATTGGGGTGGGAAAAAAATCTCTCAGCTGTAATATGTAGTGCTTTATTAACGTTGAATTGCTAATCCCCACAGTGCTCTCTGAGGAAGGTTGGTGATCAAATCCCTATAGCAAATTTGGGAAACGGAGGGTATGTCTGTGCAGCAATTAAACACCCGCAGCTGGCATGTGTCAGCTAACTTGGGCATGTGGGGCTATAAAACTGCAGTGTAGATGTTCGAGTTCAGGGAGCCTGCAGTTAAATGTTTCTGTGCAAACCTTAATTTAACGCCTTCCCCTATATCAGTAGGATTGGTCTTTAAATGGGATTGTGATGTTTATTGAGGATTATTTTAAATGTCAGGGTTCATAATGATTTGGGTTGTGACTATGGCAAATGTATTGCTTTTGGATTATGACCACGTGGGATTAGCCTAGGGCTGACTCACCACTCTGTCCACCTGCACAGACCAAAATGTTCATAATTGATTAGGATTTGGTGACTAATCAGTTAATGCAGGGATTTGGTTTGTCAGCTGGGTACTAAATGGGAGACAAGGAGAGATAGGGGGGCTGGAAGGAAGAAGCCCAGGATCTATCAGAGGCAAGCCCCCTTGTGCCAAGGGGGGTATAGTGCAGCTTGGGAAAAGCCTTATGGTGTTGACGCCGCGGAAGACACTGTGAATAAAATACATTGTGGTGAGTTTATGTACGAGTGCGTGAGGGAGCACAGCCTGTGTATTGCAATACTACTCAGAGATCCCAGTTAGGATTGGAGCTCCGTTCTGCTAGATGCTGCACAAACGCCTACAGAGACACAGTCCCTGCTCTGAATACTGTACAGTCTTAGGCCGGATCCTGCAAACTGTGTGGATGCATCTTTGTGCCAGTGTAGAGCCTAAGTTACTTCAGTAGGGCTCCGGGTAAGCATGAGAGCCTGTCCCAGGGGATCAGCTTAGAAGCTGGGGCCTAAGAAGATAAATGACATATGAGGGCTACATAGGAGAGGGATACAAACATTTTACTTGACTTTACAAAAGTCTTTCTCTTTTTTCCTGAGGTGCCTGTTACCAGGGTATCTAAGTGTTGTTCAAAGTCAATGGGAGTCTTGCCATTGATCCCAATGAGAGTAAATCCTGCCCGTTGACTCCACTGGAATTACAAGTACAGTATGAGTACGGGCTTGCAGTTGTGATCCATGCTTTTGAATATAATCCTATGTGCTTCACAGCCCTGAAGCCTCACTCATCCTAGAAACTGGAAAGGGGGGGTCCTTCTGGTGTGTACTGTTACGCTTGATCATAAAACTGAGATGGGGAAAGCCCTCCCCCAGCCTCCAGGCTAATGGAAAGTAGAACCATTCCCCCCTTCATTGTCTTGTGTCCATAGGCGGTTTTAAGTTTTATGGCTAATGGGCAGCATAGCTTGGTTCAAGGTGCTTTTTGGAGAAAGATGATACTTCTGAGATTTAATGCTGACATAGCAGGTAGAGCGTTGTATTGATTTGTTGTTCTGGCCCATTCCCAAGTGACATGCCAACCCCTTATACAACACCCTCTATTGTTTACCAGCAAGGCCATGCACATGTAGCATGCTGCAGTCCTTGTTACTAGAAGCAGTGTAAGAGTCAAAGAGAAATACAATTATAAGGATTAAAGATTAAAACTAATTCTCAGTTGTTCAATGGAGCGAACTGCAAATGGTTATTAAAGTCTTATGAGCTGCTTACAACAAGGAGATGAACATTAGAGTGTGTGCAGAGGAGTGAGATTTCCAAAGCATTACAACTTTTAATTTAGAGATTTAATCTACAAGCAATTAATATAATGTTCTTTCTGTCTTGTGACTAGAGAAACTTTAGTTCATTAAAACACTTTGGTTGAGGAGGAGAAAGGAGAGGTAAAAGCCCTGATTCAGGAAAGCATCCCAGTTCACAAAAATGTGTAAGCATGTGCTTAAGGATTACGGCTCCCATTGAAGTCAATGGGGTGTCAGCACATGCTTACATGCTTTTCTGAATCAGGGCCAAAGTTAGGGTCACAGTGATTCCAGGAGTAATTTAAATACATTAGAAATCAAAAGACAAAGGTTGAGTTAGTTATTTTGTTGTGGGTCAGAAGGTCATGAGCAGGGGTGGCTCTAGCTTTTTTGCCGCCTCATGTGCGGCGGGCAGGCAGCCTTCGGCGGCTTGCCTGCGGGAGGTCCCCGGTCCCGCGGATTTGGCGGCTTGCCTGCGGGAAGTCTGCCGGTCCTGCAGCTTCGGCGTCCTGCTGCCGAATCCACGGGACCGGCGGACCTTCCGCATGCGCGCCACCGAAGGCTGCCTGACTGCTGCCCTCGCAGGGACCAGCAGGGCACCCCGATGGCTTGCCACCCCAGGCACGCGCTTGGTGTGCTGGTGCCTGGAGCCGCCGCTGGTCATGAGCTGGTAGTTCAAGCAAGGACTTGTTGATCAATGAGCTACAGGATATTACATATGACATTTGAGGGGAAGGACGAGCTGATTCTAAAGTAGCTTTATTCACTATCCAAACAGATTAATAATAATATTATTATTATTATTTATTATTATCTGAGACCTGATGGTTTGCTTGGCATCATACAAATATTGAAGACAAGGTTCCTGCCTCAAAATATGGATATTCCAAACACTGCAGACACTTGGCTTGCAAGTAGCTCTCACACAAATAGCCCCGTTTCACTATTCAAGCAAGCTTTTGTAGGGTTGGTCCCTAAATCATATGTAAACAGTATAGCTCAGTCAGTTCATATGTCCATCCTTGAAGTGGTGCAGTAGTTTTGTTTTTGACATATGTAGGGCCTGTGCTTGGTGGCTGAAAATGGAAGCCCTCGCAGAAGTGAGTTTGGAGTAGAGTGAATAGGGTGACCAGATGTCCTGATTTTATAGGGACAGTCCCGATTTTTGTGTCTTTTTCTTATATAGGCTCCTATTACCCCCCACCCCCTGTCCCGATTTTTCACATTTGCTTTCTGGTCACCCTAAGAGTGAATCAGAGCAGATTTCAAACACCGTGGATTTCAGGGGCATTTAGGTTGGGGTTAGGTTTCACTTTCTAAAGCTAGGGGCCAGCTACAAAATACTGATCTGAGTTTAGATTCCAAATCTCTCCAAGTTTCAGAGAGGAATCTAGGGCTTTGATTCAGCCCCAAATCTGGTTTTAAGAAATGTTAAATTTTATTTTTACTGGTACTTTCTAGGTCAGAGGTTCTCAACCTTTTTCTTTCTGAGGCCCACCCCAATATGCTATAAAATCTCCACGGCAACTGGTTTTCTGCATATAAAAGTCAGGGCAATTGCCTAGGGCCCCCATGAAGCTACGTTGCTCAGGCTTTGGCTTCAGCCCTGGGTGTCAGGGCTCCGGGCCCTGGGCTTCAGCCCTATGCAGTGAGGCTTCAGCTCTCTATTTTGGGCCCCAGCAAGTTTAACACTGGTCCTGCTTGGCTGACCCCCTGAAACCTGCTCGCCGCCTCCTAGGGGGCTCCAGACCCCTGGTTGAGAACCACTGTTCTAGGTGAAAACATGAACAGTATATGACTGTGCCTGACCATATATGGTAGCACATATACCTTCAACTTGTATACAACCCCTCCAAACAAACAAACAGGATATGTCTCTAGTCTACTGAAATATCATAACTGAGTCTACTCAGTAGCAATAAAGGTGATATTTTCAAAAGTGCTCAGTGTTGGCCTCACTCTGCTCCTATTTAATGTCAATATGACTTTAATGGGGGAGAGGGGTGGGAGGGGAGAGTTAGACCAATGGTTATGAAAATCTCAGCCAAGTGGTATATTTCTCTGGTAGTTGACTCCACGTTACTTTGTTTGCTGTCACTGCAGAGCACTGTAAGCCTTCGTCTCAGTAAATAATATATATTTTAGATCAGAGTCTCCCTGGTGAAACCTGGTGTTTTAGTCCATCCTCCGTTCACAAGGCTGGTGTGTGGAGACCCTGGGAAGGAGGATGCAATGTTGATAGGACACCAGGCTGGGCATCAGGTTTCATTTTCTGCTTCTGCCACAGACTCCCTATGGGATCTTGGATAAGCAGCTTCATTTCTCCATTTATAAAACTGCTGCTTCTCCAGCTTTGTAAAGTGCTTGGAGATCCATGCATGAAAAGTATGAAGTATTAGTAAGCATGATAGAGATAAACAGAAGTCAGAATACTTCTTCCCACAAGTCTGTCTGGAATCTGAATATTTTATAAATGAGCTTTTTGATATTATTTTTTATTATGGAAATCCCCAACCCTTGGGGTTGCTTTCCCAAAGAATCCAGAATCAGCTGTAGCCAAGAGTACTCAAAGTAAATCAGGTCTTTCCAGCTCCTTTCAGGCAGTGGGCCCAGAGGGGCCTGATTGGGATTTGTATTCCAACAGCCTCCGTCCACTACCCTTCCACATGGGAGAAACTTTCACAGCATCCTGATGTCATCAACACTTAGCTGCAAAATGTAGAGATTGGACATATTTTCATTTGTTGCATTGCCTTTGGTTGTTAGCTCCCCTTCATCCTAACCATCTCCTAATGCTGTAACCCCCCAATGTTCCCACTCCATCTGAATCCTGTATTTCAACTGGGAGAGAATTAAACTTGTTTGGAATTTTTCAACAAACAGTTTTTCACCCAAAATGCCGATTTGTCAACACTGTTTGTGAAACAGCATCGGTTTCAACAAATCTCCCGACTTGAACAATTTTTGGGAAAAAGAAAAATGTTCAAAATTGTTAACATCCCATTTCAACATTTTCAAGCAAGAAGTTTAAAGTTTTAGAATTTAAATGATTTTTCATTTTGAAATTTTAGTAAATTTAGATTTTAAAAAAGGTCAAAATTAAAACTACGCTGTTTGAAATGATCAAGATGAAACTTTTTTCAGATGTTTAGTTCTCAAAAGCTTTCAAGATTTTGACTTTGGGGAAGTTTTTTTGTATCTTGAAAATATTCCCTGGATGGGAAAACCGTTTCGTTTTTTATCCCAACTCTAGCACATAATTCTGTTTGACCCTGTGCCTTTATGGATAGTACATGGGGAAGTTCTAGCTGTTTTCTACTGCAGTTGCTTGATTCAGGCCAGAAACAGCTCTGTTGTTTTTTGGTGTGGGGAAGATAACCTCTGCTCTGAAACCATATCCAAAAAGTTTTCCCCTCCTTCTCTAGAGGGGAAGCCCAAGATATATGCTCTTGATTTATCGCCTTGAAGGGACGGTTCTGCTTGGCGGAACTTGAGGCATCCTACCGATTCCTTGGTGTTGTTTTTCTCCCTCTGATCTTTCCCCCAGCCTAACCTCCGGGCCCAGGATGAGAGAAGGTAAAGGGAAGACTGAGTTACAATTTGTTTGACATTTGGCTGCTCCATCTTTTGCATATCACTGTGTGGCTGACAGGATGTTTCTTGCAGAAAATACCTTGCATGCTAATCTCTGTGCATTAACTGATCACAACATAAATGCTTGTCCATTAATCCACTGCCTTCCTGTATGTCTTTCATCTCCTTGCTTTCCAGCATTCTCCTGTTTCACTTTTTCCCCTCCTTCGTCTTTAACTCCTTTTTTAATACAACCTATGTCAGGTTCATAGCTCCAGGCTGTGGAAACAGGGGCAGATATTGTAAGTAAATGGATAGATGAAGTTAATAAATATACCACCCAAAGTTGAAAGCTATCCTTCCTGCAAGGACTATCTAGATTTGATTTTCTGACAGACATATTTCCATGTCCACTGACATCAATAGCCTAATGGCTTTTGTGCAGTACATTAGCTAAAAGTATACAACATACACCCAGATGATTGTGATGATAATACTATTGGTTTGATTTTATCTACTCATTACATTGGCAGGTTGTATGGTAGAAGTTTTGAAATGTACTAAGAACTAAGTGTTTTCTTATTATTTTGGTTATTTTGTTATTCAGATTTTGAGTATCTTATTTAAAGTCTCAAGCTGCAATGACTTTGAAACATATACCAGTAATGCTATTTAAATGCAGAAAGCTAGATCTGAAAACCAGAATTCAATCAGAGAAACCATAAATTATTACATTTTAAGAAGGACTTTTTACTTAATTACCAGAGCCATTTTCACTTAAACTTTCTACCTCATAGTCACTTGTCTGCAACTATTTGATCCTGCAGTGAAGCTGAACTCATGATGTCACAGATTTCTTGGCAGCTGATTTGTCTGGTCATGAACTAAGGATTATGACTTCACTGCAGAAGATGTAGTTGGGCTGGGAGGGAGAAAACCCATTTTATTTACAAACATCTTCAATAACAGGAAAAGGGAAGAAACGAGCACCATCAAGAGGTAAAATGTTGCAGTACGTCTCTTTAGCTAGCGAAGTTCAACATCCCGAATAAAAATTAAATGCATGTATGGATCCTCCCATTTGCTCCCTGTTAACATACTCAGGTTGTGTCTCCCCAACCTGATGCTTGATCACACACCATCTGTTCTATGAATTTTTCCTACCCATTGCTTCACTCTGGAGGTCATTTCTCCCTGCCATATTTCCCCATTTACCTTTGAAGGGACTGCTCATCCCTCACCCCATATCTTTCCCCATGGGGTTCTTCCTTTCCTCCTCAGGGGATTCTCCCTCTGGATCCTGTTCCCTGGAGGGGGAAGGGAGAAAGAACCTGCTTCTGTGGGGCTCAACAGCAGAAAGAGTGGGGAGACTGGGGCTCTGTGGCAGCAGGGCCCAAGGAAGGAGAATGGAAAAGAGGGAGAAAAAGACTGTGGGCCAGGTAACAGCAGCAGGGACAGGAGCTGGGGCCAGCTGGAAAGGAGCCTCTTCTGAGCCTGGGTACAGTGGCCACCGACTGCACAAAGGCTGCTGGGGAAGAGGGAGGTGAAGAGAAGGAGCCCAGTCAGGCACAAGGTTGCTTGTCAGCTCCTCCTGCTCTGGCTCTGACTCTGACTCCCTCCTAGCCGTTTGCCCTGGTTCATACTGCATGTTAGCTACCGTGCAGTAACTAGCCCATTCCACTTGCTGCCACTAGAACCCACCGTCTGTCTTTTCACTAGGAAACAAATGTGTGTTCATACCTCATGTTAGCTAACACATGGTAACTTACATGAGGTAAAATCCTAGAGAAGACAAGGAAGTATGTAGGTTTCACGTGTTAGTAGGGTGTGCTAAAAACTATGAGGGAGCCTAGGGTTTATCTCAACCTACTAACTAGTATTTAAACTACAAACTGCCCTAGTTTCACTGGGCTTCTACCTCATGTTCCTTACTGCATGTTAGCAGTAGTGTAGACTGCAGTGCAGACTAGGGATCGGCAACCTTTGGCACGTGGCTCGCCAGGGTAAGCACCTTGGTGGGCCGGGCTGGTTTGTTTACCAGCTGTGTCCGCAGGTTCAGCCGATTGCGGTTCCCACTGGCCGCGGTTAATCGCTCCAGGCCAGTGGGGGTTGTGGGAAGTGGCGCGGGCCGAGGGATGTGCTGGCCTTGGCTTCCCACAGCCCCCATTGGCCTGGAGCGATTAACCACGGCCAGTGGGAGCCGCGATCCACCAAACCTGTGGACGCTGCAGGTATACTGGCCCGGCCCACCAGGGTGCTTACCCTGGCGAGCCGCGTACCAAAAGGTTGCCGATCCCTGATGTAGACATAACTTAAGAAAAGGGACGAATTCTACTCCCCAGCAAGGAACTCTTCATGGAGGTAAGAGAGGGTACTCAGTGAGGGCAAAGATGGCAGAACTGGGAGATCAGATTCATGGCAGGTTGCCAGTGAAATCCATGCGTTGCTAAAAGTTTGGGCAGTAGTGGGAGATGGGAAATTCATAACAGAAATCTTAGAAATGTGGATATTTTCTTTAATTATTTGTATGTACATTTCTATAACAGTCACTGCCTTAATGTTTCAGTAAGTCTATCACTGAACTTACAAATAAAGACCAAAAAACTCAGCAAGGTTTGGTAATCATGTTGCAATGCTTCGTGCAGCTGCATTTCTTCCATGACAGGCTGGGTCTAAAGGTGAAACTTACATTGTCTTGAGCAGCAGTTTATAAAATGAACCCTTGGTCATTTTTATAAAGATAAATGATGCTGTTGGTCAAGGGGTCAGGTTCACAGGAAGGCCTGTTCTTACCTCCCTGGAGTCTGGTGCAGGACAGTTTGTTTAGCTGAGAGGCGTCTCTGCTGACAGCAAAACTGAGAGGCATTGAAATGTTACCTATTGCAATGATGAACTGCACTCCACCGTGCATATGTTAGTTTTAATGTTGTAAAAGAAATACCAGGTCTGTCAATGCATGCTGAGAAGTGACTTGATAATGGTTTAAAAGTACCTTCACAGGGAGAATATACCAAGAGTTCTTTAACTGAGCAGAGAAAAGCAAAACATTGGGCTAAATATAGGGGTAACTGGGTGAAATTTAGTATCTTTTGATATACTGGAGCAGAGGTCAGCCTAGATGAGCTGAATGATCCCTTCTGACCTTAAATACTCTGAATTTATTTCATTAGTTTGTAGCAACATCTTTTGGGCTTGGGTACCTAGTTTTAAGGTTTTTACGTCCTTTGAGGAGGCGGAGATCAGTCACTTAACACTAGAACTGGTTTCAAAAGTGAACAATTTCAGTGAAAAGTTTCTTTGTGAAATTGCGGTGAGTTCTCTTTAATCAGTACTAGAAGGCAGGAACAGTGAAGATATTGAGTTGAGGGTCACTGTCTGTCAGTCAGGGAGTGCTGTGTGACTTGCACTGTGGCTGAGATGTGGGACTCTTTAGTAAAGTGGTCAGGATAGGGTTAACTGCATTTCCGAGAGGCTGATGGTGGGAAGCGTGCTGCACCTCTTACTTACTTTGTGTTTGAGTCCATGAGCATCTCCCTCACACCTAGGGTTGCCAACTGTCCCGGTTTTGCCGGGAGTCTCCTGGAATCAGGCCCTGTCTCCTGGAGGCTACTGAAGCCAATCCAGGAGATTTGAGGCGAGTAGAAGTCCAGTGGCATAGTGGGGCTAAGGCAGGCTACCTACCTGCCCTGGCCCTGCGCTGCTCCCAGAAGCGGCCGACATGTACCTGTGGCATGCCCCACGTGCTGCCCCCACCTTGAACCGCAGCCAATGGGAGCTGTGGGGGTGGTGCCTGCGGGCAGGGGCAGCATGCAGAGACCCCTGTCCCCCTGCCCCGTCCAGGAGCCGCTGCTAGGGGGATGTGCTGGTTGCGTTCAAGAGCTGCCCAAGATAAGTGCTGCCCCCGTCGCCCACCCTAATGCCCAGCCCTGAGCCCCCTCCTGCACCCAAACTCCCTCCCAGAGCCATGGGTGAAAGTAATATTAAATTCTTACTGGTATGGGGGCCGGCTCCAGCCCCTGGAAGGGGCGGGGCTGGGGGGTCAGCTTACCCCAGCCAGCCCATCTGCGCTGCCTGGCCCCTGCCGCCCAGGGCTCTGGCCGCTGCTGCAGTAGCGGTGGCAGCAGCTGGGAGTCGTGAGCCTGGGGCAGCTGCCTCTTTTTCCCCCTGTCAGCGGCCCGGGGGCAGGGACAAAAGGGGCAATGATGTTAAAGCGCTGCAGTGGCAGTGCTTTAACATGGGCTGTGTATGGGCCGGTACTGGCTTCTTACCGGTATGCTGTACCAGTCTACTTTCACCTCTGCCCAGAGCCCACACCCACTCCTGCACCCCAACCCTCTGCCCCAGGCTCAGCCCAGAGCCCACACCCACTCCTGCACCCCAACCCCCTGCCCCAGGCTCAGCCCAGAGCCCACACCCACTCCTGCACCCCAACCCCCTGCCCCAGGCTCAGCCCAGAGCCCCTTCCCACACTCCGAACCCCTCGGCTGCACCCGCAAGCCCAAAGCCTGCACCCCCTCCTGCACTCCAACCCCTTGCCCCAGCCTAGTTAAAGTGAGTGATGGAGGGAGGGAGGGGGGCTAGAATGAGTGGGGGGAGGGCCTCAGAGAAGGGGCAGGATAGGGGCATGGCTTGGGGAAGGAGCGGGGCAGGGGGCAGGGCAACGGTCTTTGTGTTTGTGCGATTAGACAGTTGGCAACCCTACTCCCGCCCCATTCTATCTGATGCAGTTAAATAAAGCAGTGTTAGGCCTGTCTCTCTGTGGTCAGACAACGAACTTCGCTGTTGGGGTTAGAGTCCCCGACAGCAGCAAGTTCCTAGCCTGCGGTCCTATGAATTGACTTATTTTGTTGCTCTTCACAGTCCGTTGACAAAAGGGATCAGAGTGCGAATGGAGCTGTCTGACTTAGTTCTCCCTGTTTTAAAACTCAAACCAAAACAGACCCATGAGATTCTTTCCCAATCTGAAATACTCCCAATCCGCAGCACAGGATATATTTGTTATATATGTGTACCTGATTTTGTGTTCTACTCTATTATACCTGCTGTGCCTTTAGTGGGGACTTGGTCACCCAGTGCCGGTTAACTTCATTGGGAACTGAGTGTCTGCAGTGCGTAGGCAGCTTTGTAACTCTCAGCCTTTGACTACAAGCTTGTTGAGGAGGAGACCTGCTAATTCCTTGGCCCACATCAGCTGTGGTACAGCACTGTATACACAGGCAATTCACGGTGCTTCACAATAGATGAAGTGTGAGTGGAAAATTTGGCAGTAGGGAATTTTTCTCCTTCTCCAAACTTGGCCCAGCTTTTGAGCTGTGAAGTTTGCATGGAAGCCCAAAGGGTTGGTTGCTCTGCTTGTGCTCAAAGCTGGCCCCAGTCTTGGTCCTTGGTTCCTGATTATTATGAATGGGGAATTCAGCAAATGCTTCCATAATTTCTTCATGACATAAAATGATGTAGGGAGCGATCAGCACAGTGTCTATCTGCTTGGATCTGGCTGCTTCTGTGTTCACTTGAGCTGCTTTTAATCCAAATAATAATGCAGTCCATACACAGGCATAATTTCTACTGGCCTCAGTGGGAGTCTGGCCTGAATAAGGAGTTGGCCAGTGATGTAGTTTAGTAGGTAACTGGTTAAGAAAGAAATGTCCTGTGGGGATGCAGTTGCCGTCACAGCTGTGAGGCCCAGAGCTCCTCAAAGTGCAATTCTGCAAGAGAAATCCCCTTCTTGTAGCCTATTCGTCAAAACAACGGCTTTGTGTCAAAACAGCACAAATAGCCTTTGGCCAAAAGCTTTCTAAAGTGCTGTTTCTTGGGGGCCATTCTGTTTTACCTATTTGTGGTCCCTATACAAGGGGTTAGCATACCATGCGGCTTAATAAATTCCAGTGTCGGATTTCCATTGTCTCTTTGTTCTTTGTTGCCAAGGAAGCCAAATATTATTTCTCTCCTCGAAAGAAGCTCCTAATACAATGGAACTGCATCAATGGGAAAGGGGAGAAATCCCTGTAGAAAAACTGCTTTATTCCCCTTCACTTTCTTCTTTTACAGGGGTGGCTGCAGGGATGTAGCTAAGTATGGGCTGACCTCTTCCCCTCTGGCCAGAGCCTCAGCTTGTGCAACTGGGTGTGGCTCCTCTGAAATCAATGGAATCTTTACACCAGCTGGGGATCTGGCCCTGAATGTTTAGGCCATGGAGCTCATTATCTCCAGGCAGTGATTCTGTTGGTATGGAGGGCTTCCACTTGTCCCCGTGTTCCAGGCCAATCCTTTCCCCATTTTACTTATCTTTTCATGGCACCCTTCCCTATGGCATAAAAAGGAACACCTACAGGTATCTATCTTAGGCACTTCGATGGTGCCGATTACTGTAGTGTCTGAGCACCTTACAATCTTTAATTAATTTAGCCTCATAATCCCCTTGATATGAGATACATAAATATTATCATATCTACGGGGAGCTGAGGCAAGGTCATCCAGGGAGTCAGTCTGTGGCAGAGCAGGGAATTGAACCCACATCTCTTAAATCTTAGGTTGGCATGCTAACCTCTGAACCAATCTTCCACTAAATCAGCCTTCCCCGTTCTACCTATTTCTGTGTAAAGACTGCTTGGCCTGAATGTCTGCCTGTTGTTTACATACTGTGTCAAACACTAGCATAACTGTAACTATGGACCATTCCCTCCTTTGTGCTGCTTCCTTTTCACATCACGTACCTCTGTAATGTCAGGTATATTCTGAGTGTTTAACTACTGACTGCATTGGGCATCTTCCCATAGCCATCCCTTTAAAATGGACACAACTGCAAAATAAAGTAATACGAAGTATCTAGTCAGCCAGATAGTTGAGTGAGAAATTAAATTGACTCTATCTGCTGCACAACGGGCCTTCGCCCAGATCTGGTTCTAGTGATTATGAGCCCAAGTGGCTGGAATGCCCTTGTACCGTGCCCTGTTGTAGACCACTGTTGATATGTTAAGGGTCAGTGTTTTGCCCGGTAAAAAACTCCCTCCACAGCATTGAGTTGGCTTATTAGGAAACAAAGTTGTTCAGTGTTCACACCAATTTAAAATAAAAAACATCTCAGCATAACTGACTAACAAATATCCCCAGCTTAACTTCCCTGCGATGAAAGACTCTGAAGCCAAATGTATATTTAAAAAAAAAAAAAAATCTGTAACCTGGTGGCATAATTCAGCAGCAGCAGCAAAAAAAAAAAAAAAAATACAGTTGCAATTGGCAAGGTCTTTTCCTTGAAGAAGCTATTTGTTTATAAAAGAAAAGCACAATGAGGAGGTAACGAGCAGAGAGAGAAATGGAAAACTCCCAGATTTGGGTTCAAACCATGTGAGTGGCCGTAGGTGTGGAGCCTATCCTGCTTCCTCTGATTCCGAAGCAAGTGTGATATGGTCCCCCTTCATGAGCACCTGAATGAGGGGAGGGGCTTGGTGAGTTGAGGTTAACTTCTCATCTGCTGGAGGTTAGGTAGTGTTCTGGCACCCTGTCTCATTGGGTTAGTTTTGCCTAAATTGAATTAAAAACATTAGTGTCTGGAATGTGTCCCCCGTCTTTTTTAACGTTACAAAATACAGTATAACAGTAACCCAGCTCCTGGGGTGCAGTTAGTTTGCTTTTGAGAGGATAATGCAAAGACAGCAAATACTATACGGATACACATACAAACTGTGTTAAAAGAACATTAAAGTTGCAAAGTCAAGCACTCAGAAGTTAGTAAATACCAGAATTAAGGATGCCTGTACAACCTTAATTTTGCCCCTTACCACAGACTCATCACCCCATCTCTTTGCCCAGCCAGTCCCAGTCTCCCTTCCCTCTCTGGGTAGCACTACCTGCTCTGACTATAATATAGCTCAGAGGAGGCTGCTGACATCACGTAATGGGAACTTGAATCAGGAAGTGCGATGTTATGGGAAGCAGACACATTAGTGTCTAATCAGGAAGGTTTAACACCTACAGATGGGATTACCCTTCCTCTAATTATTGCTGTTTTTCTCCTCCCCTTTTTCTTGCCTCTCTCTTTTATTTCAAACTTCCTTTCTGTAATTATTTCCCCACCTTTGCCTAAGTGGCTTAGCATCCCCCACTCTTTCAGCCAGTTTTCATTGCCAGGGCTAGCTCTCCTGGGAACTGTGTGGCCAAGCAGTGACCAAGAAGAGGTGCGCTTCCATCAGATTAGATTTCCCTCAGCCTCCTCTGTTTTCTCACTTTATCATTTCTCTACTTTTTCCCGCTCTGTTTTTTCTCTAAGTTGTTTAACTTCCCCCTATTTTGTCTCTCTCTTCTCGTGCTCCATCTCTCCTCATTTTCTTTCCTCTCTTGGATTCATAAAACTGCCAAGGCCTGGCTATTGCCAGAAGAAATACATTTTACAGGCAAGGGTCATTGGCAGGGCAAAACCATGGCTGTCATTACGTGTCCTGTAGAAAAAGACACAGTTTGTTCCAAAGCCACTTCTCTCATTAGTCCTATCAGCAAATCGAACACTATTTTAAATAAATAAGCAATTTACTGCAGAAGGGAAAGAGTGAGGTTTAAATCCCTGTGCTGAGGGCAGGAGTTATATCTGCTCTTTGAATCTTCCCAACCAGTAACCCCAGAGGGATACAGATGGAGGTGATACACTGGGGAGAATTCACCCAGGTCTCAGTTTAGCCTGCAGTTGCCTTTTGTGTGCATCACAGACCTTTCCCTTGCCGACAGCCACTGATCATAATTCAGTAAAGTTTCCAGCCTGTTCAGAGAATCCATTGCTATTGAGCTATTTGGCCAATGTGGGCAGGAAAGCTACCTATCACCTGCCTGTATTGCTCAGCATCAAATAATGACAATCTTGAGGTTCCATTAGTGAGGAGAAAAAACATTTCAATAACATAAACATGAGATTGTTAAAATGTTCATAAACATTGATGGAAGAAGTATAGTGTAGACAAAGCTTCATTCTTTCTTTATCTCCCACACAAGGCGATCAGGGTTTCAGATCTGCTATCCAGGGCAACTTCTGTCCAGGAATTATTTCACTTGTCTCAAAAAGCACACAGAATTCTCAGATACTCCAAATGAAATCTAGTGAGTTTAAAGGAGTGGCGATGTGCCACCCTTCATCAAGGCTACAAAGCTGCCTTCTGGCATCATGCTGAAGTCAGCACTTCTATGACGGCTGGAGCAGCAACTCCCATGGGGCTTTGCACTCTGTTGATCACTCTTGGCAATCACCCTAAGCTAAATGAAGCTCTGTTACTCCCGGGGCCAATTCTTTCTATACTTGCAGCATCTTCACAATAAGTCCTCTCCAATGGGGGAAAAATACCTGTTTGGTGGAGGTGTTTTCAGCACTCAACGCCTGAAGTGCCAAATGAGCCTTTGTTAAACTGTCAGGGGGCTGCCTCTAAGCTTGATTTGCTTGAAGGAGGTTGTCAGAATGCAAAGAGTCCTGTCTGTCAGTGATATGCTCAATGTACTGACTTTTTAGACTCTCTCCATCTGAATGATTATCTGACATTTCCCTGTGACTCCCAGTAAAGTTATATGGCTAAAGGCCAAAGGCCTAGTGTATAGGCTCTGTGTGTGTGTGTATGTGTGTGTGTGTGTGTATGTATATATAGGAAACTTGCACAGGTATAACTTTGTCAATCCAGTTATACCAGTGCAACCCTGTAATATAGACACACAATTTAGTTTAATACAGTAACTCACCACATTTATTTGAGGATTGCACTGGTGTAACTGGTTCAATTTTAGTTACACTGGTGCAGGCCTTGTATATGTAGGGCCCTACCAAATTCATGGTCCATGTTGGTCAATTTCATGATCATAGAATTTAAAAAATAATAAATTTCATGATTTCATCTGTTTAAATCTGAAATTTCACCATGTCGTAGTTGTAGGGTCCTGACCCAATAAGGAGTTGGGGGGGTTGGTGGTTGCAAGGCTATTGTAGGGGGGGTTGAGGTACTACTATCCTTACTTCTGTGCAGCTCCTAGCGGTGGCACTGCCTTCAGAGCTGGGCAGCTGGAGAGCGGCAGCTGCTGGCTGGGAGCCCAGCTCTGAAGGCAGAGCTGCCACCAGCAGCAGGCAGAAGTAAGGATGGCCTGGTATGGTATTGCCGCTCTTACGTCTGTGCTGCTGGTGGTGGGGCACTGCCTTCAGAGCTGAGTGTCGGCCAACAGCTGCCTTTCTCCAGCCACCCAGCTCTGAAGGTAGTGCAGAAGTAAGGATGGTAATACCATGACCCCTAAAATAACCTTTCTGAGCCTCCTGAAACTCCTTTTTGGGTCAGGGCTCCCAATTTGAGAAACGCTGGTCTCCCCCGTGAAATCTGTATAGAATAGAGTAAAAGAACACAAAAGACCAGATTTCACGATGCGTTTTTCATGGCCGTGAATTTGGTAGGGCCCTAATTATATGTTTGGAAGAGTAATGGTTCACACTTTGGTCAGGCAGTGGACAGCCATCAACATCCAGCTGGAAAGTGTTCACTCTTGTTCTGAATCTCCCTCCCAAACTGCTTGGGGAGAGGGAGGAGCTGCCCTTGTTGTCCCGAGAGACGTGGGAATGGCAGCTTCAGTTCCATACTTCCCCCCCAGAGTCAATTATCAGATTTCTGGGCTTTTATTGGGCAAAGATTGGGCAGAGTTTGCTTCTGGCAATAGAATTGGCAAACTCTTCTGTTGTCCATCTCATAGACTCATAGACTTTAAGGTCAGAAAGGACCATTATGATCATCTAGTCTGACCTCCTGCACAATGCAGGCCACAGAGTCTCACCCACCCACTCCTGTAACATACCCCTAACCTATGTCTGAGTTATTGAAGTCCTCAAATTGTGGTTTGAAGAGCTCAAGCTGCAGAGAATCCTCCAGCAAGTGATCCGTGCCCCATGCTGCAGAGGAAGGTGAAAAACCTCCAAGGCCTCTGCCAATCTTCCCTGGAGGAAAATTCCTTCCTGACCCGAAATATGACAATCAGTTAAACCCTGAGCATGTGGGCAAGACTCACCAGCCAGCACTCAGGAAAGAATTCTCTATAGTAACTCAGATCCCATCCCATCTAACATCCCATCACAGACCACTGGGCATACTTACCTGCTGATAATCAAAGATCAATTGCCAAATTAATTGCCAGAATTAGGCTATCCCACTACTCTCCTTGGAAGGCTGTTCCAGAACTTCACTCCTCTAATGGTTAGAAACCTTCATCTAATTTCAAGTCTAAACTTCCTGTTAGACAGTTTATATCCATTTGTTCTTGTGTCCACATTGGTACTAAGCTTAAATAATTCCTCTCCCTCCCTGATATTTATCCCTCTGATATATTTATCAAGAGCAATCATATCCCCCCATAACCTTCTTTTGGTTAGGCTAAATGAGCCAAGCTCTATGAGTCTCCTTCCATAAGATAGGTTTTCTATTCCTCGGATCATCCTAGTAGCCCTTCTCTGTACCTGTTCCAGTTTGAATTCATCCTTCGTAAACATGGGAGACCAGAACTGCACACAGTATTCCAGATGAGGTCTCACCAGTGCCTTGTATAATAGTACTAACACCTCCTTATCTTTGCTGGAAATACCTCGCCTGATGCATCCCAAAACTGCATTAGCTTTTTTAACGGCCATATCACATTGGCAGCTCATAGTCATCCTGTGATCAACCAATACTCCGAGGTCCTTCTCCTCCTCTGTTACTTCCAACTGATGTGTCCCCAATTTATAACTAAAATTCTTGTTATTACTCCCTAAATGCATGACCTTGCACTTTTCACTATTAAATTTCATCCTATTACTATTACTCCAGTTTACAAGGTCATCCAGATCTTCCTGTATGATATCCTGGTCCTTCTCTGTATTGGCAATACCTCCCAGCTTTGTGTCGTCCACAAACTTTATTAGCACATTCCCACTTTTTGTGCCAAGGTCAGTAATAAAAAGATTAAATAAGATTGGTCCCAAAACTGATCCCTGAGGAACTCCACTGGTAACCTCCTTCCAGCCTGACAGTTCACCTTTCAGTACGACCTGTTGTAGTCTCCCCTTTAACCAGCTCCTTATCCACCTTTCAGTTTTCATATTGATCCCCATCTTTTCCAATTTAACTAATAATTCCCCATGTGGAACCGTGTCAAATGCCTTACTGAAATTGAGGTAAATTAGATCCACTGCGTTTCCTTTGTCTAGAAAATCTGTTACCTTCTCAAAGAAGGAGATCAGGTTGGTTTGGCGTGATCTACCTTTTGTAAAACCATGTTGTATTTTGTCCCAATTACCATTGACCTCAATGTCCTTAACTACTTTCTCCTTCAAAATTTTTTTCAAGACCTTACATACTACAGATGTCAAACTAACAGGCCTGTAGTTACCTGGATCACTTTTTTCCCCTTTCTTAAAAATAGGAACTATGTTAGCAATTCTCCAGTCATACAGTATAACCCCTGAGTTTACTGATTCATTAAAAATTCTTGCTAATGAGCTTGCAATTTCATGTGCCAGTTCCTTTAATATTCTTGGATGAAGATTATCTGGGCCCTCCGATTTTGTCCCATTAAGCTGTTCGAGTTTGGCTTCTACCTCGGATGTGGTAATATCTACCTCCATATCCTCGTTCCGATTTGTCATCCTACCATTATCCCTAAGCTCCTCATTAGCCTCATTAAAGACTGAGGCTAAGTATCTCTTCCCCTCCTCACTATATCTCTGCTTACTGCAGACAATCATATCCAGATGCTACTGTATTTACTATGGATAGTTCTCTGAAAATATCCACTCAATGTGCCATGGCAGTCAAAAAAAACTAACAATGCTAGGAACCATTAAGAAAGGGATAGCTAATAAGATGGTAAATATCAAAATGCCACTATATAAATCCATGGTATGCCCACTCCTTGAACACTGTGTGGAGTTCTGGTCACCCCATCTCAAAAAACATATATTGGAATTGGAAAAGGTACAAAGAAGGGCAACAAAAATGATTAAGGTATAGAACAGCTTCCATACAAGAAGAGATTAAAAAGACTGGGACTTTTCAGCTTGAACTAAAAGAGGACATGATAAAGGTTTATAAAATCATGGACGGTGTGGAGAAAGTGAATAAGAAAGTGTTATTTACTCCTTCACATAACACAAGAACCAGGGGTCACCCAATCAAATTAATAGGCATTAAACCAAACACAAAGTCGTGCTTCTTCACACAACGCACAGTCAACCTGTGGAACTCATTGCCAGGGGATGTTGTGAAATCCAAAACTCTAATGGGGTTCAAAAAAGAATCAGATAAGTTCATGGAGGGTAGGTCCACCTATGGCTATTAGCCAAGATAGTTAGGGATGCAACCCTATGCTCTGTGTGTCCCTAATTTCTGACTGCCAGAAGCTGGGAGTAGACGGTGGGATGATCACTCAAGGATTGCCTTGTTCTGTTCATTCCCTCTGAAGCACCTGGCACTGGCCACTGTTGGAAGATACTAGGCTAGATGGACCATTGGTCTGTCCCAGTATGGTCTTTCTTATGAGAGGCATACAGCAGTCACACTAGGATTTGTTTTAGTACCTCTGGTTTAACATAATATGGCCCCCACCACTGTGGGATCTGAGCACCTCACAGCAGAGAAGTACAGTTATCCACAGATGGGGGGGGGGGGACTAAGGCACAGAGAGATCAAGTGACTTGCCCCATGTCACCCAGCAGGCCAGTGATAGAGCTGGGAATCAAGCTTATCTATCACTTTGCTGGTTCCGTGAATCTGTTAGGGGATTAAGCAGTCAGACTGTAAAGCCCTGTGGTTCTGACAGTCCTGCTCCAGTAACGGTAACAGAGTTTCTCTTATTTTACTGTACAGGAGAAGCAGAACGATATGAATGATATGAAGAATGTTTAGGTCCCACTTGTCAGATAGGAGGAATTGATCTTTCTAGTCTAAGGTGCAGTTGGGAAAAGCTTTTGGCCTTAAGGATCCAGTTCCATGTTTCTATGCTTGAATATGCCATTTAGGCGCCTCAGTGCCTAAATAGGGACTTTCGGCACCTAAGTTTGAAAATTCTCCCTTATCGAGGAATAGGAAAAATATTAAAGAGACTCTAATCAGCAGGTATATCACTTTGGCAAAATGCTACTTGCACTCCCTAGTGTAAAACTAATAAAACAGGCCACAACCTCTTTCTGACAAGCATTTGGAAGGTTACAAAGAGAGGATGTCATAGCCAGGATTGATTACAATTTGTTCTAATATACCTGGAAACCAAAAGAGAGCCTAAAAATGGAGAAGGTACAGATCCTCAGCTATGGAAATTGGCATTGCCTCACTGAAGTCAATATCAGCCATTTTTTACCCCTGCCGCAGAGTGGAATGTACTAGTTACACCAGTACAGAAATAATAAAGAGGAGAAATGTAAATTTATTTTAATTTTATGGGTGATTGTAGTGTTTGTGAAAGGCGTTAGACTGATGGTCCTGGAGACAAAACCCTGATGCAGTGATTTTCCAGATGGCCATCTGCGGAACGTTGTTTCATGGCTAGAGAGCTGCTTGTTCCAGGGTGCCAGCTTTAATCTTTTGCTAATTCTCAGCAAAAGATAGCAAACCATATGTTACTTTCCTAATGCAATCACTGCAGTTCCCATGGTGTTTGCTGTGATGAGACTGCAAATGGGAAGAGAAGGAAGAGCAACTGATTCATGTGATTTCAAATGGGGGAGGAAGCTGGTCTACTAGATGATATCTGAGATCTGGACCAGACTATGTAAAAGTTTGAGGGACGGATCTGCAGCTGGGGCAAAGTGTCATATCCATACACTTCCAATGTGCAATATAATTGGAGACCTAACTATGTTTTAATAAGACATCTGTCCAAGGCTTCCTTTTACAAACTAAAGGCAGCAAAGAGTCCTGTGGCACCTTATAGACTAACAGACGTATTGGAGCATGAGCTTTCGTGGGTGAATACCCACTTCGGATTCATGCATCCAACAAAGTGGGTATTCACCCACAAAAGCTCATGCTCCAATACGTCTGTTAGTCTATAAGGTGCCACAGGACTCTTTGCTGCTTTTACAGATCCAGACTAACACGGCTACCCCTCTGATACTTTTACAAACTAGTCTCCTTCTAGTCTGGGCCCAGCAATCACTCACACCCCCTGTAGATACTGTCCTTGTTCCAGTTCAGGTGGTAGCTAGGGGATTTCTCATGATGGCTCCCCCTTTGTTCTATTCCTCCCACTTATATATCTTTTGCATAAGTCGGAAATCCTTCGTTCCTCTGGGTTGCCACCCCCCTTCTCAATGGAAAAACACCATTGATGGATTCCAGTTCAGGTGACATGATCACATGTCACTGTAAGACTTCATTACCCACTTGCCAGCACACACGTATACAGGAAGACTCACAAGTAAAACAGCCATCTACAGACAATTGTCCTGGTTAATAGGAGCCATCGAGATTCCAAACCACCATTAATGGCCCACACTTTAAATAATTACAATAGGCCCTCAGAGTTGTATTTCATATTTCTACTTTCAGATACAAGAGTGATACATTTATACAAATAGGATGACCACACTGAGTAGATTATAAGCTTTGTAATAACTTACAAGAGACCTTCTGAATGAAGCATATTCCAGTTACATTATATTCATACTTATAAGCATACTTTCATAAAATCATATAGAGTGCACCGTCACACCGTCCTGTCCATAAACGAACCTGAAGCTGTCTGCTGGTTGTGGGCTGTGTGGTGCCTACAACCTCTGCTCTGCTGAAAATGAGCAACATTGATGGGTCTAGTTTAGGGCACCTGGGGAATGAACTGAATCAGTGCATCTTGCAGGCACACTCCGTTTACAGAGCTGTTATTGTAAGTATCTATGGCTCTGGACCCCGCGTCTGCTGGCTCCTGGGTGGTTACTGTGTCCACACCTCTACATCTCTGGTGAAGTGCTGAATGGGTTCAAGCACCACTGACTGTCCCACCTATGGAGGTCCTGACTGGTGGAGCCTACTGCATTCCCTTACTTGGACCAGGCATGCTATTTAAGACTTAGAGAAAACAACTGTTGGCTATCTGTGCAACTGGGTGGATCCCTGGCTTGCTGCTGCAAACAGACCTTGCTGTGCACTCCTGATACCTTGGCTTGCTCCTGGTTCCTGGCCCTCACCCTGTTCGTGATACCCAGCCTCACCCCTGGTTCCAGTCCCCGGTTCTGCTCCTGACGCTTTGCTCCTAGTTCTGGTTCCCGGTCCCCAGCTCTGCTCCCAATGCCTAGCCCCTGGTTCCCAGTCCCTGGCTCTGCTCCCAATGCCTTGCCCCTGGTTCTGGTTCCTGGTTCCCGGCTCTGCTCCAGACGCCTCACCCCTGTTCGGGTCCTTGGCTCCACTCCCAGTGCCTTGCCCCTGGGTCTGGTTCCCAGTCCCTGGTTCTGGTCCAGATGCCTCACCCCTGGGTCTTGTTCTCGGCCTGCAGCTCCGCTCCCGATGCCTCGCCCCTGGTTCTGGTTCCCAGTCCCCGGTTCTGTTCCTGATGCCTCGCCCTGGTTCAGGTTCCTGGTCCTCTGCTCTGTTCCAGACACCTTGCCCGTGGTTCAGGTTCCCGGTCCCCGGCTCTGTTCCTGACGCCTTGTCCCTGGCTCAGGTTCCTGGTCCCCAGGTCTGCTCCCAATGCTTCGCTCCTGGTTCCGGTTGCAGGACCTCGTCTCTGGTCCTGATTGCCGGCTCTGCTCCAGATGCCTCGCCCCTGGTTCCAGCTCTGCTCCTGATGCCTCACTCCTGGTTCCAGTTCTTGGTCCCGAGCTCCACTTCTGACACCTTGCCCCTGGTTCCTGGTCTCTGGCTCTGCTCCCAACACCTCGCCATGGCTCTTTTCCACTAACCCTCCTTTGGCTGGCTCACTTGGCTCTGACCTGGTGCTGCTCAGCAACCTCAAGTCTGACTTGATCCTATTGTGTGACACTGGTACAGCTTGCTGCTTCTGGCTTGACCCTCTAGACTGAACTCGGACCACGTCCCCTCGAACCCAGACCCTGGCCTCGACCTGCGTGCCATACCTGGGGTCCTGACGTTATGGAACCTTGGCTTGGTAGTTTTAAAGCTACCCTTTACTGGCATAAGTCTTTGGGGAGCATCTTCTCTCCCTCATGAGTGACTCCTTCAGGTGAAGCCTTCCTGGCTGGCACAAGGAGATGCCATTTGCACCTGGTTTCTTCTCCCATTACTCCCTTACCAAAGGCATTATATTTACATGCTGGTATACCTCGGGATTGTTATATTGCTCACCTACCATATTTAATAATTATTGTATTGCAGTAGAGCCTACAGTCATAGACAAGGACCCCATTGTGCTAGATGCTGTACAAAAACAGAACAAAAAGAGGAACTTTTCAACTTAAGTGTAAGACAAGAAACAAGAGATGGATACAGCCGACTGATGAGGGAGAGAAAGGAAACAATGAGACACTATTGGGCAGCATGCTAGGAGGTTTAGGTTTGATTTTTCACTAGGCGGGTGGTGAAGCACTGGAATGGGTTACCTAGGGAGGTGGTGAAATCTCCTTCCTTAGAGGTTTTTAAGGTCAGGCTTGACAAAGCCCTGGCTGGGATGATTTATTTGGGGATTGGTCCTGCTTTGAGCAGGGGTTGGACTAGATGACCTCCTGAGGTCCCTTCCTACCCTGATATTCTATGATTCTAGGCAGTGGTCTTGGCACACCAGCTGCCTAATCAATGTCAAGTTTTTTCTAGTCATCATGGCAAAGAAGAGTTTTAAGAGGGGATTTGAAGGAGGACAAAGAAGAGGCAGTGTGGATGTTTCCCAAGAGCTCCTCCCATGTGTAAGGGGCAGCGTTGTTGAAAGCATAAAGGTGTTTGTTTGTAAATTTACCAGATCAGCCATGACTGTTGGAATCATTAGTGTAGTGGAGGCGGGATATGATATTAATCACTGTAAAATGTTCTTGTTACATTTTAAACCTAATAAGATGTTCTGTGAACTCATGGACATGTGCTGAGGGAGGTGAATGGTTACAGACACCTGACCTCTTTCCCTATTGCGTAATGCTGTGTAAAATAATTGACTTAGTAACATGCAGATAAATTGGTTTCTGGCAGGCCCTTCAAAGGCTGTTACACCACCTTGCTTTTAGTTTAACATGATGTAAATACGCTAGAAAGGACAGAAATGCTGTCAGTCTCTTGCCAAAACACCCAGAGGTTCTTTTAAGAAAAGTTCAATATCAACGTGCCTTGGCAGCAGGCTGCATGCAGGGATACATCCTGTCTGAGTTCTTAACTTCTGATTCAATAGCTGTCGCCAACAGCTGGTGGAAGAATCAGTGCTGCAGGCTTGTTTTCGTAATTACCTTAGTTTCCATCATAAATTAGATCTGCAATGATGATCTCTGGGGTTTAATTCTTTTGCCCCAGAGGATTGTTACTGGTGGGGGGAGGGTCAGGAGGACTTTATTTGCGTGTTAGTGTATTTACCTTAAAAGGCCACAGAACTGGAAGTGTAAAGCCACACTCGTATAACTTAGGGCTTGTTTACACCAGGAAATTTACTGGTAGACTCCTACTGGTATAATTATAGTGGTGTAATGCCCCTTGTGGACACATTTCCCATGTAGACAAACCTTTATTAGGGGAAACTGCTACTCTGCCACAGGACTAAGGGTGTTACTGCTTCATTTAAAATAATACAATTCCTGCTGAATGAACTGTCTTATTAGTTAGTTACGATACAGTATCGGAGGCTGCCAGAAGGCAGTGCCGTGATGTATTTGTGTATGGATTATGTTTAGGGAAGGGCTCTGTAGAAGCAAACAAGAAAGAGTGAGGGGTTGCTGAGAGCTGGAATAGCGAGTATTGTCTGTGTGGACGATAATGAGCATTGTGTTATGGAGCAACCGGCTGTTTCTCCATATTTAGATGCAGAATTCAACTCGGCCTTAAAGCGGTGATTGAATCTGTTTGTTCTATACAAAAATGTAGTGTATCCACCCCCAGAATCTCAGCACAGAGTACAGAATGATTTTTGAAAGAATTTATAAGTAAATCTGTTAGTTAGTTTAGGATTTAAAATTAATTTTAAAATGAGTCCTTTTAAGAAACGTACCACTTGGTGTCACACCTTAGTTTTGGTTCTAAACTATCTTAGTAACAGAATAACACCGATACTTCAAACTTCCCATACAGTTTATATGCAATCTTTCAGCATGTTTAGGCTATGTTTGATATTATATGTAATTTTTATTAATAGTATTTTCCCATGTTATTTTCATTAGTGGAAAAATTTTCCTTCGGCAGAGGATGAAGAATAATGTTTTACTACAGACAGTTTGCGAAAGATCTGCCATCTTTCAAAGAGGCGGCCACCTACCATTGTTCTCAACAGGACCAAGTATTATAATAATAGTAATAATATAATATCTAGCTCTAATAAAGCACTTTTCATCAGTAGATCTCAAAGCACTTTACAAGAGCACCTCCGTCTTCATAGGGTCATCTCTTTGTTCTGAGTTTGTACAGCCCCTAGCACAATAAGGTCCAGGTCCATGACTGGGACTCCTATGTGTGATGGTAATACAAATAATAATAATAATAACATAATAAATAATACACTTTGTATTCATTCACCTTGATAGACCTGGTCATAGTTTTTCAGTCACGATATTTTACCACTAAAAAACATAGTTTCCTTAAAAATTGAGAATTTCTGTGGGAAAACATCAATTTCAATGCTATTTTTTGATTTTCTGGTTGGGATCTCCTAAATGAAAACATTCATTTTGACTCAACGTTTTGAAATAAAGTGAAATATCTCTCATTACCAAATGCCCAGTTGAAATGGAAAACATTTTTTTTGTTTGTTCAAAAGTATCAGTGTTTTTTGTTTAGGCATTTGTGATTCAAAACTTCTTGGAATTATTCATTTCATAAAAAGTCCCAATATTTCAATTTTTCACTCTGATTCAGAATGGAAAATTATTTCAAAATATTAAAATTTCTCACAAAAAGAAAATTCATTTTTTTTCAACACCTCCTTATTGGGAACAATGAAAGGTGGCCACAATTTTGAAAAAGTGCATCAGTGTGTGACATCACTCCCATTGAGAACAATGAGTGATGGCGTTGATTTTGACATAGGGCAATTCTTTATGAATTTGTCTGAAGAAGATTTTAAGCATCAGCCTCTGTGGAGGGATAATCTTTCAGTTATTCAAAAAAAGGCAGAAAAGAATTGATTTTATATATTACTATTTGAAAGCTACCAGTTGAGCTAGATATTCTCAAGAGTGACTGCAGGAGGGAGGAGGCAATTTGTGTGTGTGTGTGTGTGTACATACATGCAGAGGAATGTAAAGAGTGCAGGAAGGGAGGAGAAATTGGAGTGAGTCTGCATGGAAGATCATATGGACAGGAACAAGAAAGGATAGGGGTGGAGGTAAAACAAGGCAATGTAGGGTAGAGAAATCTAATGTCTCTAAAAATCAGTTTACTATAACCTAGTATTAGGAACACTGAAATCCCTCAATTGCACTCATATAGTTATTTCATAGTGTTACTGCATGGCAGAGATAAGTCTGTTTGGGTATCCTAACTGTGCCTTTCCATACCATATTTTTGAATTTCTTTGAAGTTTAATCTTGACTCTGAATTTCTTGTGTTTATAGTGTTTGGTTTCAGGATATTTACAGCCCTGAGCCCCTCATCCCCTGCCCCTCCCCAGAGCCTGCACCCCCTGCATCCCAACCCTCTGCCCCCTCCCACACTCTGAACCCCTCGGCCCACCCCCACCGCATAACACCTCCCTATTGATGCACATAACATTCATTCTGCACATGGATGTAAAAAATTAGAGAGAACCTACTGGTCTACACTACATAATATATTTATAGGAGGTATATCTATCTCCTAGAACTGGAAGGGGCCTTGAGAGGCCATTGAGTCCAGCCCCCTGCCTTCACTAGCAGGACCAAGTACTGATTTTTGCCCCAGATCCTTAAGTGGCCCCCTCAAGGATTGAACTCACAACCCTGGGTTTAGCAGGCCAATGCGGAAACCACTGAGCTATCCCTCCCCCCAATGTGTTCCTTGTGGTTGGGTGATACTTGCTAGTAGCTTTGTCGGGCTGGGACCTGTGCTCTCGTGGCTGAGCTGTGTGTTGAGAGAGCAGAGATGCACAACTGGGACCAGTGAGCTACTTTCCGAGCATGTAGCCATTTATGTGTAAACTGCCATTCTGGCTCTGCTGCAGTGGAAGAGGAGGAAGGAACTCCCTGCTGCTTTACCCCCTAGCAGCACATCTGCAGTTGGATCTACTGTAGTTTCCTAAGTCACACTGCCTGCTGCATCCCTAGTGCTTCTCTTCTCCACCTACTCCCCCAGAGAGAGAGAGAGAGAGAGACCAAGCTGCAGTCATACATAGCAGAGCCTAGGGAGAGATTTCCCCTCTCAAATGTAACTATTCTTAAATTCTTACGTGACATTTAAAAAAAGGTAGATGATGTGTTTGTTCACATTCACTTTGGGTTTGGGCATTTAATTCCTCCTGGTGAAATACGTGGGGGGAATTAAATGGCACAATCCAGAATGATTGTGTGTGGAATGTTAAAAACCTCAGGAAATGTTTTCAGTCCCCATCAATCATTTTGGGGAAGAGAGGATATAGCCTAGAAGGGTAGAGTGGTCAGTTGGCTGCCTTGCGCTACAGTGAATTTAGTACTCTGGAAAGATGCCAGACTGGCAGCCCTGAGAAATGAAATGCATAGAACAGATTCACTGTTGTTTTTTCCCCACACTGCCCTGCCAGTGAATCTGTGTCTTGTTCTGGAAGGACCCCACCTTCAGCTTGGTCTCTACTCCCATTCAATTCTTAGTCTCTCTGCTGAGACCACCCAGGTGCACCAAGTATGTGGTATGGCCATCTATAGAAACCATTAGGAACGGATCTGGGGTCACCAGTTTATTTCACATAGGCCACTGAACAGGCATTAATAACTGCCAGCTGTTGTCACCATATAGTTCAGGCGTTCTCAACTTGGGGCTGTGACCTGTTGTCAGGGGGTCCCACAATCCTGCCCACTCCACGTTGCTAACTAGCAGAGGGTTCAAGGCTACATCTCGCCTAGATAGGAGCAGAGGTATGGAGATGGGTTCCCAATATGCAAAGTATTTATCATAACCAGTGATCTAATTATGGTGACCAGATGAGATGAAGAAGATATCGGGACACATGGGGGGAGGGAGTCCGTCGGTGGAGCACAAAAAAAAACAAAAAAATCCCCTACAGTGCTGCTGGCACAGAGCGAAGTATCGGTCGGGAAGCGGGACAACTATCCAAATATCGGGACAGTCCCGATTTTATCCCGATTTTTTACAGAAGCCAAAAGTGTGTTAGGCTTCTTACAGCAAAGGCAGAAAGATATACTCCCAGCTCCAAAGACCTTACAACCTAATGGCCCTAATCTTGCAAAGAGATCATGCAGATGGACCCTTATGCCTGCATGGGGCCCCACTGAAGTCAATAGGACTCTGACGGGACAAGAGGATCTGCCTGTGGCTTTCTGGGATCAGGCCCTGATTTTAAACAAGAGGTGATGAATAGATATAACAAACTGTAAGGAGAACGTAAAGAAGCCATTATGAAAAAAGTACTAGATATTGTACTAGGGCTAAAACCAATAGAGTTGTAGCATGATGTGTGGAATAGGGGATAGAGGACTAAGGTTTAGGAGGGACCCCTAGTTCAGTGTGGCACCATGGAGTGCAGAAATACGGTCACAGGCCAAGATGTTCTCTCTCAAACTGGAGAGCTTCAGCATGTAACTGGACACTCAGCACTCTTGAAGCATTCTGACTCTGTGCCTGCCTGTTGCATTACTAATTACTAATGAAACAAGAGTTGTATAGGAATGACTCACATCCTGTAGAATTGTTTCCAACCCCATGAGTTCAAAAATCATGAATCTGGTTTAAAAATCCTGAGGGTTTTTTTGGTATTCCTTTTATTTGCCTTTTGGTTTCAGATCCTTTAGAGTGCACTCAGGCCATGTTTTCAAGTTTTTCTCTGCAACCATGAGTGTTAATTTTTTTTTAAGTTGAAGTTTGTATGAGATCACGTAATTCCAGAAGCTGACACTTTTTAGAAAACTATTAAATATGAAACTTAAATGGAGAATGCGATCCTCTCTATAGGGTTTTGGTATCATCCTATAGAATTCTGTGGCAGGAATATTTATTACAATAATAATCTATTAAATTGCATAGAATGGTTCATGCTACCTAGAAAGGACATCATTTTACATTAAATTGTATAGGAGTTTTCTATAAGGGAGTCCAAGGATTACAACAATGACCCTCACTGTTGATCTGGGCTAGATTCAAGCCAGCAACCTAGAAGTGAACCAACCCCTTCAAGCTATCCCGCTCCCACCACATCACTGTCACACTAATCATCAGGGCAGAACCTTACAATTACTGCTTAGCATTTAAAAATGTTATGAAATTCTTGAACCTTAATAGGTTGGGGTCACCAGTTTAATAATTGTATCAACCAGGCAAGGTACTAACAAACTTCAGCAGGACTTTATTTTTAAAGTGGAAACCTCTTTACCAAGCTGCACCCTCTGTAACTCTAACTCTGCCTCCTCAACTCCTCTCCCCTCCTTCCCGTTTCCTGTCCTTTCAGACTCCCAACAGCCAGTGCTCCCAGTTCTAATAATCACAAGCAACATCTAAACACCACATTCCCTCCTCTCTTAAGAAACTCTCCCAATTAAAATAAACATTGTTGTTCTAACCACAGGAACAAATAGGAAACAAGACACTATACTATTGGCAGAAATATTACACTGAAAACACTAGATACTACATAACATAGTTTCTAATCCAGACAGGTGGTCGTCTGGGTCTGACAGGCCGTCTCTCAAGCCCCGGTTCCAATGCAATGTCTTGTTGTGTTGATACTACGGTGAAGTCATCCAATGCAGACTGGGTGTTGGCATAATCTCATCTTGATGCATAGGCAGGTGCAAGATAAGAAGCATTCCATACCCGCCCATCAGAAAGTCGATAGGTGTAAGGTCCCTTCTTCTCTATGATTTTAAGAGGAGCTGTGAATTTATGGTCGCCTTTGCGTAAAATTCCAGGTTTTCGTATTCTAACAAAGGAACCACACTTAAACTTTGGTTCCTTAGCACCCCGCCGCTTGTCTGTGAAAGCCTTATACTTTGATTCTGTTCAACTGCTTTTCTCACATCATCCTCAGTTGGGGCCTCAGGTCGTGCCTTTAACAATCCAGCAATGTTCAGTTTAGTATTCATCTGTTTCCCATGCAGTAACTCTGCAGGTGATCTTTGCGTTGTGGCATGTCGTGTAGCCCGGTATGCTTGCAAGAAATCAGTAGTGAAGGGTATCCACAATCACCCTTCCAGTTTAGCCATTTGAAAGAGAGTTTGCAAACTTCTGTTAAACAGTTTGATTTCCCCATTGGCTTGAGGGTAATATAGGGATGACCTTCTGTGTAAAATGTTCCTCTCTGCTAGAAAAGTTTCAAACTCCAGGGAAGTAAATTGACTACTATTATCTGAAACCAGTTCTTTGGAGTTTCCTTCCCTGCTAAAAACTGAAGAGAGGAACTTAATTACTGTAGCAGAACAGATTTGCGATGTATCGCTACCTCAGGTCATTTACTGAACTAGTCTATTAAAGCGATGGCATAACGACAGTCAATTGGAGCAGTATCGAAGGGTCCTACAATGTCAGTCGCCACTTTTCCCCATGCAGATTCAGGCAGAGGAACAGGCTGTAATGGAGGGGTACATGTCACTGTTGTCTTATCATGCATTTGGCAAGTGACACAGGATTTTATGAGTGCTTCAGTTTGAGAGTCCATCCCTGGCCACCAATACAGATCTCGTAGTTGTTGTTTGGTTCTGACAATTCCTTGATGAATAGCGTGTGCCAGGTGTATGAGTTTTGACTGTAATTCTTCTGGCACAAGTAGTCGGTGTGTACCTCGTAGCACACAGCCATCGAGCAAAGAAAGTTCATCCCGAACTCTAAAATAAGGCAGCAAAACGGGGTCAAGGTTTTTAGGGTTACTGGGCCATCTTTTTGTCAGAAATTCCCGTAGTTTTTGTTGAATTGGACACGCTGAACAAGCAGCTTGAAATTGTTTTCTTGTAACTGCAGTAAGAGTGCTTGTAATAAACGTAACTACTACATCCTCATCCTCCTGTGGACCATCTGGTGAAGGCAAAGGCAGGCGAGAAAGGCAATCAGCTACCACATTTTTGTTTCCAGGCTTATATTCCAGTTCATAATTGAAAGAGAGTAGTCTTGCAGACCATCTAGCAATACGATATTCTGCTCTTCCCAGTCCTTTCGTGGTGAGCAATGTCGTCAAAGGGCTGTGGTCTGTGTGCAACTTGAACGTGCAGCCACACAGGTAAGTTCTCCATTTTTCAGTAGCCCAGACACAAGCAAGTGCTTCTTTTTCGACTGTAGAATATTTTCTCTCAGCATTACTTAGTGTCCTTGAAGCAAACACAACAGTCCTCTCTCTGTTGTTCTCATGAAGTTGTGTGAGGACAGCCCCAAGTCCATAATCAGAAGCATCAGTAGTTACAATTGTGGGAAATGCAGGACTGAATAGTGCAGTACTGGACTATGTACAATCAAGTCTTTCACCGTTTCGAAACTAGCTTGTGCATCCGCTGTCCACACTAAGGTTGAACTTCTCCGTAGTAATTCTCGTAACGGTTCAATGACAGAAGCATAATTGGGAATGAATTTTGCATACCAGGAGGTAAGACCCAAGAAGGAACATAAGGTTTGCAAATCTGTTGGAGGAGGAGCATTTGAAATTGCCAGGATACGATCTGGATCAGGTTTTAGTCCAGCCTGTGAAATTGTATGCCCCAGAAAAGAGAGTTCAGTTTGTCTAAATTTGCATTTGGGCCTATTGAGCTTGAGGCCTGCTTTGCTGATGCAGTTTAGTACAGACTTCAGGTTATTGTCATGCTCCTCAGTAGTATTTCCAAACACGATAATATCATCCAAATAGCACTGAACTCCATGTTGATTCTTCAGAATCAATGACATCATTTTTTGGAAGGCAGTTGGGGCTGATGCGAGACCGTATGGCACACGTTTAAAATGAAATAGTCCCTCATGTGTAATAAATACTGTGAGGTCTGTGCTATCTTCATGCAACATAACCTGGTGGTATGCGCTCTGCTAATCAAGAGTAGAAAACATCTCTGCTCCACGGAATTCTGCAAATACTTCTTCTATGTGAGGAAGAGGATGGCTGTCAATCACAATAGCTTTATTTGGCTCCCTTACGTCCACACAAAGGTGAATGCCTCCACCCTTCTTCTGCATCACTACTATTGGTGAAACTCATTCTGAGGCGTTAATCTCTTCAATAATGTCCTTTTGAACAAGTTTTCTAAGTTCCTCTGAAACAGCTTCCCTGACTGAAAATGGTAAGCACCGTAATTTCTGTTGTACAGGCATCACATTATTCCGCATTTTAACTTTATGCAGAAACACATAAGCACAGCCGAGTTTCTCCTCATCCTGGTGTTGGGTCCAAACTGAAACTGGTGTGCGTACTGCAAGAGTGCTTTGCTGAGGAAGATCAATTCGTCCATTAACTACCCTGAGATTTAAAGCAGCCAATAAATCTCTGCCAAGGATAGGAGTGCTTTTGTGGACAATGTAGAACTCTGCAGTTACACAGCAATCACCAAAAGTAACTATTGCTGGCAGGCAGCCATGTACTGGAATATGGTTTTTCAAATAGCACACCAACTGAAGTTTGGGTTCAGTAAGAGGCACATCTTTAAAGTATTGCAAATAGATGGAATCAGGTAGTATAGATACTGCTGAGCCAGTGTCCAACATTAGCTAAATAGCGTGTGATTTGCCTGATGGTATGGCAGAAACGTTTACAGTGCACTTTCTGTTCTGGAATATGTCCACGCTCAGCACAGTAATAATCTGGTATTGTAACTGCATGCACCTGTTGATTGAACTGGTACTGCGACATACTTTAGCAAAATGCCCAATCTTTTTGGACTGATTGCACTGAGCTACTTTTGCTGGACGTCCTGTGTAGCTTGCAAGGTGTTGTGGGGATCTACAGTGAAAGCTTTTACTGTATTTTGAATTTGCTGATTCAGTGGCTTTTCATTAGTTTTCCTCCTGCAATTGTTTGTCTGCAGGGATAGTGAACTTTTTTGCAAAGGAGTCACAGCCTGGACTGTGCCTCCTGTATCCCTGCTCATTATTTTGGCTTTAGCTGTACCTGACTCAATCTGAGTAGCAATGGTTATTGCTTTTTCTAGTGTAAGTTGTGGTTCTAGAAGTAAGCGTTCTCTTACACGAAGCATGGTTGTTTTCTCAATGAGCTGGTCTCTAATAATCTCATCTGCCATATTCCCAAAGTCACAAGTTACAATCAGACTCCTCAGGGAAGCAATATACTGCATTATAGTCTCCCCTGGTTTCTGCTCACACTGGCGAAATCTGTAGCGATTAGCTACTACATTCACTTTTGGTACAAAAAAGTTTTTTAATGCAGTGAGTGCAGTCTCATATTTATCATCTGGAAGGGGAAAAGTGTAAAATATACATGGCCCTTCTGCTCCAAGGCAGTGGATTAGCAGAGCACACTTGCTTACTTCAGAAATCTCTGTAGCACTGATTGCAAGCAGATAAGTCTCAAACATATGGATCCGGGCACTAAAAGCAACTGGAGGCTCACCTGGGCTTTGCAGGAAGGGCGCAGGTGGGTTCAGAGGCAGAATATCCATCCTCGTCGCCAAAATGTTGTATCAACTAGGGAAGGTACTAACAAACTTCAACAGGACTTTATTTTTAAAGTGTAAACCTATTTACCAAGCTCCTGCTGCACCCTCTGTAACACTCACTCTGCCTCCTCAACTTCTCCCCCCTTCTTCCTGATTCCTGTCCTTTCAGACTCCTAACAGCCAGTGCTCCGAGTTCTAATAATCACAAGCAACATCTAAACACCACAGTTGGCACTGTCCCTTTAAACAAAATACTAGAATAGCTTTTTACAAAGTCATTTTTTGTTGTTCTTGTTACATTGGATCCCAGTCAGAATCTATAACTGGCAATAGAATAAATCAGATAATGGACAAGATAAGGTTGATTTTAGGTCAAAAGTTTCATAGGCTCACTTTCAAAATCTTCATGTGTTTGTTTCCTGCTCTGTGTTGTATTTATAAGTAATTACAGGTGAAGGGGAGGTGGGAGAAATATTTTGTCCTGAAGAATCTTTGCAATGGCAAGCTTTAGTCAACAGTAATAGTAACAAAGCAAAAGAAACCCCTTGTGTTCATATTAGGCTATGCCGCCGTTTGAGAGAGCTGATTTTAGTATTTCAAACACGAGTATCAGCAAGACTGCCTGGTACGAGGCACATTCATATAGACCTACTTACTCTGGCTTGCAGCCTGGCCTTGGGTCACATTTTCAGTCCTGTTTGTCTCTCTTATTCTTAGTAATATGCTTTTCTACTCTTCCAGCTGAGCACAGTTTCAATGAGATGTTATCAGTATCGGTGCTCTGCATATAAAAAGTATGTTGGAAAGTTACGACAGTTCATAGCACATCTTAAAATCATGCTTGTTTTGGGGTCCTCTGAACTCAAGAAATAGCATCTGAATAACTTCTCTGTTGGTAAAAACTCTCTCTCATATTCCATTGTCTCAAAAACATCCAAAAGGAATTTTATCTAACTTAAAAATTCACTGTTTAGAAGAAATACAAAAAATTTCAACGCAGCTGGTAATTTGTAAACATTTATAGATGCTTGGAAATAGGGGGCTAGAGTTAAAAGATCTACCCTCTCCACTGTACACAGAGCAGCATTATTGATAGGACAATTGATTGTATTTATTAGTGTGTTTCAGAAAATGGAAAATTAATTGTTTCTAGGTTTATAGGTCTATGCCAATCAAACTAATTATTTAAATTACATGTATCCTGGCATCATATATTCATAATTACAGCTGGTGAAAAGTTTTGTCAACTTTCATTGGCAAAAAAAAAAAAAATAAAAAAAGACTTTTCAAAGGAAATGAACATTTTCACAAGAAGCTTTTATTTCTTTGAAAATGTTTGGGGATTTTTGGGTCAAAAAATTGAACGAATTGTCATTTTGTTTAAAATTAAAGATTTTTGATTTGGTTTGTCTTCCTCTTGCCTCTTCTTTCCCTTGCTCCACTTTTTTTGGACAGTGTGTGTATGTGTGTGTGTGGAGAACCCAGAAAATCAAAAACATTTTGTTTTTTTGAAAACTGACACAAAATGAAAACTTTTCTTTTGTCAAAAATTCAGAACATTAGAATTGTTTTCAAAAATTTTCACTGAAAATACATAACTTTTTACCAGCTATGTTCATAATATAGTTGAAGATGTCACCTCTGTTGAGTAGGCAGGTAACAGACAGGTTCCAGCAACACATCCACATACCTATTGTTTATTTCTCCATAAACTTCTGCCACTTCTTCTCAGCAGGCTCAATGTTGATAGGTTCTGAGATCGTGATTTCAGTGGGAATTAAGAATGCTCAGCACCTTGCAGGATTGAGTATATAGATTCTACTTGATTGGCTATGCACATGCACAAAGAAGATTGTTCTCTTTAGTTTATCCAAGAGAAGGTTAAGAGGTGAGGTGACTTGATCTACCCAAGGAAGAGATTTCTGACAGCAGATGGTTCTTTAATCAAGCAGAAAAAGGTTTAACAAAATCCAATGGTTAGAAGCTGAAGCTAGACAAATTCAGATTGGAAGTCCAGGGACATTTTTAAAATGAGAGTAATTGATCATTGGAACAGCTTACTAAGGATGTGGCGAAGTCTCCATCACTTGCAGTCTTTAAGTCAAGACTGGAAATCTTTCGAAAAGATATGCTATTGCTCAAAGAGAAATTAGGGGCTTGATGCAGGAGTTTATTGGGTGAGGTTCTGTTACATAAGAGCTCATAGTATGTGATTATAATGGTCCCCTCTGGTCTTAAAATCCTATGGAATGCACATTAATGTTAGTAGAAGTATCCAGAGTGTATCTGAATTGGATCTTTAGAGGGGTTTTTTATGTAACATGTTTCTATAGTACATGTTGATAGAGGATTTTTCTTAGTGAAGGGGAAGGGTGCGTTTTGATGGCTGATCAGGTGCTGTATGTCACTAGGTGCACTGTAAAATCAGTTGCATCGTTTGCTGCACACATGTTTACGACATCAGAATCAGGAACATCATTGCAAAACGGAAATGTCACTTCATGGAAACAGGAGAAATGTGGTTACCATTTTGAAGAAACCCCCCATAAATCAGTAAACACCAGTTTCTAATGATTTACACATGTATACTGTATTCTTGTCCTATCTCTGGCTGTGAGGGGAAAAAAAGGTGTTCTATAATTCTGTTCTATTGTAAGCTACTCCATCAGTTACTCAGGTTTCATAAAAAGGAAAAGCTGTGTCTCTTAAAAGAGAGAGCACTCCAAGTAGGCAGGGAGGTCGGGCAGCCACACCAGGGTAATGTTAAGTCATGTCATATCAAGCGATATCTGTAAAATGATACATAATATGCTCTATGAAACCTTTATTGTCCCCTAGCTAACATATGTCCTAGGTAGTTACAATTGGCTTTTACTTGAGAACTGACCAGCAATTCCCTGAAGAGGCAGGTTTGCATGAGTGAAAATGGTTGTTGGGGGAACTGACAAAATTGCTGGTTGGTGTAGAATTTCTTTCCCCAGCCTCTGTTACAACCAGCATAGAAGTTTGTGTTCGGAGTGTGGTGGTGAGGGGTTTTACTAATTTGCTGATGATTTGCTAAGAGTCAGACTCCTGCCCTGAGAAAAATCCCATTCAATGTGATGATTGAAAGGGACATTTCCTCTATTTTGTTGTAATCGACTCTTGTTTAGATCTTCATCCTTGGAATGTGAAACCAGCTATAAAACCCAACAAGAGACCTTTGAACCAAACAGAAACATAATACATCATGACTACAGATTGGTTTATTTTAAGTAAGTTGTAGCCTACAAGGCATGATCCCTCCCTCTTCCTCCCCCTCTCCCTGAAAACTACAAGTGAAAGGCGTTGAGCCCATTGTGTTATTGCTGCCCTAAATGTTCAAAAATAATCAGATTTAAAATGAGATTTAAAAAAAAATTGGTGTCTTCTTTATTTGCCTTCTGGTTTTTGAGTATTTAGGGTGCATTCAAGTCACATTTTCAACCTTTTCTCTTGCACAATGAGGGCTAGAAACCTACTTTATTTTTAAAATGAAAATTGAGGTTCTCACCTAATTACTTGTCTCCAGCTTTAAGTGAAATCTGTAGTTTAGTGAGACATAGTAAAATCACAAGAGCTAGCAACACTGCAAACCATGAAAAGCATTGACAAGCATTAGAATAGTGGTTCTCAAAGTTTTGTACTGGTGACCCCTTTCACACAGCAAACCTCTAAGTGTGACCCCCCTACCCCGCCCCTTATAAATTAAAAACACTTTTTAATATATTTAACACCATTATAAATGCTGGAGGCAAAGCGGGGTTTGGGGTGGAGGCTGACAGCTCGTGACCCCACCGTGTAATAACCTTGCAACCCCCTGAGGGGTCCCTACCCCCAGTTTGAGAACCCCGGCATTACAAGCCAAATTGAACAGATCTGACAGTGTCCTCCATAGCAGGCCTATTTTTCGTAGAATCGTAGGACTGGAAGGGGCCTCAAGAGATCATTTAGACCAGCAGTTCTCAAACTGTGGGTTGGGACCCCAAAGTGGAGCCAACCCCATTTTAATGGGGTTGCCAGGGCTGGCTGAGACTTGCTGGGGCTCGGGGCCTGAGCCTGACCGCCCCGGGCCAAAGCCCGAGGGCTTCAGCCTGGGATGGGGGGACTTAGGTTACAGGCCCCCTGCCTGGGGCTGAAGCCCTGGGCTTCTGCTTTATTCCCGCTGCCCAGGGCAGTGGGACTTGGACTTTGGACAACACCTCTGCCCCACCCCCCCTCAGGCTGGTAGAGCTCAGGCGGGCTCAGGCTTTGGTCCCACCTTCTGGGGTCATGAAGTAATTTTTGTTGTCAGAAAGGGGTCGGGATGCAATGAAGTTTGAGGACCACTGATCTAGGCCATCCTTGACAGGGGTTTGTTTATCTGGCTCTTAAAAATCTCCAATGATGGAGATTCTACAACCTCCTTGGGTAATTTACTTCAGTGCTTAACTATCTGAACAGTTAGGAAGTTTTTCCTAATGTCCAACCTAAGGGCTAGTCTACACTTACCAGCCGGGTCGACGCGGTGAGTTCGACTTCTCGGAGTTCGAACTATTGCGTCTAATCTGGACGCGATAGTTCGAACTCCGGAAGCGCCGCGGTCGACTCCGGTACTCCACCACTGCAAAAGGCGGTGGCGGAGTCGACCTTGGAGCAGCGGACTTCGATTCTGCGGCGTCTGGACGGGTGAGTAGTTCGAACTAGGGTACTTCGAATTCAGCTACGCTATTCACGTAGCTGAACTTGCGTACCCTAGTTCGACCCCCGCCCTTAGTGTAGACCTGCCCTAAACCTCCCTTGTTGCAATTAAGCCCATTACTTCTTGTCCTATCCTCAGAGGTTAAGGAGAATAATTTTTCTCCCTCCTCCTTGTAACAGCCTTTTATGTACTTGAAAACTGTTATCATGTCCCCTCTCAGTGTTTTCTTCTCCAGATTAAACAAACACAGTTTTTTCAATCTTCCCTCATAGGTCATGTTTTCTAGGCCTTTAATTGTTTTTGTTGCTCTTTTCTGAACTTTCTCCAATTTGTTCACATCTTTCCTGAAGTGTGGCACCCAGAACTAGACACAATACTCCAGTTGAGGCCTAATCAGCGCAGAGTAGAGCAGAAACATTACTTCTTGTGTCTTGCTTACAACACTCCTGCTAATATATCCCAGAATGATGTTCATTCTTTTTTTTTTTTTTTTGGAACAGTGTTACACTGTTGATTCATATTTCACTTGTAGTCCACTATGACCCGCAAATCCCTTTATGCAGTACTCCTTCCTAGGCAGTCATTTCCCATTTTGTGTGCATGCAACTAATTGTTCCTTCCTAAGTGGAGTACTTTGCATTTGGTCTTATAGAATTACATCCTATTTATTCAGACTATTTCTCCAATTTGTCCAGATCATTTTGAATTTTAATCCTGTCCTCCAAAGCATTTGCAACCCGTCCCAGATTGGTATTGTCTGCAAATCTTTATAAGTGTACTCTCTCTATGCCATTATCTAAATCATTGATGAAGATATTGAACAGAATGGGACCCAGGGCTGATCACTGTGGGACTCCATTCGATATACTCTTCCAGCTTGACTATGAACCACTGATAACTACTCTCTGGGAACGGTTTTTCAACCAGTTTTGCACCCACCTTATAGTAGTTCCATCTACGGTTGCATTTCCCTAGTTTGTTTATGAGACGGTCATGCGAAACAGTATCAAAAGCCTTACTAAAGTCAAGATATACCACATCTACCACTTCACCCCTCCCCATCCACAAGGTTTGTTAGCTTTTTTTTGACAGGGTATTAGATTGGTTTGACACGATTTGTTCTTGACAAATCCATGCTGACTGTTACTTATCACCTTATTATCTTCTAGGTGTTTGCAAATTGATTGTTTAATTATTTGCTCTGTTATCTTTCCAGGTATTGAAGTTAAGGTGACTGGTCTGTAATTCCCTGGGTTGTCCTTATTTTCCTTTTTATAGATGGGCACTATATTTGCTCTTTTCCAGTCTTATAGAATTTCTCTGGTCTGTCATGACTTTTCTAAGATAATTGATTCTGGCTCAGATACTTCCTCAGTCAACTCCTTGAGTATTCTAGGATGTATTTCATCATGCCCTGGTGACTTGAAGACATCTACTGTGTCTAAGTAATTTTTAACTTGTTCTTCTCTGTTTTAGCCTCTGATCTTACCTCATTTTCAATGGTGTTCACTATGTTAGATGTCCAAACGCTACTAACCTTTTTGGTGAAAACTGAAACAAAAAAGTCATTTAACACTTCTGCCATTTTCACATTTTGTATTATTGTTTCCTCCCCACCCCACCCCACATTCATTGAGTAATAGGCCTACCCTGTCTTTGGTCGTCATCTTGCTTCTAATGTATTGATAGAATGTTTTCTTGTTTCCCTTTATGTCTCTAGGTAGTTTAATATCATTTTGTGCCTTGGCTTTTCTAATTTTGTCCCTACATACTTGTGTTACATATTTATACTCATCCTTTGTAATTTGATCTAGTTTTCACTTTTTGTAGGATTCTTTTTTGAGTTTCAGATAATAGAAGATCTCTTGGTTAAGCCAGCAGATCTGAATAGCCTCTTTCTTTTGAATTGCCTGGGATCCTCTTTCAACCCAACAAAACGTTAGGCTAGTAAAGAAAAAATGGTTGTATGAACTATATTCCCATCAGCAACTCGCAAAACCTTGCTAGTAACCGACTTTGTTTTTATCTTGAAGGTTGCACATTTGTGATTGTCATTTATATTCCAGTCCATAGTGAGCAGTGAATACTAGTAATTTACACTGCAACAGGCAAGGGTGATAGATATGAGGATTGAATGAATATCTTTACACTCACATTTCTGTAGACTGTATTTATCTACCTTCCACCAAATTCTGTGCACTAGTGTAATAGTCCGAGGTTGGGGCCGTGCCCTCTCAGGGGCCGTCGGGAGCCAGGCCGCCTCACTACACGGCCCCAATCAGTCTCCGGGTTCTGAAGGTTTTTGGGGTTCTGCCCCTCAAGCAGGGGCGGAACAGAAGGCACACAGTTACTGCAATGAGTCCCAGCCCTCAGTCAGGGCGGGACAGCAGACACTAGGTCTAAGCTCCGGTCCTGGCAGCCGGAGCTGAGCAGTTACAAAGTCAGTAAGCCCCAAGCCCTAGCTCAGGGCGGGGCAGCACCCACGAATCCAGGGAGCTCAGATCCCCCTGCAAGCTGAGTAGTAACACAAAGTTAACAAGCTTAATCAGGGCGGGGCACCAAACACAGCCGTTCTAGGCTCAGCTCCTTACAGCAGGAGCTGAGCAACAATAATAGTTCAGGGCTCAGGTCCTTGCATCAGGAGCTGAGCAATAATAATAGTTCAGGGCTCAGGTCCTTGCATCAGGAGCTGAGCAATAATAATAGTTCAGGGCTCAGGTCCTTGCATCAGGAGCTGAGTATCAATAACAGTTCAGGGCTCAGGTCCTTGCATCAGGAGCTGAGCAATAATAATAGTTCAGGGCTCAGGTCCTTGTCTCAGGAGCTGAGCAACAATAGTCAGTAATCCCCAGCCCTAGGTCAGGGTGGGGCAACAAACAATAGTCCCAGGGGCTCAGGTCCTTGTCTCAGGAGCTGAGCAACAATAGTCAGTAAGCCCCAGGGTGGGGCAATAAACAATAGTCCAAGGCTCAGGTCCTTGTAGCAGGAGCTGAGCAGTCACAACAATACCGGGGCTCAGGTCCTTGTGTTAGGCACTGAGCCACAGCAGGTAAGTGCAGGCTTCTCTGCCTGACCGCTGGTAGGAGGGGGAGTCTGCCACCCGTGAGTGGGGTGGCAGGGGGGACACAGGCCCACCCACTCCACTGTGTCCCAGCCCGGGGCCCTAGCAGCGGCGTGGATCCGCTGCAGTCAGTGGGGATCCTGGCCGAAACACACTGACATGGGCACGTCAGTGCCCTCAGCCGGACAGGGGTCGGCTACCCCCGGGCTACACTCCATCTCCCCCTCCATGGGTACCTGCTCCTCGCTGGGCTCTGCAGCGGGGTCCCACACCATGGGCTCCTCGTCGTGCTGAGGGCTCTCTAGGTCGGGTTGCTCCTCCGGACTCGGGTCACGGGAACGCTCGGGCAGCTCCTCGGGGTACCGGGCTCGGGGCAGGCTCGGCCAGTCCACCTCGGGGTACCTGGCTCGAGGGAGGCTTGGTCGGTCCACGTCCGGGTACCTTGCTCGAGGGAGGCTCGGTCCGTCCGCGTCAGGGTACCTGGCTCTGGGCAGGCTCGGTCCGGCAGGAGCCTGAACAGGAGCGTCCGTCCTCTCCGGCCGCTGGGCTCCAACTGAGTGTTGAGGCCGGGCTTTTATACTTCCTGTCCCGCCCCTTGACTTCCGGGGGGCGGGAACAGGCGGTGGTGGCTCCGCCCCCTGAGGTGGCTCCGCCCACTGAGGTGGCTGTTCTGGTTCCTCTCTCTCAGGGGCTGTCGGGAGCCAGGCCGCCTCACTACAACTAGTTAACACATATTTGATACTATGTCATCCTGTATGACTAAAAAAAGTGGTCCAATGCAGATATCCAAAAGAGATTCCTCAGCACTGTGTGGGGAAAGAGAGGAGAATGTTTTCTATTTATCTTGTGTGCCTATTATCTTGTTATCTAAAGCAACACTGAAGTCCCAAGATGCTTGACAAGGGCCATGCTTTTATAAATTTCAATCAATGAACAATTCATCAGCAACTCACTCACTGTTTGAGGTCTCTATACAGTGATCGGTGAAGAGATCACCCCATCACCGCCCAGACCCTGATGCTAATGCAGAAATCAATTCAGATGCTCACTTTCCTAAATCAACAAAACAAAAAACTGGGGGTTTGTCCTGCTTTGAGCAGGGAGTTGGACTAGATGATCTCCTGAGGTCCCTTCCAACCCTGATATTCTATGATTCTATAACCCCAAAATGCAGAAGAGTGAGCCACTGGATAAGGAAAAAAATTGCATTTTCAAAAGTGCTTTCACTGAATTAGGAGTAGGTTAGGCAGATGGGGAAGGGGAAGAGAGAGAGCATAATGACTATCTACACACCTAGTCCTTTCTGCTCTGCTTGGGAACACAGACAGGTGGGTGGTCCATCTATTCCAGTATCCCCTCTCTGACAGTGACCAGTGCCAGATGCTTCCGAGAACATGCTTTAGTTGTCATTAGCCAGTCACCATCAAAGGGCTCAAGCGATAGTTTTCATTAACTTGAGCTTGAATGAACTCATGTTATTCTGTTGTTGCCAAAGGAAAAGGGGAGTAATGAGTTGCTCTAACATGTGATCTGCACTAATTGTGGGGATTGAAAGCCATCCTGATTCTAGATATATTGACACGGGAGACATGCTGAGGGATGGCTGCTTTGAGAGACAAATCCCCTGAAGAAAGGGGAATCTTTACTGCCTCCTGGTAACACTTTCCTTCCCCCCTGAGTTCACAAGAAGGTAGGGAGAAGTCCTAATGTGGTGGACTGATAACTTGGAAACTTATTTTTTTTTAAAGTTTGGTTTTATTATTAATTTGCCATATCCGATTGACATAGAAGAAGAAGAATCATTGGAAGGAGAGCAGCTATCCGTCAGACTCCAGCGTGCATGAGGACAAAGCAATCTCCATGGTGCAGGACACTTGCTCTCTGAAGTAGGAGACAGCATCGAGCAGACCCAGTTCATTTTACACCAACAGAGCTTCCAGACTAGGAATAAAAATGCTTTAAAATTAAACAGCGCTCTTGCCTCTCTTATACAGCCAGGTAGCTTATTCCAGCCGTTGGGGCTGCATCCTGGAAGCCTCTTTTTTTATAGGCAAATTTTGCCCCTGGTGCTTGAAAATTAATAGGTTGATTTGAGCAAAGGGGCTATTCGGAGTATATTGTGAGGTGTTACGGCAATATGATTGTTTAATAATAGTAAAAGATAGGGAGGAAATATCCAACCCCCTATAATCAAAGCTAAATGGTGGGGCCGAGCTACATTGTTGCTTTAACCCTGAGGTCCCTGAGGAGGATTATATTGTCCTGGGTATCTTGTGCCCAGCTCGTGACCTCTGACCCATTTCAGCATGATGGCCCCTTTACCCACGTGTCTAGCCTGCTCTATAGTTGAAAAGGGAGGGGGATTGTGGGAAATTCACACAAAAGGGACCGCTATGATCATCTAAATCATAGTTTATATTATTTTTGTGTGAAATCTATCTTTTTTCAGTTTTGAACATTTTCAAAACTTTTTTTTCTCTTCCTTCCTAGGTTTTTGTTTTTTCTTCTGCCTTGCTCCTCCCTCCCCTCTTTAACCTTTATCCAGTTACCACTGAAAAGGTTAGAGGAAAGGGCAGGGAAAGGAAAATCAATAAACAAAAAAGGGGATGGGGTTGTTTTGGTTTTCTGGTCAGCCAGTCAGACTCCTGCCCTCTGAGCAGGTTTCGGGTTCCATGCTCAGAAGTGCTAGCACCCCGTCTCTGTAGCAGACGCACAGTCTTTCTCCCTGCTGCTACTTGGGATGGGAGAGGGACAGATGCTGGCTGTAGAAGAAGATGGCTTTCTCTATGGGGGCCAGCTGAGAGATTGGGAATGGTTCCCAGCAGAAGCAGGTAGCGGAGGGTAGAGCTCAGTACAGGTAGGAATCCTGACCCAGTCCCCTCTTTCAATGGCTGTAAACCTTCGCAGGTTTCTAGACACAGCACCTCCAGTTGACTAGGGTAAACCCTGAAAATTGGCAAGCTCCCAATTTGTTTAGGACAAACACTGGCTAGTTTATTAGGCAGAGCTGTATTGACATGGGGTTTGATCTTGAGAGGTACCAGATTGAACTGGGGAATGTTCTCCCCCCGCTGTCCTGTGAAGATTTTCAGGGTTTTCTTTATCAGGATGAAACCGAGACTTTTCCAAGTTTTTATCAGAAAGAGAGAGAGATACACCCACCCCTGATTAACCAACAGCCTGATGACTAGGGCACTCAGCCTAGGATATGGGATACCCAGCTTCGTTTCCTTGGTCTGAATCAGCAAGGAAGGTCCTCAAACCCGGCTCTACCATGTTCTGGATGTGTAGCTCTAACCACATGGCTATTGAGTTGTGGGTCTTTCATGCAGGTTTTGACCAGAGTCCATCCTGAATGGGAGAAATCTTTACCAGTAAAAGTCTAATTGAAATTGGTATGTTCCTGCAAAAAGTTTCGATTTTGATAAATTGGCAATTCCTAACAAAAAACCTGTTTGTTGAAAATGTCCTTGACTAGCTCTAGTACTGAGCATCCACAACTCTCATCGATCTCAGTGGTGGCTGAGGGCAAGTATCACCTCTCTGGGTCAGTACCAGAATGCTTAGCCCTGAAGCTTGAGTGTAACGGATGCAGAAGATGTTGTCATGGTAACTTCTCTGTGATGATCTTCTCAGTCACTTTCACTTAGTGTAACTTTAATGAGACTCCATCCCTGGTGTTTGATGGATAAATGACCTGTTCTTCTTAGTGCTTTTACTGTGATATATGATGTTGTAATGTCTCCCTGGGAAAGATTTGGTTCTGTGGAGCAGCTTCCTTCTAGAAACCCTGGAAACTCTACCTAAGAAGGAAGAAAACAAACTTTTCATGCCATTGATTAAAAGGGGAGAAACAACCAAAGAAATTAAAATATGGTTTTGAGAGAGACAACCCAATTTAGTGGGTTCCTGGACTAGGAGCCTGGCACTCCTGAATAGTAACCTCAGTTCTGCCATGCACACTTTCAATGACCTTGGGCAAGTTACTTAATCTCTGTGTCCGTTCCCCAGCTGTGAAATGAGAGATGACGACAAAATCTACTTGACTGCAGTGCAATGAGAGTTAATTAGCTGGATTTTAGTTAATTAGTGGCAGCACTGTGTAACGAAGTTTGATGATCAGTGACAGGAAGCTAATGGCTCTTGTCATCTTTTTTTTGTCAGGTTCTATATCAAGAGTGTTAAAGAATTACAGTGACCATGCCTGCGATGGAGAATATGTCTCCCTGCGATGCCCTCACAGAACCACCATCAGCATCCAGTCTTCCTTTTATGGCCGAATTGTGCCAAGTCATCAGATGTGTCCCTCTCGATACCTACAGTCCTATGCAACTTTAATTAAGGAAGATGTAGCCTGTTCAGTTGGTACTTCCCTTCAGGTATTGCATGTTAAACTGCATCTCTTTAATTCTTGGTTTCATCTTTCCCAGGCCACGCAGCAGCTGTCTTGTGCTTGATGTCACTTAGATCTATGCTCTAAAAATTAGCATGCTGGGTAACATTGGCCATCTGACACTGTGAGAGTAATTAACCATTGGAGCAGTTTACCAAGAGCTGTGGTGGACTCTTCATCATGGAAAATCTTTAAATCAAGGTCTGATGTTTTTCTAAAAGATATGCTGTAGTTCAAACCAGAATTGAGGGAAGTCCTATGGTGTTACTCCAGAGGTCAGAGTAAATGATCACAGTTGTTCCTTCTGGCTTTATAATCTATGAAATTGTTAATAAATAGTTTGTTCGTGCAGTGTAGATGGGACTGAATTATGTCTTACTGGGATGTTCTGAATTTTGCTACAGCCTTTGACTTTAATGGTCCAGGAATGTGGCTAAAACACAAATACATTGCAAGACCAAACTGTGTTTTAACTGTTTTGGGGGATGGACTACCTTTTAATTGGATCTCCCAATATGGTAGTTTTTCAGTGTAGACAGGACTTCCTGTAGGGTTAACTTACATTTTGTTTTAGGGTGTTTTATTTTAGTGACTTGAAATCCAGGTAGAATCTTTGGTTTACTTTTTCTCCTGTACTCATAAGATCAAATTCTCAGCTGATGTAAATCATCAGAGATAACTGAATCATAAAGAGGAATTCTGCCCATGTGACAGTAGTTAATTTTAGTCACTCATTTATATGGAAGAAACCTACCACTGATATCTTTAAGCTTGTATGACTACCACAAATCAAAGAACCCTTTATACATTGAATAGGACTGGAAAAATTCAGATGTGGAAACCTACACTGATTGATGTTATTAACTTCAGTGGGGACTACTCATGAGCATTACATTCAGTACATGCATCAGTCTTTCCAGGATCAGGGATTTGGATTGCACGCTTTTGGGGGCAAAGACCTGCACTTTTATTTGTGTTAAGTGCCCTGCATATTTATGGCTATAAATCAATAAGAATTAGTAATAAATGTTACAGCAGAACAAGAGGTTTAAAGGAATGATGCATCTATGGTGCAAGGAACCATTTTGTTCTAATCTGGCAAATGTCCAGTTTCCCCAGAGAGCAGCTAATTGTGGCATCTCCTGCACCCAGGCACTTTTAGAGAAATGTACAGTTTATTCTAAAGAGCTGATCTGAGTGCTTTTGCTCCTACACGTCAGTGGTAAATGCTGAAGATAAAGTGGTAGGGCAACATGTGCCTTGTAAGAAAACGACATGCCGACAGACTTGCAGTTGCTCTTGTAACACTAATACCGCATATCAAATGGCTGGGAGTCTCCTTCCATCGTGCCAGAATGTGCAGTAAAGAGAGGCTTTCCCATATGTGATGATGATAGCTTGTAACAAGGGGGGCCACAGGCAGACACGCTGTGGGGGCAGGAGGATGTGGAGATTAAAGACCAAGGATTTTGGCTGAGGCCAACCCGTCCGTCTTTTATTTATTTATTTGTTGCCATACAACGCTTTTCAAAATCTGCTCAATAAGTTGCATTTGCATGCACAACAGATACACACATGTATTTAGTCCTTTCCCTTATCTGCTAGTGGCATGTTTAAGAAGCCTCCCCAGCATCTGGAATAGCAAGAGAAGAGGAGAGATATAATGTTTAGTTTTTCATGCCGTGACTTTGCTTGCAGGAGCGATTTAATGACAATCTCAGGTGTCTGGCAGGGTTCTCATGGGATCATAGAAATGTAGGGCTGGAAGGGACCTTGAGAAGTCATCGAGTCCAGCTCCCTGCACTGAGGCAGCGCCAAATGAACCTAGACCATCCCTGACAGGTGTTTCTCCAACCTGTTCAGTAATGGGGATTCCACCTCTGACCCTGTGGGCTAACGCTGCCCTTTGATTTATGTAGTCAGGTTCCATTGGCATCCATGGTGCTTCTGAGAGCAGAAAGCGTCCCTCTGGGTTTTAGAATGAGAGCGGTGTGTGCTGTAGTCAGTCATGTAGTATGTGTGTGCGTGTGGAGCACTGAGTAATTGATCCTGGATCCCCTAGGTCAGTGGTTTTCAAACTTTTTTCATTTCCAGACCCTTAAAAATTTCAAATGGAGGTGCAGACCTCTTTGGAAATCTTAGACATAGTCTACAGACTCCCGGGTGAAAACCACTGTTCTATGGTAACAACCACCTTTCACGGACCCTGTGGACCCCTAGGGGTCAGCGGAGCACAGATTGAAAACCACTGCTTTAGAGGATGAGTTTACAAAGTGACTGAGTTTTAATTTCTATTTACCCATAAGAACATAAGAACGGCCATACTGGGTCAGACCAATGGTCCATCTACCCAGTATCCTGTCTTCTGACAGTGGTCAGTGCTGGGTGCTTCAGAGGGAATGATGCTTGTATACTTAGAGCACTAGCCTGGGACTAAGGAGTCCTGACTTCAATTCCCTGCTCTGCCACAGACTTCCTGTGTGACCTTGGGCAAGTCACTTAGTCTCGCTGTACCTCAGTTCCCCATCTGCGGAATGTGGGTAATAGCACTTTCTTACTTCACAGGGGTGTTGTGAGGAGAAATGGGTTAATGATTGTGAGGTGTTTGGATATTATGGAGACAGAAACCATAGAAGTACTTTAGATAGATATCCTCCTTCAAACTGTGCTCCTCTCAACCCTGTAGGGTGCCTCTTGAACCCTTCTCTCAACCTGGTCCTTCCATGCTGCCTTTCTATGCATGGAAAACACTCTCTTCCTCACCTCATGCACTGGATGAGTTCCATCCATTTCAGTCCCTGGATATCTTACAGCAAACCCACTGGAAGTGCTGACTACCTGGGTTTTTAAACTCAGTTGTACAGAGAGTCTAGATGGGGCCATTGTGTATGCATCCTGTTTGATAGTAATTTAAAAAAATCAGCTAAATCAGGGTTCTTCACAATTAAATCACTAGATCTAATCAAGCCCAGATTGCAGAAATCTGTCTCTCTGGAAGAGAGGAGCTTGGGGAGTTAACATCCTTCAGTACAAGGGAATCCCTTTGTATTGAGGAGTTGCATTTAATTCCCATTTAAAGGAGCCCCACCACCAGGAAGTACAGTTTGGAAGCCTTTTCTGTGATAAAAGGGAAAAGGCTGAGGTTGATTACACTGAGATTTACCACTGTTAATCCAGGCTTCTAGCCTAGTCCTTGGGGTCAATTGCCAGAATCCCTTGCTATCGGCACTTGTTTTCATTTGAAACAAAATGTACGCCACATGGGAATGCCTGTCTGAAACATTGTCAGTGACCCGAAGCTACAGAGTTCTTTTATTCTAACATAGTGAAGTCAGATTCGATGTGAGATTTCCAAATGCATAAAGACTTTGAATGGAAAGCAATAAAGGGCCATTCATACTGGGCTTTCCATCTCAAAGTGAAGTGACTGGGTCTCTACTGAGCTGCTGGGCCAAAATGTATGAATGGGGTAGGTCAAAGAACAGATTAAAGTTGTGTAGAAAATCAGACACTATTTGTCTGTTCTCGGATTTGTGGTGCATTTTCAAACAGCCACTGCTTATGTTAGGGTTCCCGGGATTTCAATACCAGTAGTTTGAGGTTCATTGCAGTACCATCTGGAGGAAAATCAGAAAAGTTTCTGTCATTTTTCTTGAAGCAGCTGTTGCATTTTTCAGATGTTGCAGTGTGGAAAATGACCACCTAATCCTTCCCCTTTTGAGCCAACTTTGGACCTATTTTACTCTGTGGCAGTGGCCAGTACAGTAGTGGTGCAAGCCAACCACTAACACTGGCCTGTATTCTGTCGCTTCTGAAATTCCACGTAGATTATTCCTGATAGGGAGATAAGAAATCAGTGTCCAGGTGCCAGTCAGGAATGTACTCAGGCACTATGGTGGTGGGTGCAGAATACGAATACATGCAATGTCTCCTCCTTGGCTCTGCAGGGGTCCCAGGCTGTTGGAACTGTCAAGTTTTGCAGGGGGCCAAAAGTATGATTCAACATCTGTGTCCTATTTATTGTGCCTCCTGGCCATCTCTTTTCCTGCTTATGAGTAAGTGGAAGAGGCAGTCAGAATCCTGAAACATTAAGTGTCAGAGTATTAAATATAAATGTCTAAATTATCCCCACAGAATAGATACCGCTGATCACCAATAGTAATTGTGTGCACCAAATGCAAAGTTCTATGGTTGGAAGAGGTATTTTCCTCTTTTGCACACGCCTGTGTAGTTACCACTGCATAGTCCTGAGTAGAGCTGGCAGATTTTTTTTTTTTTGGATTGGTGGCTGAACCGAAAAAAAAAGTATTTTGGGTCGACCTGTAATTGGGTCAACCAACAGATGTTTTGTTTTTTCTTGATGAAACAAAAAAACCTAAATATTTATTTTCTGATGGATTGATTGATTGAAACATTTAGTATCCTCCAAAATAGAATGTTTTGTTTCATTTTTGAATGGTTTTTTTATCCTTTTTTTGTGTTAAATCTAGATAAACTTCAAAACCAAATGTCGTTTTGAAACAAAAAGTCAAAATGTTTCATTTAGAAAATGTTGAATTGAAACATTTCAACTTTTTGGGATTTCCCCTCCTCCCCAGTTTTTTCCAGACAAAACTATTAGCCGAATTCTTCCTGAATTTGTGAACAGTTTCGGTAAACTGAAATTGCATTTTTCAGCAAATAAAGTATTCGCCAAAAAAAAAAAAAAAGTGCGCCCAGCTTTAGTCTTGAGTGATGGGTTTCCTATGCCCATATTTTGCTTTGACAATATAGGTATCTATGCAACCCACTGGTCAATTCATGTTATGTGGCTCCTTCTGCCCAATCTACAGAGGATGTGAGTCAGTTACAGTCTCCTACTACAGAGTCTGGCTCTTTAGATCGAGCTGTAGTGACTCCTGGTTCTGCAGTTCCATGATTCAAACCTGAGTGTTGACCAAGATACCAGCCATCAGTCACACCTATTTCTGAACCTTTGGCCATAACTGTTCCTTAATTTTATATCCACCATTGAAATGTAGCTGCCAAGTTCTAGGTCACTCTTCTCGTGACAGTTTTTCAGATTTCTGGACTCGATTCTGGACAGCTGGTGTAGGGGGTGGTATTACTTATTCCTCCTTGAACCACTAATGCAGTGCTCACGTGAGGGATTAGTGGCCCATGTGAAGATCATCCAGTGTTACTGCTGCCCTCTACATATGTGACAGCCGCCGTACCAGTGACTGAACAAGGGTCCTCCAGAGCTAAAAGCATGAGCCGTTACAACTTCAGGCACAGAGGAGCCCGAGTTACACAGACCCACCACTGGTAAAGGAGGGGCAACTTTAAAACCCACCATAGCTCCACAAGTTTCCTGAGAGGGCTGCCATGTCAGTGCAGTCTCTGGCCAGTCTCCAAGGCCTCCATGCCCTCAGGGTGCCTTTCAGCCCGAGGCTCTTTTTGAGTTTTGTTGGTCCTTTCTGACTCCTGTTGTGTTGTCTTAGAAGATGGAATAAGTGGGCCCAGAGAGTTCTAGGTAGCAACATGATCTGTCATGATACCACAGTAAACAGTCAATATGGTTCAGGGTTTTTAAGTCTCAGCCTGCGTCGTTCCATGTCAAACACATCATTAAACATCTTTTAAACCTTCAATTATAGGTGCAGGAAGGAAGAAAAACAGTTAAAGCATTTGAAATGTAAATATTAAGCAAAGTTTTCATTTTAATAATATCCCTTATTCCCTTTCCCCTTAGTGGTAGAGAGTTTTTTAAAAGGAGAATAACCCTGGCTGGTGGTCTTTTAGATGGGATTAAAGATGGTAATAACTGTCCATTTGGGGGCAGAAAAGAGAAGTTAGCTGAGATGGACTGAAGCTGTTATTGTTGCTGTAGTTGTTCCTAGATAACAAGACAAACACACAAAAGGGGAGAGAAGAGAAGAGCAAAGATAGAAAATGCAGCTTCTGTCTCCGGTTCTGACTCTTACTGGCAACTGGAGAAACACAGGCCCAGCACACAGTCTTATCAGCCGCTCTGGCAAACTTATACCAGCATTGGGCTGGTTAGGGCATTGCTTTCCTCTTTCTGGCCACGGGCTTACAGCAGTGTTGTAAAAGGACAGTCTTGGACAGCTAATACAGACTCTTAGTAGACAGAAGGTAAAACTTAAGGAGAGGATTAGGAAAGGGAAGAAATAAGGTGGGGAAGGAAAAGCATACCCAGGAGGAGAGAGGAGAAGTGGAGACAAAGTTTCTTATCCCAGATGGTGTTCAGAATTTAGCCAAAGCTGATGGAGGTGGTGATATCATCTGCCTCAGTCTGGTCACGACATCTCTCAGAATTAGGACAACAAAGGTGTAGTGGTACAACAGTGGACCCTGGCTTTCCAGGAGATGGTGGGGAGATGATCATGATTGTGAAGCTTGTTCTTTCCTGTCCATCTGTCTCCCAGCCAGCAGTGGTGGTTAGTTTTGTTCTCCGCCACAAAGTCTTCTCTTTTAAGTACCCCAAAAGGAATGATGGATGTAAGAGCCCATATCTCATTATATTGTTCACCAGTTAGGTTTGATTTCTGACTCGCCAATATTGGTCAATTGACTTCCAGTTCCACACTCCTCTTGTTTACCAGAGAATGATCTTAACACAGTCCTTGAGTTTTTTCAGCTAGTTCTTTGTATGGACTAATTTGGTCATTCTGTCTCCCTTTCACATTTTTTCCCATCCACATGTAGGGTTAAAGGTTATTGTGACATTTTATGAACTTTCACTCACTTCTCACAGCGGAGGTCATGGTTAGGGTAAATTCATAGGCCCAATTATTACAATATTCTCCACACTGTAAGTGGTAGAGTGTGGCCACTATGCACCAATGCTTCCCACAATGGAAGTTCCCCCATAAGGGACATCTGCCATGGTTTGTGGCCCAGTATCTGTTTCCAGATTCTGTTAGTGGCGGGAAAGAATTCAGCCTCCTTCAGCAATCTCAGGTGGATCGATCGATGGCCCATTTTTGTTCAGAACCATTTTTAGATTATTTTGGGAGATTTCAGATGATGGGGTTTTGTGGGAAAAGGGGCTGTGAGTTGTGAGTCTATGGAGGCAGAAGGGGGACACAAGCACAGCTATGTAAGGGCTTTGCCTTCATTAAAAAATTGCTGTATTCTCACCTCATTCATTCAGATATCTCCAGTAATATTTACAAGGTAAATGGTAAGCAGAGACTGTATCATTGTATTTGTCTTTGTAGCTCTTAGCACAACGGCACCCCAAAGCTGATTGAGGCCTTTGGCTACTACTATTTATGAATAAAAAGAGTTCATTAAAATATAACCTTCCCTCCCCTACTATAGCATGCGAAAACAATCCTAGCCACATGAGTGTTTGTGTTTGTATGTCTGTGTATTAGACTGTAGCCAAAACCAAAGGCCTGGATCTGAACACTCCCAGATTATGGGGAAGTTCAGGTCTGGAGCCAAAGTTTGCAGTTTTGGTCCATTGTGTGTGTTATATAAAATATCAGTGTTTATGCATAGGCACACATTAGTCTTTGCACTAACACAGAAGGAGCAGTATAACTGCTGGAAGTTTGTGTGGCCCAATCAGAAACAAATAAGTGTAATTAAAAGCCCCATAAAAGTATTGGCCAAGGCCAAAATGCATGAATTTGACTTGCAAAATATGTGAGATAGATTTAAAGTAAAATACACAACGAGAAGAGTCAGAGGATGAAGCTTGAAATGATATGGGATTCTTGATACATTTATAAATCTTTCAGTAACTCCATGTTCCTGAATCAACATTCCTGATGTTATTAATTTACAGCATTAAACATAACTCCAGGCTTGTGTGGAAAAGAGTTTACAATGTGTGACATCGCTTGTTATCATATACATAGATTATGCCTCATGCCAAGTTGTTATCTGCAATATCCTCCTATTAACAAGGTGACAGAGAATAAAAACCTTGTTATCAGGAAAATAAAAGGCACTGTAGAGGTGTTGCGTTTCAGCTTCTACACATTTGTCAAGTAGAATGCAGGCTAAATTCTGCCCTCAGACGTGCATGCATAGGTCCAACTGAAACCAAGGGGAACTGCACCTCGGGGGGCGAAATCCAGCCTTGTGAATAATTTGCCTGAAAAGAAAACCATGTGCTCTGGAGATGAATCATGCTTCTCTCATTAGAAACATTAGTTAGCTTTTGGGGAAAGAACACTTGGCATTTCTTCTGTGTTTCGTTTGTGTCTATTTCACCTCTCCCAAGGATGATCAGTGACATGGATCACGAAGGCTGCTGAGGTGGTATTTCCCTTTGTCCTTTAAGTGAGATACATGACACTTTCTCTGTCACCATATCCTGCTGCTGTTCTACCAGAGCGGGAGGCAGTCATACAAAAGGGAGTGGATTCCTTGCATTTTAACCACAGAATTCCCTGAGATGTTGTTTCCCTTCACTGGCAAGGTTTTAATAATATGAAGCAAGGGCAGTGATATGACTCTTCCGCTGATGGGAAGATCAGATACGCTTTTCAGCAGCCGCACAGCTTCTGAACCAGGAGGCAAATGTTGACTCTTGTATCAGGCTCCTCTGCTGCCATCGTTTTTCATCTCAAGAAGTTTATTATAATTATTATGTTTATGTTACATTAGCACCTGGAGGCCTCAACAGATATTGGGGCCCCATTGTGCTAGGTGCAGTACAAACACCTGCTCTGAAGCTGGGACAGTCTAAACACAGAATCCAAAGGGAGTGAGGGAAACAAAGGCACAGAAGGGGGAAGTGACTTGCACAAGGCCGCACAGCAGGTCAGCACTAGAGCTGGGAGCAGAACCCAGAGCTACTCCGTCCCAGTCATGTGACCACTGGACCAATCTGCATCTTGGTATAATGCGTTAATATGTTACAGTGGTTTATGTGCTGTTTCCGTGAGGGGTTTCTATTTCAGCCTCTGAACATACAGAAATCTTCAGTGAGCTTTCATGTTCCAGAGCTTTAAAAGGAGCTGTGAGGCAGCACTTAAAACACGTGATGCTAGCTGCTTTACAAAGGCTAGTATCATGATCAATGAGCATATGCTCTGAAGAAGTTATAGTCATTTCCAAACTCACCCTAAAATCACAGAACTGATGCAATTTATCGCATGTACAGTGCCCAGGCTGCATTGTGTTGGGAATGTAAGTATAGCTCCCCCACAATGTATATAACATGTTAAATATTTGTAAGTGGCAAAAATGTTTGATACTACCTCCGTGCAGAAGCAGTGGCGAATATCTGCCTATTTAGTCTCTAAATTGCCTTATCCGTGAAATCTTTAGCTTCACTGAAATCGCTCTTCAAAGCAGTCTGATTGCATACCACAAGGTGATGGATCATTTGTGTCTCCAATTTCTATTTCGGCCACCCTGCCAGCTGGTGCGAGATTGTTCCCCAGAATACATGCATTAGTGCGGTGTCCAGTCGAGGTGTAAGAGTTCCAAGTGCTGGGGCATCCATCACTCCGATGGGAAAGTGTTTGACAGCATCATGGGTCACTGCCAGTGATTTTCTTCTGCTGTGCATTTTAAACATTCCCTTCCCGTAATCCCATGACTCCTAAATTATATTCTCATTTATATTTTCATCAGCAATATGTCTTCTTCCTTTGAAGATGACACCTTTAATACAGATTGTTATTGAGTCCCTCACCCTTAATGAATGCCAAGTCCGTATAAGTCAGTATTTGTAGTAGATGTTTATCAATCCATTCCCCTACAACCTGCCAAACATATTCCTTCTTGAGTGCTTCACATCTGAATTAATACCTGGGGATTCATTCCATCTTAATCTTGCTCCCAGGCCATGTTAATTTCACCCTGGTATGTTTAGACAGCATGTGACAGAAAGGTGCATGCCCATACATGTTCTAGGACAGTACAGCATACCATTGCCATTTACTTAGATGGTAAGTAAGTACAATCTGTACATTTAAGTAGATTGTAAACTCTTTGGAGCAGGGACTACCTTTCTGTTTTATGTGTACAATGTGCACAATAGGTCTCTGATTCCTGATAGTGGTCTATAGCTGCTATCGCTATACAATAATAATAATAATAATAATGGTGGGCTACCAGTCACATGGCAAGTTGAGTTGGTGCACGGTACAGAGGTCTGATTATAGCAGTTGCTTGATATTGTCTCAGACAGGCACCTCATGTCCAATCTACAGTGATAGCGCTTCCTTGATTAGTCCTCCTTTTCCCGCCCCGTCTATAATTTGCTCTACTTTCCCACACAACTCCTATCACAATCCTCTGATTCTATGAACCTCACTGATTTGCATTAAGATCTGGGAGGTCCTTTGTGACCATTATTTCTTTATGTGCATTGTTCAGGGTTATTTAAAAAATGTTTTTCTTTTAAATCTGAAACTTTTGTTTAAATTACAATTTAAAAAAATATTAACGTTATGATTTTACAATAATGTATAAATTCATACCAAAAAAATCAACAATATTTAAAATAGTATGAAACCCAATTGTAAGAATAACCCAAATGAAATAACCGATTCTCCCAACCATTTAAGAGAGGGAACCTGGATACTCCATGCTTTGTATCAATGGGTAATGCAGACAGAATAAAGGCTGTGTCATTTGTTACTTTTAATTGCAAATCCTGTGGCCTAGGTAGGTAGATGACTCGAAAATGTGGTGGTGCAGCTATGTGTAACTCCACTGATTTCAGTGGGGTTACACCCACTTACACCAGGACTGAATTTTGCCCAATAAACCTTGTATAGCTATAGAATAAGATTCCAGGATTGTCATTCTGAAGCCAAGAACATTGGCCGAATCAGTGTGAAGTGATGGAAACAGCTGCAAGCATGGCTGAGAGCACTTTTCGTTCAGAATATCACAAGTTTGAATCGTCACTGGGATTCTTGGTCTGTTACCATGCAATTTTTAAGTTCTCAGCCATTTTCGGCTTTTTTACACTTTACTATGAATTACATCAGTACGACAGCACAGGCTTTCACCTAATATATATTTTAAGATACTGATGCACTGTGTAATACTCCTATTAAATATTTATGCCTGTCTTCATGATGAATGCACATATCTCTAATTTAAGAATGCATCTAACTCTTTTGATTGCTGTCTCTCAATGCCATGCTACTTGAAACATCATTTAGTGTGGGCCTTCCCTGTTGTTTCACACTTGGCAGGAGTGATGCATGTTTTAGAGGAGTAGTTTTCAAACTGCGGGTCGTGACCCTGTACTGGGTCGCGGAATGTGAGGCACTGGGTTGTGGTGGCTCCGGTCAGCACCACTGACCGGGCCGTTAAGTCCTGTCAGCGGTGCTGCCCAGCTAAGGCAGGCTTGTCCCTACCTGTTCTGACAGTGCGCTGCGCCCCGGAAGCGGCCTGCAGCAGGTCTGGCCCCTAGGCGGGGGAGCCACAGGGCTCTGTGTGCTGCCCCTGCCCCAAGCACCAGCTCGGCACTCCCGGCCAATGGGAGCTGGGGCAGGGGCAGTGCCTGCGGGCAAGAGCTGCGTGGAGCGTCTTGCACGCCTCCACCTAGGAGCTGGACCTGCTGCTGGCTGCTTCTGGGGTGCAGCGCAGTCGCGGTGCCAGGACAGGCAGGAAACCTGCCCGCTGACTGGGAGCAGCCCGAGGTAAGCCTGTGCCCCAACCCCCTGCCCAGCCCTGAGCCCCCCCCAACCCAGAGCCCCCTCCTGCACCCAACCTTTCATCCCCAGCCCCACCCTGAGCCTGCACCCCCAGCCCAGAGTCTTGACCCCTCCCGGAGCCCAATCCCCTGCCCCAGCCCTGAGCCCCCACCAAATCCAGAGCCTCCTTCTGCACTCCAAACCCCTCACCCCCAGCCTCACCCCAGAGCTTGCACCCCCAGCCTGGAACCCTGACCCCCTCCTGCACCCCAATCCCCTGCCCCAGGCTAGAGGCCCCTCCCACATCCTGAACCCCTCATTCATAGTCCCATCCCACAGCCCTCACCCCCACACCCCAACCCTCTGCCCCAGCCCCAAGCCCTCTCCCACACCCCAAACACCTCATCCCCAGCTCCGTTGGGTTGCGGGCATCAACAATTTTCTTGAACTGGTTGCCAGAAAAAAAGTTTGAAAACCATTGCTTTAGAGTCATCCTTGTGCCTCTCTGATGATGGATGTTATAAATAGAGCAGCCTTGGGGTGAAATCCTGGCCCTATTGACGTCAGTGGGAGTTTTACCATTGACTTCAGTGGGGTCAGGATGTCACCCTGGGTGTATTAGCTCCATTGACTGCAGTAGAATTAAAACAGGAATAGGTTTGCCCCGAGGTGTTAAACTCAGTGGTGGTGTATATAAAATGAATGATGCTCAAGGCAAGTAATTCTTGGTGAATATCACGAAGAGATAAAAAAGTGTGTATGTGTAGGGGGTGGGTTTTTAAAACACCTTCTTGCAGTGACCCGAGTTTCTTTTTAAACTTTGATTTCATTTAATAAGGAACCCCTTCCCCCTCCACCCCCGTTAGAGAGCACAATGAAGTTTATCAAGTGTGTAGCTTCTCTGTACCCACTGGAAAGACCTGATTTTGATGTTGCAGCAGCTCTCACATTAAGAGCTGGGTCATTGGAGCGAGATTAATCAGAAGCATAAATCACAGCGGTCAGATTGGTGTTTGTTTTGCTTAAATTCACCTGGCTTTCTTTCCTTCTTATCTCCCCTAAATCTCCTGGCTTCTCAACTCAATCATGGAGCAGAGAATGGAATGGATTTAAACTGCCATGACTTCCCTTGTGGGCTCTGACTGTCAGCCCTAAGGCTTGATTTACTGCTGGAACCCCGTTATAAAATGGCACAAGACAATTAAGGAGTCTTTCCTCCCCATCTACGCCAGACAAGGATTCCGTCTCCTCCCCCGTTAGTGTAATTTTTATAATACAATGTGACTTTATTTTGTACTAGCTGAGGGGCCCACCAGACGATGATTATGTCAGAGTCATGGTTAATTCTGCATGTGAAGTCCTATTTCTATACATGTCCAGACTGTTCAAGGGTATTTTGTTGTTGCACCTTTCCACCTCCTCAGCAGTGATTTGTTATTCTCAGCTCACAGTGACTGGGAGCGAACCAAGCAGGAAGTAGAACGAGAGAATAAATGGAAAGTTTTCTTTGCTCAACATAATTTGTTGCCATCCGTGACTTTGCAATGGAAATTGACGCTCAGTAGATTAGTAAACAATATAAACAAATTGCCTCCCTGGTAAGAAAGTCTCATGACATGTCAGTTGTGTCAGCTGATCACCCACTGACTGATTTGAAAAGTCAGCACCACTTTTGACACACACATAACCTTTTTGTCTAGTGTGGGGCAAATGAAGATGAGGATAGCAGGGGAAAGATTTTCAGTGGAACACGTTGAGAAGCAAAATTTTTGTTAAGATCGCATCCATCCAACAGAATGCATCCAAGATATAAATTCCAGTTAAAGAAAAGTTAATGTAAGAGTGGGTCTACATGTTTAATGCAAAAACTTTTAAAATCAAGACTGGGTTTTTGTGGCATGATTTGCATTTCTCCTTTTTTTATTAAATGTGCCATTATTTTTATTGATAATTTTATTTAAAAGATTGAAATAATTATAAACATTTTTTGTTTAGCAAAACCCAGGTTTTAGACAGAAAATGTGAATAATGATTTTGATACATTTTTCAGCATTTTTTTGCCAAAATGCCCATTTAAAACCATACAACATAAAAATAACTTCAACATTTTGAATATTTTCATGAAATAATTTCTCCCTTTTTTGACCAGCTCTACTTAATGTTGAAGTTGCACAGTTAGATAGTCAAAAGTTTTCACACGCAATCTTAACTTTGCCCCTAGCATTCCAGTACAATCTTGCAATTGTGTGGTTAATTTCTCCTATGTCCTTTGATACACCAGTATGTAGCATGCTCTAGTGCTGTGTACTACTCTGTATGCCAGACAAAGAGAACCAGGAAGTCATTTATGTGAAAAATATGCAGTAAGTGGTACATACTGGAGATTAGTGTATAACAAGGCAAAGGAATAATGAACATTTGTTGGCATGTAAAGACCACCTACGTTCATAGTTAGCTTAGCTTAGTGGTTAGTTGCCTCACGCTCTGCGCTGTGCCTAGGGGAAGCTGTGCAGGTACTGGTTGCACATAGAAGGTGGGGTTTTCAAAAGTGCTCCATGTTGACTTAACTCAGTCCCACTGAAATCATTGGTAGTTTCCCACTGGTTTCAATGGGAGTAGTTCGGTCAATGCTGAGTGCTTTTGAAAATCCCACCTGGATTGTATAGATCATGGCTACTGACTAATGTGTGCATTTTGAACGTAGTGAAAAGAATATGTCGCGTGACCTAAACACAGAGTTTTCATACCTTAATTAAATAACTTGCATCCCCAAACTCTCCTAGGCACCTCTTCTTAATGCAGCCTATTTCCATTCAGCTCCCAGATTTTTCATCCATAGATCTCTATATTGAAAAGATCACAAGTATGTTCTTTGTTCACTTTGCCCTCAAAAATGGCGGAAATGTCTTGATTTAAACTTTAAAATAAATCAACAAACTTCAAGCAGAGACAAAGCCTGGCAAATGTCAGCCAGAAAGGTGAAAACTTCCGAAGTGTCTGAACAACCGAAAATACTGGGGTTTAGAATGGAACCTGCTGTGAAAGATAAACTGGAGCAGCCATTGCTGTGCCCAGGGGCGGCTCCAGGCCCCAGCACGCCAAGCACGTGCTTGGGGCGGCAAGCCATGGGGGGCACTCTGCCGGCGCTGCGAGGGCAGCAGGCAGGTTGCCTTCGGCGGCTTGCCTGCGGAGGGTACGCTGGTTCCGCGGCTTTGGCGGACCTCCCCCAGGCGAAGCCGCGGGACCAGCGGATCCTTTGCAGGCAAGCCGCCGAAGGCTGCCTGCCTGCCGTGCTTGGGGTGGCAAAATGCCTAGAGCCGCCCCTGGCTGTGCCTGTTATAAATATGGGAGATGGGGAGATGAAGGGGTGTTGGCTAGGGAGGAAATATATTATTTTCAGCTGAGATTTGAAAATAGATGGAGAATCACTGAGATAGTGAGAAAGTTGGTCTGAATGATAGAAGCTGCAGAGAAGAAAGCGTCGGCATGGGAGGTACAGTGGTGGGATTATGGAAAGGGACAGAAAGCAGGTCCGTGTGAGAGGAGGAAACAGAAAGAGGAATGGAGAGAGGCTGGGAGAGTTTCTGAGACACAGTTTGCCAAAGTCTCCTTGTGAGTGAAAATTAATCAGGTTGGGAATGGAATTCATAGCTCTGTTAAGCAGGGACTTAACGATGCCAATGAATTATCTCACTCTGTGGTCTCAGTCAAAATGCTCTGACAGGTTCATGTGTGTCAGACAAACATTATGGTAATTTTAGAGCTTTAAGGGGCTCCACAGAAGTATGTAAATACCACCTAAGTCATCTAGCTGAACATAAAACTTAATTACTGCCCCACTTACTGCCCCCCCCTTTCTGCTTTAAAGGATCATAGGGATAAAAATCATTAATCTTTCTTAATGAAGCCATTTTCTATCAGGAGACAGAATGTCTTTCCCCTGTGGATTTTAAGATGGAGTTTTATAAGGGGTGTTATGAATGGAGAAGTGTATGAAGGTAATTCAAAGAACATGAGAAATGGGAGAACCCATCAGGCTCACAAGCCCTGCGTGAGTTTAGCTAAATTGAAACCACTGGAAGGGGGGAAAAGTGAGTCCCATTCAAAACTAAGTCAGCTGAGTAATACTCCTACCACCTCTACTGCTAGTGATTAGAATAATTGCTGCACCTTTTCTGTAACTAACAAAAGAAGGCATTTAAAAGTATGTGGTCCAAATCCTGACCCCACAGTGAAATCAATGGTCAAATTGTCAATAGCTTCGGTGAAACTGGGATTTGATCCTGTATATTTAATGATCTGGTATTCACTGTGGCAACGCCAATCCTCTTTCCTGAACTACCTGTCTCTCAGATGTTGTCCACACACAAAGTTACACCATTTTAACGAAAGGTATGTTTTTAAATCTCTTTAGTTAAATCAGTGTAAAACCCTCCATTTTTTTGCCTGATTAAGCTAAATTGACAAAATCCATTCTTAAAGCAAAGTCTACCCAGGGCTTAACTAAATTGGTGTAAAACAAACCTTAATTTAACACAGTGCAAGTTTGTGTGTAGATGAGATTTTTAAAAGCACTTAAGTGGCTTACGAGTCCTATTTCTAAAATTGACTGAGAAGCTCCTATGTGCTAAAATTTTACCCAAGGCCTCAATCTTTCCTAAAAGTTCCAGTGTTGTGCTTGCTTCCCTCTCTTTCACTTAAATCTCAGATGTTTGCGTTATGATCTAATTTGGGCTGCTAGCTAGCATTTCAGCCGTGCCATCCACTGGAATCCCCCACTGGCCCCGTGGTGCAATGTTGCCATTCAGTCTGCTTTGTTTGCACTCAGTCGGCCAGGTCCTCAGCTGGTATCTATCAGTGTCACTCCACTGAGGTAAAGGAAGCTATGCCGAGTTAAGCTAGCTGGGGATCTGGCCCGTCATTGTGAGCTTTCTAAGGTACAAGCAGCACCACAATAATAAGTCTGAGTGAACAACTGATTTTAGGGGGGTCATTTGCAAGCATTTGCATGGATATGGCGTGAAAAATAATCTGAAATTCAGATTTTTGATAAGGGGCAGGATTCCTTTTTCTTACCTAACAGACACCCTGATCCATTCATTTCATTATCTGGTTGGCTTGTGGCTGGAACGCTGTTATGTGGGAACTTGGTATGTAAAGTGGTTGTAGTGAATTCGTGGTTCTTTGTATTATAGTAGTCCCTAGAGCTCCTAACTGAGGTCAGGGCCCCATTATACATACACCCCTTGTGAGAGATGGTTGCTGCCCCAAAGAGCTTGCAATCTATTGAGGCCAAATACATTTTTTGGGTTAATGTTGTAGCATTAGGCTGAACTGGGCCATTGTTGTCGGACTGTGTGTGCACTGAACAAGGCTGGGAAGAGTCCCTGGAATTGCAGGGCACTGAGAATTGGCGGCCTCTTCAGTGCAAGCTCATCATGCTGTTCAGTGAGGCCAAGGTCACACTGCTGCTCTGAAGCCTTTCTCCATTCAGTGCACTCTGATAGGTACTAAAGTGCTTCTATTTTTCTGTTTGTTTTTTGTATGTGTGCCCTTGCCCGTGTAGAAAATTCTGGATGAGTGCCAGGACAGACGGAGCTGCCAGTTCCTTGTCAATAGCCGGCTGTTTGGTCTAGACCCGTGCCCTGGAACCGGCAAGTACCTCATCGTATGGTACAAGTGCAGGCCAAGTAAGTATCTCTCCAGCGAGTCTGGTTGCTTTTGTAAGATCAAAGTTATCCCTAGCTTAAGCCTTTGCAGTGAGGCTTCCTAACATTCTCTTTTGTGGGGATTTTCACTACCTTCCGCCTTTATTTTCAATGTAACATAAACCATTTGGGTACAGAAGAGCCCTCTCCCCTGCTCTCTCAAGGCATTGCTGCTAGACTTTTTTTCCTTCTCATTGGCAGTCTGCAGTAAGGATTGTATTTGCAGGTGCCAGAGAAAGCTCTTGCCAACATTCAGCTTATGCACTGCCCTGGTAACATTGTCTTCCTTGGGTGGACTGCTCCAACTTTGTCTTGCAGAGGTTTCCACTCTGCATTGACTAGATGCGAGGCTGCACTTCATAAGCCGTTAGTACAACACAAATTGACAGTGTGACAACAATCCATGTGGCCCAAACTTTCAAAAGCTGTGTGCCTAAAGTTAAGCACCCAAATAAATGGCCAGATGGGAACTGTGTCCGCCCAGCATCTCTGAAATAGGGACCACTTGTTTAGGTGCCTAACTTTAGGTACCCAAGTTTGAAAATGTTGGCCTATGACTTATTTGGCCTATAACCTATTTTGTATAGCCCCTTCATACAAACCAGATCCCAAACCTTTTTGGAGAGTTAAATAATACAGTTACGAAGTTATCACAGCCAACAATAGCAGAGTGGGAGAGGAAATTTAAAAAGGTCTGGGCAAGGACGAAGATAGATCTGATATCAGAAGAGATTTTAAAATAAATGGTGAGCCGAGGAGCTTGCTGCAGAATCCCGAGTCTGATACTTGTTGAGTGGGGGGAGCTGGCAAGATCTGTAAGGAATTAAATGAAAAGTGGGTAATGAAATATCGCTACTGTCTGTTAGTTGTCGTCTTTGAGCAGGTGAATGTAAGGTCCATCTTTGTAAGAGAATTTTCTCTGTATAAAATAGAAGTGTTCTGACAAATTTCAGTATGTTGTTCTGACAAATTTCTATTGTTCTGCATCAGCTGTGTTGTCTTGCCCTGTGTATAGTTTGCTGAAAAGGAATGTCATGACAAGTTCTTAGGATTTGTATGCAGGTTCTGGTGAGGACTGTAGACTGCTGAAATTTTGAAGGTGTCATAAAGCCCATCTGTACATGAATATTTATGGCTTGAAATGCTCCCCTGTTCACAGGTATGACAGGAAATGGCTTGTGTGTGTGAGCTGACTATCTGAAGTGTGGGGGAAAAGGGGAATTTTCCTGAAAGACAGCAGAGCTTTGCTAGATTGCTTGAGTTTATTTTCCCCTAGACATTTTCCATGCAGCTATAATTTTGCAGGGTGAACCAGGGTCACCTGATACATTTTATTGTTTCTCAGTCAATGAACAAACTCATACTAGGAATCTGGTCAGTTCATAATACCACTTATAATGCATTGACCATTAGGCTTGCACATTGAATGGCAGTAGCATTTTGGGCTATCCACAGAAGCTTCAAGACTATCTGCAGAGTAATGAAATAGCAGGGGTGTCACAGGAGCTAGTGTTCATATGTGTTGATTTGTAGTCATGTTTTTAATTTGCACTGCTTTAAGGGCAAAATAAGGTGAGATATGATCTTCTCGTGAGCTCAGTTAGTGAATGGCAGATATACCACAAGGAGAACAGGTCTGGTGTTATTTTAGCTACTTTGATGATTCCCGTGGGCATGAAAAAACCAAAAGATGTAAATACAAATGTAATATTCTAGGGGAACCCAAATATGCAGCCCTAATAAGTAGTGAGATGGTATGATTCAGTCCTGGAAGCTGTGGTCCAGTGAGGTGGCAGGCATCTCTGGGGAGGACTGAGCCCCCTCATCTCTTGTCATTAATCACCAGAAAGTATTCACCACAGGAAGCATAAAGGCCCCAGAGAAGCTTGCTAACTGGTACGTGATCTGTTATACGTTTATCAAAAGCCACAAACAGCGATTCAGTCCCCACAACTGCTGCCTACAAATACTTGGATACAGTCTGCCTGGCGCCTACTTTGTAGTGTTTAGAAGGCAGATCTGAAGCATCAAACAGGAAGGTGTGAGCTTTCCTGCGCTGAGTGCCATGCTGGAGACCTGCCAGCAGCCCCAGGATTGCCCCAAATAGGCACAGGTATTTGTACTGGATCTTTTTAAAAAAAATAAAAGCCTAGGTAACCTGCGGGTGACTGTGTTACAAGGTCCACTCTAGAGGCTATAACTTGTTACAGCCCATAGCTATGGCTGCTTGGTTCTTTAGCTCAGGCTGTAGTAGGTTCTACTTCTAGCGGTGGAGGTCTCTGGTTCAATTCCCGGTGTGAGGGGCTGCACAACTTGTAATCATGGTTTTTATTTGTATCTTTATTAATGAATGAGCAGCTTGTTTAAATTCCCCCTCCCCACAACAGAGCTGCCATTGAGCACCTTTGCCGTTACCCTGCAGTTACTGGGCGCTGGGGGGTCGTTGGCTGCATGTTTCCCTAGGGCCAGACTTATCACCCCCGTGGTGTTAACGCAAAGTGCAATGGAGTTCTGCTCCCATGTTCCTTGCAAGTGAGTTTCAATCCTGCTTTGCATTTTCAACCAGGTGGCTGCATGTTGGCTTTGTTTTCTTTCCCTTGAGCACCATTAAAAAAGATACAGGGATGGAATGTGGAGCAACATGCCTACCAGACTGTGGGGTTGGGGGAGACCTGGCCATCCAGCCAAGACAGGGGAGATTAAAATCCTGTCTCACCCCCAGGGCCGGCTCTAGGCACCAGCAAGCCAAGCACATGCTCGGGGTGGCACAATTTCAGGGGCGGCATTCCGGACACCTGGTTTTTTTTTGCTTTGGCAGTTGCGCTCCCGAAGGTGGTGTTTTTTTGCTTGGGGTGGCAAAAAACCTAGAGCCGGCCCTGCTCGCCCCTGCAGCATGAACCTGTCTTGGATTCTAATGCTGCTTTCCTAGGGAGACAGGAAGAGGTGCCAGAGAGCTGGCACTGGCAAGTTACTGAACCTCCCCTCTTGGAAAAGAAGAAACTAAAAAGAAATAGTCTAGCTTTGCTCTTCTTCAACCACTAATTGTGAGGCGCAATGTAGGACTCATGGCATGACGTTCTTTGGCCTGTATTATGCAGGAGGTGAGACTAGATGATCAGAATGGTCCTTTCTGGCCTTAAACTCTGAGCCTATGACACAGAGGGCATGTATCTAAATACACACGTCTCAGGTATGTACATAGCTCTTTCGCACAGTAAGTTCTGTATAGTGGCAAGAGTCTAGACTATAGCTAGATAGTGTGTGTGTGTGTATATATATATATATATATAGTTGTTTCTCGGGTACGGAAGTGGTGGGGAGATCAGAAACAGTCAATAAAATGCTCCACTCATTCTAATCTATAGCGGCTTGCTAATGACTGTAAGTTACTGCTGCTGTGTGTTCTCCCTCCAGTACCTAATACACATCTGCCCATATCACCACTGGGGAGATTTTCAAAAGCACCGTAGGGGTTCGGGAGCACAAGTCCTTTAAAAGTCAGAGACTTGTGCTCCTAAATCCCTTTGGTGTCTTTGCAAATCTCACCCGTTACTGGCAGCCTCAGCACAGAGGCTTCGAGGTGAGTCCCTCCAGGTCAGGACTGGGACATGTTGAGGGGGGCTGTGTGGGGAAGCTAGTGCTGCTGCAGCCGAGGCAGTAGTAGTTTTACGAAGGTCTGATCCGAAGTCCACGGAAATCCATTGACTTCAGTGGGCTTTGAGTCAGGTCCTGAATGCATGGAAGATTTCAGTCTGCATGGCACTTTTCAGGAATGTTAAAATAATATCTTATGCAGAGTTATGATTATTTCTCACCGGAGTGCAGGTAACACACTGATTTCGTTTAGAACCATGACATGTAATTACCCCATAATCTGAAGAAACATAATTAGAGGGAATTGGCACAATATTTAATTGGCCTCATACACATGCCTTCTAACCAAAATCCTGATTCACCAATATTATTAAAACAATTGTAGGGCATGTTCATTCCCCTCAAATCTGGGAGACATAATGCTGTGTAGGATCTTGTATTGCTGTACACCAGAAAGTACTCATTCTGTGTGCCATAAATATGACTCTCTGGAGGGGGATGGCATAATCTAGTGCTTGCAGTCAGAGGCCAGGAGCAGGACTCCTGGGTTCTATTTCTACCCAAGGTCTCATAGGTCAACGCAAGTCATTTAACCTCCCAGTGCCTCAGCAAAATGAGGATACTAATGCCTAGCTACATTTGTGGGGCATTTTGTGGTTCTTCAGAGGAAATGTGCCGTATAAAGTGAGTTATTTCTTAATTACTATTCTGAGAGGAGAGAAGAGAGATTTCCAGTGCACTTTACAACTTGGCTCCTGCCTAGATGACCTCCGACTCCCCAGTCCTGCCATGAGTGCAGGGGACTGGACTAGATGACCTCTCAAGGTCCCTTCCAGTTCTATGATTCTATGCTCTGCCAATCTTCTTACCTTGCCGCAGTTCTTGACTCCTTCTCCCCCTCCTGACCTCATGCCTTCTTTGCCCCTCTCTTCTGGAAACAGTTCCCCTTTCCTCCTTCAAATCACTTCCAAAGCACAACCTGTTCCTCATGGTAATCCAGCAGCAATGTTCTCTTGCCACTCTTTCTCTCTGCCCCATTGTATTGTAACTGCTGTGCCTTAAGATTGCAGGCTCTTTGGGTCAGGGTATCTTGTTTTGTATTCGGTGTTTTTATCTGTTGTAAAATGCTACATGAAATTATCACATGGTATAAAGGATTGTTGGAGACTGATCTGTACCAAACACCTTCTACTGAACATTCCTGGGATCCAAACTTTGCTGCTGACCCCTTTATCTGTGATGAGCCAGACCAGAATGTGGGTCTGAAACCCTCTGCGATGTGGGAAAGTTTGGATATGGGTTGTGATCCAGACTGGAACACAGTAGCGCAAACCCAGCTGTAGCTCTTAAACAGCTGCCATGTTCCATCCCAGAAGTGGTTGCGCTGCAGTGGTGTGTGCGTTGATCCTTGTGTCTTTGCCTCCTTTACTCACTATGTACATGTTGTTATTTCATGTAATGTTTGCAAAGCACTGTGTGATTCTTGGATGATGAAAGGTGCTAAAGAAGTGCAAAGGACCATCCCTAGGTAATTCCTGCTGTAGGAGGGGACAGCCTTCAACGAATTTCAAGAGATCCCAACTTTCCCCTGGGAAACAGTCGCCTCTACATCCCACGTAAACAGGCCCACCGACAGCAATTACGAGCCCCAGGGCAGAACAGTCAGTGGGCCCCCATGCACACACAAGCCGCACCCACACGGACGTGGTCCGCCTGACATGTGGGCGGTGCTGCACCTGCGCTGGCTGGTGCCCAGTTCGCTGCTGGCTGTGCTGCTGGGTGCGCTCTTCTGGCACTTCCAGGGCTTCCACATGCCCGCCCGGTAGGGTTGCCAACTGTCTAATCGTGCAAACCCAAAGACCCTTGCCCCCCCGCATTTCCCTGAGGCCCTGCCCTGTCCTGCCCCTTCTCCAAGGCCCCACCCTCCTGCTCACTCCATCCCCCCTCCCTCTGTCACTCGCTCTCCCCCAGCCTCACTCACTTTCACCAGGCTGGGGCGGGGGGTTGGGTTGTTGGAAGGAGTAGGGGGGCAGGCTCTGGGAGGGAGTTTGGGTGCAAGAGGGGGTGAGGTCTCAGGCTCTGGGAGGGAGTTTGGATGCGGAAGGGGGTGCGGGCTCTGGGAGGGAGTTTGGATGCGGAAGGGGGTGCGGGCTCTGGGAGGGAGTTTGGGTGTGGGAGGGGGTGAGGTCTCAGGCTCTGGGAGGGAGTTTGGGTGCGGAAGGGGGTGCGGGCTCTGGGAGGGAGTTTGGGTGTGGGAGGGGGTGAGGTCTCAGGCTCTGGGAGGGAGTTTGGGTGCGGAAGGGGGTGTGGGCTCTGGGAGGGAGTTTGGGTGTGGGAGGGGGTGCGGGCTCTGGGAGGGAGTTTGGGTGTGGGAGGGGGTGAGGTGTTGGGCTCTGGGAGGGAGTTTGGGTGCAGGAGGGGGTGCGGGCACTGGGAGGGAGTTTGGGTGCGGAAGGGGGTGTGGGCTCTGGGAGGGAGTTTGGGTGCGGGATCTAGGCTGGAGCAGGGGGCAGGGGTGCATGAAGGGCTCAGGGGGTCGACACTTACCTCGGGTGGCTCTTGAATTCCAGAAGTGACCAGCACATCCCTCTGGCAGCGCAGTGGCTCCTAGGCAGGGAGCCCAGGGGGGTCTCTGCACGCCCTGCCCACAGGTACCATCCCCACATGTCCCATTGGCCGCAGTTCCTGACCAATGGGAGCTGCGGAGTCAGCACTTAGGCCGGGGCAGCGCACGGAGACACCCCCCTAGGGGCTTCAGGGATGGTGCCGGCCACTTCCGGGAGAGGCGCGGGGTGACGGGCGAGGGCGGGAAGGAAATCTTTTAAATTGTCCAGACCCCTGGGCAATTGCCCCCTTTGCCACCCCCACCCCATTGGTGGGCCTGCCCGTAAAACATGGCAATAGATTTTGGGGGAACCTCCTCATGGCATGCATTGAATGTACCATCACCCATTCAGTTCCCTTAGGACCTGATCCTGAACCTTTGAAGCCATTGACAGGTTTCATAGTAGCAGCTGTGTTAGTCTGAATCCACAAAAAGAACAGGAGTACTTGTGGCACCTTAGAGACTAACAAATTTATTTGAGCATAAGCTTTCATGGGCTATGCATCCGATGAAGTGGGCTGTAGCCCATGAAAGCTTATGCTCAAATAAATTTGTTAGTCTCTAAGGTACCACAAGTACTTCTGTTCTTTTTGAAGCCATTGAGAGCTTCGTCACTGTGCTCAGGATCATGCCTTTACGAGTTAAATCCTCTGAGCTCAGGACTCTGCCTGAAAATCCTAGTTAAATTACACCCCTCCTTAAGACTTACACACTGTTGACATGATTTGCTGCACGCCATGCACAAGAAGAGGGAAGAACGTTCGAAATAATAGTTTCTTTTGGAGCTATAGAAATCCCAGGCACCTTTAACACTAGTGATTGATTTTAGTGCTGGGATAGATTGGTAATTCAGTAGCTATCAACCCTGTCAGAAAAGCATTAGTCTCCCTCGGGAGACAGTTTTATTGGTGGCAGGAGAAGTTCATTGTATTGTTCGCTGCATTGCTCTTTGGTGGCTTATGCCTTATAAGCAGCCCGGCAGACTGTGGGCTGTTAGAGTGGCACATTCTCCTGGCCTTGCTATTGAGGGTGTAAAAAAGGCCCTGAACTCATCAGCTCATTCTTGCTTATCTGTATTATTTCAAAACTGTTTCGATTGGGTAGGGAATGGAAATTTATAAGGGTAATAAACCTCAGGCCACAAGCGCTGCGGTGATGAAAAGGCGTAAATAAAAGAATGTTATAAATGTCAGAGAGCAGATCAGTGAGCCTGGGATCAGACTGAGCCTTATAAATGAAACTTTAATACTTGCAGTTAATTCTGATTAAGCCACTGATGCGCAGACATTTTCAGATGCTGTCAAATAGCCCCATCCCTGAAACACACTAATCACTCGACTGGCAGGAGCAGGATTAAGAGAAATGCATGATTTCACTGTCAGTGAATGCAGAAATTATTGTCAGTCAGTGCATGCACTGTGTAAGGGAGAGCATCACAGAAACCCCATCTGACCAGAGTGAGAATGAAAAATAAAGGGCTGATTTTCCTCTTGCCTTTGCCAATGGAATCCTATTGATTTCAAAGGAGTTTCTCCTGACTAACTCTGGTACGAAGGAGAATCCAGCATCCAAATGGGGGCTCAGGCCAGTTCCCATTTATGTGAATACAAGGACCCATTGTCTTGAGGGGGAGTTGGATCAGGACCCTAGTACCCAGACGTAAACAGCTTTAAAGGCAAATTCTGCATTCTTTTGCAGTTCCCCTGCTCAATTCTGACTTGAGTTGTGTAAATCATAAAGCTGTGACTTCTTTAGACTCAGCCAGTCGTCCCCGGGTGTTTGTGTTCTGTGGGTTCCATTGGGAGGGGGTGGTGGTGGTAAAGAATCCGTTTTTCCACCCATGGGTTTTTTTTTTTTTTTTTAGGACTTTGATGAATAACAGTACATGAAGACAACTCGTTCTCTCCAAGCTGCTCTTTACAGAGGCAGATGGGTAAATAGTATTTCCCGAAGCAGTTGGGAGGTCACAACCTTTGGCCTCAGGTACAATAGACCTAAAATAATTGGCAGATCCTTAGGCATGGTGTATAACTGTCATAACTTTATGCCCTGAAGATTGAGATTGCATTGTGGCAGACATTTCAATGATGACAAACGACTTTGATTGTTGTGGGGAGGTGAGGGGGAAAGTTTGTTTATACAATTAGTCAAAGTGACATAGGAACTCCCGCTGACTCCAAGAGGAATAGGAATTTTTTCACGGTGATTAACCAAAACAAACATGTGGAGAAACCAGTGTCAAAGTATTTTAGAATGAAAAGTAAAAACAACTCCCCCCGCCTCACTCATAAAGCAGTATCAAACTGTGTTAGGGACGCCAAGTAGCAGCTGTAAATGGTATTTCAAGATACCCTGAAAACACACATTTAAGAGTGACCAAAAGAGAAGGCACGCATGCCATTAAATACATCCTTGTTATCTAGATCTCACCTCTGCAAGCCTTGACTCATGTGAGGGTGAGGATCTGCAGAATTGAACCATGATGTGGAGCAGGCACATGGCCTCATCCGGAAGTATGCAGGGCAGAGAAGTGAATAATAGGGCACTTCACATGGGAGTGAGAGAACTATTTGAGGATGATAGCGCTAGAGCAATCAATCTGAATGGATGTCTTTTGGAATGAATGAAGAGTGAATTGGAAAAGTGTTGGGATACAGGTTTGGCACTGGACAGCTCCAGTGGTTAAAAATCATGAGTCATGTCCCAAAAATCATGAGATTTGTTTAAAAATAATGAGATTTTTTTAAAAGGGTTTTTTATTTTGTGTGTGTGTGTGTTTTAATTTGCCTTCTGGTTTTTGAATGTTTTAAGAGTGCAGGTGGGTTGAGTTTTCAAGCTTTTTCTCTGCAAACATGAGGGTTAGAAACTTGCTTTCATATTGTAGATGAAAGCTGAGATTCTCATCTAAATCACATGCGTCTAGGAGCTAGGGCTTTATGAAACACCAAATATTGTGAGACTCACGCTGAAACTGCGAGTGTTGGCAACAGTGTTTGTTCCAACTCTAGATTTTGTCAGAAGACTCCATTAAAGGAAATGATGTGTAAAATTGTTCAGGGAGTCCTGTTTAAAATTGATTTTCTAAAATGTTAAAGAGAGGATTAAAAAGTAGACTTTTATGAGGTAATAATTATCATACTGTAACAGGGTGCTCCCCATGCCCCGCTGGGTTCAGCCTCCTGGCCCTGCTCCCCAGTGAGTCAGGACCACCGCAAGCTGGTGCAACCCCCGTGCTCTTTATTCCTGTGTCCGGTCCCCACCACCAAGCTCCAACTCTTTACAGCTTATTTACAGGTTTGGCCTCGCACAGGCCTCAGTGGCAATAGGGTAGCTGGCTCCTTCTGAGCTTATTCTCCCCTCCTGGTCTCCAACCTCCTCTCAGGCTCACTTCCTCCCAAGCTTTTAGCCCCTGTTAACGATGCTGGCAGGTGTGGCCAGTTTCCAGGCCAGTCCTAGCTAGTGGCCCAGTCTCAACCCATTTCCTCTGATTAGGGCTTCCCCTGCAGTGCCCTGCCACACATACACACAGGGTTTATAAAATTAAAAGTACTGGGCCCAATTTTCCCGTGACTTATGCCTTAGGCAACCCCAGTGACTACAGAATAAATCAGAACTGGATTAGGTTGATTAACTACTAATAATTCCTTTTCCTAACATCTGTGTGAGCAGGGTAAGTATGGTTACATATTTTTCAGATGGGGAAACTAAAGGACAGAGTTCAGTTTACACAAACAAGTTTTATACCAGTTTATTTAAAGTGGAGTTACTCCTGATGTACATCAGTGTATGAGAGAAAAAAATAGGGCCAATGAGTCAGTTGAAGAGCTGGAGTTGGAATGTAGTTGTCCCCAGCTCCAAGTGTTAAATGGAGACCTCATCTCACAATAGAGTGTCTACATTTCAATACCCTTCTCTTTTTCACCCTTTAAATCATCCTATAGTTTTGTTTGTCTGACAGTAAAGTCCAGCCCAGCACATCTGAGCCTGGCTTTGAAAACGAAAGGTAACAGTTAATTTGCAACACTGCCAGCCTTTTCAAAGCAGAATATAAAAAGACAACTGCTTTAGTCTAATGAAAGTGACAAGCAGGAAAGTCTCCTTTTAAATGCTGCAAATTGGCTGGGTGCATCACAGGGATAATTTAAAAGGAATCCGACAGGGTCATCTATAAAGAACAATCTTTCCACTTGTCAGAAGAGTTTCAAATCTCCAAAAATTATCGGTGGTTGAGTTTGCAGGATGCCTTTTGAAACTGGCAACATTTTTGCTCTATCAGTAAATATATTGTCCTATTAGATGTAATGTTAAGACTTTTAGGGAATAGCTACACTGCAGTTAAAAACCCGCGGCTGGCCTGTGCCAGCTGACTTAGGCTTGTGGAATTCAGGTTAAGGGGCTGTTTAGTTGCGATGTAGATGTTTGGGCTCAGGCTGGAGCCTGGGCTGTAGGACCTGGAGAGGTGGGAGGGTCACAGAGCTCAGGCTGCAGTCTGAGCCCGAACGTCTACATCACAGTTAAACAGCCCCTTTGCTCAAGCCCTGCAAGCTTGAGTCAGGTGGCGTGGGTCAGCCACGGGCAGGGTAGACATACAGTCAGATGACTTTCTGAACAGATAACTACTTACAGCAAGGCATCAGGTTAGCACACGCTAGTCTTTAAATCTCCACTCAGTGCAGTTAAAAAAAAGAAAAGAAAAAGAAAAATTGAATAAAAATATTTCTGAATTTTTCATTGTGTATTTCAGTGTTTGTGAAATGTGCTGGCTTATTAACAATCTAGGGTGGTGGGTGGAGCCCACCAGAACAAAAAGCCCACCTCTTAGACCTAGACCTCTACATTTAACTGATTATGGAATGAAAAACAGGGAAGTAAGTGCAGGTCACAGGCTCAAAACAAGGGATCCACTGGGGGACATGCAGCAGAGAACCCTGGACAATGTCCACTGCCTCAAGGAGTCCAGGGAGTCAGTTGATGCCTCCCAGAGGAACTATTACTGGATGCATGCTGGCCTATTAAATCCTGAATTGATGGACGGAGCCCACCAAGCAACTGAAGGCCCACCCCTCAGATAAGGGAGGAGCCACAGGACTGAAGACTTAGCGAGTATGGAGAAAAACAAATGAATAGACTGGAATGGGGTGAAGATCCTAGGTACAAAATGAGGGAACCTGAAGCACAATACTGTGGACAACGTCCACAGCTCCATGAAGGAGTTCAAGGATGCAGCCCAGACAAACTCAGGTCAGCATGTATCAGGGTGATTTATACCTATCTTGTAGAGCTGGAAGGGACCCTGAAAGGTCATCAGGTCCAGCCCCCTGCCTTCACTAGCAGGACCAAATACTGATTTTTGCCCTAGATCCCTAAGTTCAAGGATTGAACTCACAACGCTGGGTTTAGCAGGCCAATGCTCAAACCACTGAGCTATCCCTCCCCTCATTTGAATTTGATTTGAATTCTAGGAGGCAGTGGGTGGAGCCCACCACACTAACGGACCTCCCCATCAGGTGCAGGAGGGAACACAAGACCCAGAGAACAAGTAATTAATTGGAACAAAAAATGCTAAAACATGAATGGAAGCACAGGTCAAAGATTTAAAAGAAGGGTTGCAGATGGGGGCTACCCAGCAGAGAACTCAGGACAGTACCCAAGCGGAGAGACTATGAAACTTGATTGGAGGAACACCAAGACTTCAAATTGGTGAGGACTTCCTATTTAAACACAAAGAGAGGCACATAGAAAGATGCAAAGAGAACTAAATAAATGTGCAGCTTGTTTAAACGACACTGTGAGGCTGGCAGGGGTGATGATGTCGAAGTAACAGGAAGTAGTAGAAAGGTATAAGCTACAAAGTAGGGAGAGTTTATTCTGTGGGGTGGGATGAGATGGAATGAAATTGAGCAAAGGAAAATTTAGGCTGAAGAGAAGTTGCCAAAGAGTGAAAGCAATTAAAATCTGGAGTAGCATCTTGCAAGTAGTCTTATTAATTCAGTCATTTGAAACTGGACAAGACAGTGTTCTTGAGAATCTTCTGTAGGAAATAATCCTGCAGTGGCAAGGAGATGGGAAAGGTCACCTACTAAGTCTTTTCCATTTCTAACTTCTCTGTGTCTGTGATCTGAATGCTTTACAACTTTGGGATGAATATGGATTTCTGATGTCATGTTTTCTCAGCTCTTTGAACTGTAAAATAGACTCAGCAAATATACTGCTCCCAAGGATTGCTCCCAACACTCTCCTATAGGGTCTTTTTTTTTTTTAAACAATAATGTTACATACGTTTTTCAAGTACGTCATTTTTTAAAATGGTTGCAGGCTAAATACACCTCTGGAATTAAGACCCACCCATCACACACTGTAAGTGCTAAATCTATATGAGAGCTTTCAGCACTGAGATCTTTCTGAGACTGAGACCATTAATGTTAACTTTTGATCTTCCCAATCACAATCTCTCATAAATTGTTATTGGCCGTATGTGGAAATGTCCACGTTCCATTGATCCCTTCTGAGTAATTTGCTACAATCCAATGAATTAACATCCCTGTACACATTGTCTAATTACAGGAAATCTTGTTGGTTACTCTATGATTTGCAAGGGCCAATTTTTCCGTTAGAAATGTTTATTGCTACTTTTCCGCAATTGTTCAATCTATGTTACAATCACCTTGTATAAAGATCTTTGAACTGTGTCTAGAAAAGCCTGCAGCTGTTTCCTCCCCCTTCCCAGTCTCTCTCTCTCGAGTAATATTTGATCCAGTGTCTCTGAAAACACACCAGCAATAAAGGGTATATTATCCTTAGCAAATATCTTAATCATTGCAAATCTCAGTTGCCCTACAAATGACTGCACTGGGGATTAGAGTCAAGTAAACCATTTGCTGAATATCACTGTCACTTTTCCTCCACCATCTAAGCACATTTAATTTTCAGGGGGAAACATGAAACCCACCACCGAACGCTTGCATTTAGACTGAGTTGTACACATACTGTAGCAGTTTGAGTAGGTTTAGGGCCAGATTGTGACTGGCCCCTGAGCAGGTGCATGAGAGAGAGAAAACATAAGGCACATTCATCCCCATCCACCCAAGCAGCCTGTGCTAGTCTAGTCCTTTCCTATATTTATATGAAGCCATTGTGGACACTTCCTGGTGGTGTGACCTTTGGCATGGCACCTCTCCATGCCTCTGTTCCCCCCTTCAGCCCATGTCTATTTAGACTATAGGCTCCTCAGGACAGGGACTGTTGCTTACTAAGCATTTGTAGAGTGCCTAACAGGATGGGGGCCTGGTCTAAGTTGTGGCCTCTGTGTGCTCCAGTCATACAGATAATAATATAATAAAGAGAAGTTCAGGACACATGGTCTCCTGTGACTGAACTTCCCTGGTCTCTTTTGGATGTGTGCAAAGTCAGGGTTTGTTCCGCCAGCATCAGCTTTGCAAGAGCAGGACGACGTCCTGTGACATCCGGCTGTCTGTTTGAAATCAGATTTGAGAGCAACTTTGTGTATCTGTTTGTCTGACAGGCATGAGCAACTCCCAGCATAAAACAAGCTTAGCACAGGTCCTAGTGACTCACTAGGGGAAGGCTTCTGTTCAGCTCCAGTGGAGCTGCTGTTGCCTGCTGACCACAGTGCGTCCAGTTCACATTCCAGCTGTGTTAATGGGCGGGACATACATGTAGGGTTGACAGAGGGCCCTGTGGTTAAGGAACAGGAGACCTGGCTTCTTTCCTTGTCCCTGCCACAGGCTTTCTGCCTGGTCACAGACAAGCCATTTAACCTCTGTGAATTAATTTCCTTATCTGGCAAACGGGAATACTGCTCACCTCTCACAGGTGTGACGAGGCTATATTAATTAATGTTTGTAAAAGCTTTGATAATTCCTGGTGGAAGGGGCTATACTAAATGCAAATTATTATCATCTTCATTATCATAGCAAATATGGTATTTGGGTGGGGATCCTTCTGCTCTCTAAGTCCATGCCAATCTCTGGGCACCAACCAGCAGACCCCACTGTATCTACCAATGTATGCTTGAGGGGGAAGGAATCTGTTCATGGTTGGCTTACTTTTTTTTCCTGTTCACTGTCTGCACATTGCTGTGGATCAGCTGAATAACGAGACGTTCTGTTTCTTTCCAGATGAGTACAAGAGTAAAGTAGCCTGTGAAGATGACAAGCTGAGACTGAGCTGTAAGAAAAACATGGTCATAGCCATTTACTCTGCTATTTTTGGAAGAACTCAAGGAGGCAGCCTGGAATGCCCCTACCAGAATTTAGGGATGCCTACGATAGGTAAGAAGAGCAATGGGCTGTGCACAGGGTGCAGTGCTCCATGCTGGTGATTGATCATTTCATTAGTATTAGTGTGACCTCGCTGGCCTTGCTCATTGTTAGGAAAAGTGAGAGAATTGCCTAGTGGGGTTAGCTCCAGGTTTGTAAACCCACCTCATCTCCACCCCTGGCTAGAATGCTGCCCCCCACTAACCACTTCTCCACCAGCTTCATGTCACTCTCATCTTTCCGTCATCCTGTTTGGTGCCCTTTGATTTGCATGGGCAAAGACACTAACTGCCCTTGCAGAAATAGGCCACAGTTGAGCATGGATTTCTATGCAAACATGCCAGGTTTCTTTAAAAAAAAAATGTGGCCCCATAACTAGGGCCTGATCGTGCCAACTTCATTCATGCTCATGTGACTAGACCCACTGATTTCCTTTTGCTCTACAACGGAGGTCAAGTATGTCCTGGAATATGTTGAGCTTGCAGGAGAATCTCAGGGGTAGGAAATAGAGCTGGTCAGAAAATGAGGGATTTTTTTTTTTACCTGATGAAAAAATTTGGTATTTTTCACCCAAAAAAAAAAATCATCAAAATATTTTGGTTCAGAAATGCTGCTGTGCAGTGTCATGAGTAGATCCCTGTGTAGATCATGATTTTTTTAAAGAAAATTTGTAACTGTAAATGGCAAAGTATTGAATTTTATGGTGTTGATATGGAATGAATTCTACAAGTAAATTTAGTCAATTTCAAGGATGGGATGAATTTTACAAGTAATGTTTAGTCAATTTTGATTAATGTTATTTATAAAAGTCATGCTGTCTTAAAACTGACTAGGTAAAGTAATTTTTTGTAGACATTTTCCTTTGAAAATAGTTAAAAATCATGGTTTGGGGGCATTTTCTTGATTTCTGTGCTCTTTGTGAAATTGTGGTTTATACAGGATCCTACTCGTGAGAGCGATAGTTTGAATACCTCATGCTCCTACTCTCTTCTGTGGGCATGGATCTCTGGTCAGACTCTCCCGTGATGAGCCACAGTCTCCTGTGAGAGGAGGCCATGCATCATGGCAATCACATGGCTACAGTGCATCATGGGCTATGTAGTATGGCTGAGGAACCTGGCCAACAGAGGAAAATGGGAGAATGAGGTACCTGAACTACAACTCCTTAGAGGCTGCGCAGTGGCATTTGAAAATGAAAAACTTTTTAGTTTTTGGCCTAAAAATATTTTGGCTTTTGGGCATGTAGGTTATCAATGAAAAATCGATTTTTTGTGTGTGAAAAGCTGATGCCTTTTTGCAAAACCACCCCCATGTTTAGTTGAAAACCTAAATTTCTTTCAAAAACAGTTGTGACAGAACATTTTTTGACCAGCCAGGACTAGGAAGGTAGTTGGGATGGAGAAGAGGGAGAAGGAATCTTGTTAATAAGTGACTGGTGTGTTGGAGGTCATAGAGGAGGGGAGATTTCGGCACTATCATTAATGTGCTCTAATGACACAAGATGGGAAGCTATCAGGGACTTTTCCTGGGGCGGGATGTAATGGGAGGTATCGTGGAGTCCTTTTGGGGACAGAGTTATGCTGGCATGGTGTCAAGACACTGCCAGAAGAAACAAATTGTGGATGTCGAGCTCACCAGGGAGGGACCCATATCCTCCATAATGGAGGTCAGATTCTTGGAGCCCTTTGGTATGTTTGTCATGCTCTTTATCCTGCATATAAATGGGAGCCAGTGGAGAGAGCTTGGGAGTCCTCAATGCAGGGTGCTTGGCTTAGACCAGGACATGATGGTCTAGATAATGCTTTGTCCTGCAGGGGACCTCTCAGTCCTACGATTCTATGAGTCACACAGAGTTTTGGTTTGCATTGTGAATAGGTTTTTTTAGGATTGTCCCATGCTTATTCTTTACTGGCTTTTTAACACAACGTGAGCTGTATTCTAGCTCAAGGAGGTTCCTAACATCCATAACTTGGCAACCAGTTGGTTGGAGTTATGCTTAAAGAGAGTTGAGATGTGGTTCCCAGTTCAGTTTGAACCCCAGTGTAGACCAGTCGCAAATGCAACTCTGTGTGTGTATGTTATATATACGTTATCTACGTATATGTGTATGTCTGTGTATCATTTATGTATATCTGAGACAAGAACCCATCTGAACGCTTTAGGTTCTGTGAGGCTTTATTAGCCAAGCTATCACGCTGCTATGGTGCAGATTTTTGTCAAGTTTAGCAGACTAAATATTTGAGTCTACTTATTGAGTGTCTCATTCAATATTCTCTTCCCTTCATCATGCCCTGAACCATGTATAAACTGCAGATGAGTGTATTAGCAACAGATGTCACAAACTGCCTGTGGCTAAGACTAGCTAGAGTTTATATTTAAAGTTGTTGGGTTTTTTTTTATTTTTTTAAAAAGAAGAAAGTTAAAATGGGGGGGAAATCCTCAAAGAAAGCTGTTAAATTGCATCATGTTACGGTCGATTTATGGTGCCTTTAAGTAGCTTCTTTTCTGCCAGGCAATCTACAGTTGCATACGTTCATATGCTAAACATCCATAAATTTAAAAACCACACAAAAACCATCTGTTCTCTAGCCAGTGTAAAATGAGTTTGATGCTCTTGGTCTAGTAGGGTCGCCAGGCATCCGGTTTTCGACCAGAATGCCTGGTTGAAAAGGGACCCTGACGGTTCCTATCAGCAGTGCTGACTGGACTGTTAAAAGTCTGGTTGGTGGTGCGGTGGGGCTAAGGCAGGCTCCCTGCCTGCCCTGGCTCCATGCAGCTCCCGGAAGTGGCTGGTATGTCCCTGCGGCCCCTAGGCGTAGGGGCCAGGTAGGCTCCGTGTGCTGCCCCTGCCCTGAGCACTGGCTCTGTAGCTCCCATTGGCCATGGTTCCTGGCCAATGGGAGCTGCGGGGCTGGCGCCTGTGGGCATGGGCAGCGCACACCATGCAGAGCCCCCTGGCTGCGCCTCTCCCTAGGGTCTGGACATGCTGGCTGCTTTTGGGAGCAGCACAGAGCGAGGGCAGGCAGAGAGCCTTTCTTAGCCCCTCTGCGCCGCCAACCGGGAGCAGCCTGAGGTAAATGCCGCCTGCTGGAGCCCACACCCCAAACCCCCTGCTGCAGGTCAGAACCCCCTCCCACACCTTAACTCCTTCCCAGACCCTGCAGCACCACCTCAAAGCCCCTTCCCCAGGTCGGAACCCCCTCCTTCACCCAAACTCCTTCCTGGAGCCTGCACCCTGAACCCCCACCCTCATCCCAACCCCCTGTCCCAAGTCAGAACCCCTTCCCACACTCCAAACCCCTTGGCCCTAGCCTGGACCCCCCCTCCTGCAGCCCAAACCCCTCATCCCAGGCCCCGCCCCAGAGCCCACGCCCCCAGCTGGAGCCTGTCCTCCCTCCTGCACCCCAACGCCCTGCCTGAGCCCGCTCCTGTGCTCCAAGCGCCTTGGCTCCAGTCCGGAGTCCTCTCCTGCACCTGAGAGCCCACACCCCCAGCCGGAGCCCTCCCCACCTCCCCCTCCTGTAACCCAACCCTCTGCCCCAGCCCAGTGAAAGTGAGTGAGGGTGAGGGAGAGTGAGCGACAGAGGGAGGGGGACTGGAGTGAGTGGGGGGGCGGCCTCAGAGAAGGGGTGGGGAGAGGCAGAGCAAGGGTGTTAGGTTTTGTACAGTTAGAAAGTTGGCAACCCTATGGCCTAGTTCCTAGAGGACAAGCGTCCACATCACAAACACTTGCACCGCAACTCCCGTTCATAGCCAGCGCTCTCAGCAGGGAGGCAATGGATAGACTGGCGTATAAAATTAGCCTCTATCCCAGCTACAGGTGGTCCCTCGAGGCCAGGGTGGAGAGACATTGGCTGGGGCAGTGCGGGGAAACCGGCACCTCTGTGGTTGCCTGTGTTGTACCTGCTCTTTACTAAATGCAGAGCTTTAGTCTCCAGGGCTGCCAGGCCAGCACTTCTCAGGTGCTAAATGCTGTTTCTGTGCAGGCGTGAGAAGTGGCCGCTTAGAAGTCTGAAGCATGCACGATGGGTATCAACAAGAAGTGGTGACTGGTATGATGGCATCTGTGATATTTGTGGAGCATTGCAAGCTCCTTAGTGGTGCCAATGCTACATGAACCCAGGCACCTGCAGCACAGTTGAGCAGTAAAGAGCACAGTTGTGCTGCGAGCCTCATTGCAAATTCCAGCTCATCTGTTCTGGGAACGCATGCGAAAAGGGATACATCCTGGCAGCACAATATTGGAGTCAAGATCTGCTGTGCGAATGTCACTGCATTTTATCCTTCCTTGGGCGCTGAATGGGAGTGACAAAGGGCCACATTCTACTCTCAGTGGCATTGATGCCACCTCACTGGAGTTAAGGGGATTGGTTGCATTTCTGTAGTTGAGAGCAGAATTTGTCCCATTACAGGCAAGGATGGAAGGAGCCAGAGGAGGTAGAGCACAGCTGTAACTGTGTGATGATAAACTGTGGAAGATGATGGCAAAGCTATTGGAATCCATTGGCTGTCATACTGTCCAAAGTCATAGATGTGGTGTTTTCCAAACCAGCCTTTAGCTCTTTTAGGTGAGGTGCATATTGTACTGATCCCCTCAGAATACTGTCTGATTTTAGCATGTGGGGCACGATCAGCTAATTTAGAGAGGAAGATCCTCCCTGCAGTTTTGGCTTGTCAATTAAATTTAATTACAAAAGATGTTGTACTTTAGAACAATGTGATGGGCATGGTAGAAATGCCTACATAGTTAGTTAGTTGCAATCTGACCTAGTGGAAAGAGCACTGGCCTGCAACACAGAAGATCTGGGTTCTTTCCATGGCTTCTCCACTAGTCTGCTGGGTGACTTTGGGCAAATCGTGTAACGTGTGCAAAAATAAGTTTTGTCTTGTTAAAAGTTGGGCCTGCCAAATGTGAAGTCTCAGCTTACACCAGACTTCAGGGGAGCGGGGTTTCTCCTGGGGAACCTTTATCTGCTAGAGGGGAGAGGAAATGTTTCTGTGACAGAGGAGGCAGCATTGGTGGCTGCCTATTGGTGCCGGACAATGAAGGGAATGAGATGCAATGGGCTGTACACCTGGAAATACCATGATCTCATGGTTGCTGAGAGGAAGGAGGTGAGAACGCCCCCTCCTGACATTTTGGAATGTTTCGGGCTGTGTGTGAAGGGCGAAGGCTGTGGATTCATGTACACCTCTCATTTTGATGTTCCCCTACACTCCAGGAAATAGAGGCTATGTCTACATTTGAGCTGAGAGGTGTGATCCCCAGCTTGCATAGAAGTACTCAGGCTAGCTCAAGCAGAGCTCTCACGCTAAAAATATCAGTGTAGTCAGGGCAGCACAGGCAGTGGCTCGGGCTAGCAACCGAAGCACGTACCCCCTGGATCCCTGGGTGTGTACTCAGGCAGCTAGCCCGAGCCCAGCTACACTGCTCTTCTTTGCAGGCTAGCTCTACTTGAGCTAGTGCAGATACATCTACGTGAGCTGGGAATCACACCTCCCCGTTCAAATGTAGACGTACCCTGAGTGTGTGTATGGCTGGAGAGGGGTGAGTGGGTAGGTAAGGGTAGGCAGGTCCTCCTTCAACCCCCTCTACCCCTCACACGTCACGAGCGTGCGTCTAAACCTGCCTAGTGTGTTCTGTAGTTGCTGGCTGACCTGGTTAGCAGTGACTAGTGATACTGCTGGTGCTACACTTAGTCTCTCCCTGTTGTGACTGGGCAGCCTGTCCTGACTTCCTTTCATCTATTTTCTCTCTGAAGCCCCTAGGGGAGGTAGCTCAGATGATGGTGGAAGTGGAGGTGAATTGTAGAAGTGGTTACAACTCCTACGCTGGCTCCAAATGCGCAGAGCACAGGGTCAACCAATGTAAAACACATTCCCAGCCAAATCAGTGAAAAGCACATGGACTCTGTGCTTCGCTGCCAAAGCTAAATATTCCTAAAGTCGCTGCTGGGAACAATACACGGAGTGCACTGATACGTTTTCAGCACTGGGGGAGGGGGTTACGCTCCCAATTCCCATCAACAATCACAGGAGCTATGTGCGTAGCTCCCCAAGCCTGCTTCAGAGAATGTCCTCCCACCATGAGTCTGCCTAGCACTGCAAGCAGCTATGTTCCTCCAGAAGTAGATTAAAATGTCATGATTTGTAAATCAAGGCTTCCGCAAGGCTCTTCAGTTTTTCACAATCATGCTAGACGTAGCTATTGTTTGACAGCCTTTGATTCCAAATGTCAGGAGTGAACTAACTTTACAAATAAACTATATGCTTCAGACACCAGGGAGACCTCCATTCCCCCTTAGCTACAGTCTGGCTACACTCTGCGTATGTGAAAAAAACTAATATCATTCTGGGGTGTATTAGGTAACTGTCCTCCACTACTCAACACTGGTGAGGCCTCAGCTAGAGTATTGTGTCCAGTTGTGGGCACCAAACTCTAGAAAAGATATGGAAAAATTGGAGAGAGTCGAGAGGACAGCAACAAAAATGACAAAAGGTTTAGAAACACTGGGCATGTTTAGTCTTGAGAAAAGACTGAGGGGGGAACTTGATAACATATTTGAAGACTCAGGACTATTATAAAGAGGAGGTGGTCAGTTGTTCTCCATGTCCACTGAAGGTAGGAAAGAAAGAATGGGCTTAATATGCAGCGAGAAAGATTTAGGTTAGATATTAGGAAAAACTTGCCAACTGTAAGGATAATGAAGCTCTGGAATAGGCTTTCAAGGGAGGTTATGGAATTTCTGTTATGGGAGGTTTTTAAGAACAGATTGGACAAACACCTGTCCGGTCCTGCCTCAGTTCAGAGGACTGAATTGATAACTCTTGAGGTCCCTTTCATCCCTACATTTCTATGATTCTCTGATTGCTTCCAGTGTTGTTGTAGCCATGTTAGAGAAAGAGAAGGCGGGTGAGATAATACCTTTTATTGGGCTAACATCCGTGGGTGAAAGAGACAAGCTGTCAGGGCTGAAGAAGAGCTCTGGGTAGCTTGAAAGCTTGTCTCTTTCACCAACAAATGTTGGTCCAATAAAAGATATTACCTCATCCACCTGGTCTCCCTCTGATTCTGTGATAAGTTATCAGTTTTGAATTTCATGGCACTAGGGATTTGCATAAGGCCAGAAGGATTGGGCTGTTAGCAGAGAAGACTCTCCATGGGGAATAGACACTGGCCAAATCTGAAGTGATTTTCACTCAGCCGCTGTGAGTTGTGGGTAAGCAAGGAACACTGCATTTGTTTTTAAGATGAAAAAATGGCATTTTTCACTCAGTTTAGCAGATTTTACTTAAACCTTTTAAAAACAAATTGCACTTTAACATTTACGAGCATGTAAAAACAAGGGATGTTATGGGGAGGAAAGATGGCTTAGTGCAGGGGTTTTCAAACTCTGGATTGCAGCTCCGCAGGTTAGCTGCTGGCAGACTGGAGATGCTTTGTTTACCTGCGGCGTCCACAGGTACGGCTGATTGCGGCTCTCAGTGGCTGCGGTTTGCTGTTCCCAGCCAATGGGAGCTGCGGGAAGTGGCGGCCTGGCCCACGCTGCTTCCCCACAGCTCCCATTGGCCAGGAACGGCAAACCGGGGCCACTGAGAGCTGTGATCGGCCATACCTGCGGACGCCGAAGGTAAAAAAGCGTCTCCGGTCTGCCAGCAGCTAACCCTGCGGAGCCACGACCCAGAGTTTGAAAACCCCTGGCCTAGTGGATAAGTCTCTGGAGTCCAGTTCCTGGCTCTGCCACAACCTTTCTGTGTGACTGTGGGCAAGTCAGTTAAAGCCGATCTGAAAAATGGGCATTATCTCAACTACACTTGGGTGTTGTGCAGATAAAATCCATTAATGATTGTGAAATGCTCAGATACTATAGAATATCAGGTTGGAAGGGACCTCAGAAGGTCATCTAGTCCAACTCTCTGCTCAAAGCAGGACTAATCCCCAGATGGATTTTTCCCCAGATCCCTAAATGGCCCCCTCAAGGATTGAACTCACAACTCTGGGTTTAGCAGCCCAATGCCCAAACCACCAAGTTAAGGCCCTGAACTACCAAAACACTTAATCACATGCTTAACTTTAAGCAGGGGAGCAATACTACTGACTTCACTGGGAGTAGTTATATTTTTAAACTTGAGCATATACATCCCACTCTCTTGGGTTGGGGTCTAATGCCCAGATTGGTTTCAATGGGCATTAGGTGTCTTTGAGGATTTCGGCCTAAAGATTTGTCTACTATCAGCGAGCATTAGTGTCAGAATGGGGACTAGAACTCAGGAGGTCCTATGATCAGACCATGGAATGCTGGGGCAGACACAAGGAAAAACTGTAATTCCTTCCAGGGTGGGATGTCACCGTCATTTGCTACAAAGAGCTGCATTGGCTAAGAAATGAAATGACCCTTGTGACCAAATGTACAAATTCTCATGAGTGTCTGTATGGGAGAATTTGCAGAGAGAAAATGGATGAAGTCATATAGCTTGAGGCGGTTCATACAGTGGATGACTCCATCTCTCATCAGCTCCAATGACATAGGAACAGGGCAGTGAATTCTGAAGAGGAGTCTTTGGGTTCACTGCAAATTCTCTGGCTTTTGTCATTTCAAGGCAGGACTCAGAAGGTAATTTCAGTTTGTACTTAATTTCCTTTTCTTGGTGCGGACGTGTGTGTGAGTTGAACCAGAGCCATCATGGTACATCTTGTAAATACCTCTTATATTATTTACCTAATATATCTTGTGGTTCCTGTACCAATACTAGACTGTAGTGTACACATATGTATTTAAAATGTGTAGTGTAAAATTTTATCTCATAAGAAATTAGGTATTCAAAATATTCCTATGGGCCAAATTCTCTTTTACATTAAAGTGTCTTTACACTATCATGGCAATATAAAAAATGCCATAAATTGGAGATTTTTTTTGTCTCCCTTGCACAGTGATTTATGCTTCCAGATAGATGTAAAGAGGCCTTAGTGTAAATGTGAATCTGCTCCTATGTACTTACCTTTAAATTTAATGGAGCAACTATTGTATATGAGTATAGCTGATTATTAAGAACATGTTTTTTGAGCCTGAACAGTAAATATCTAATTAAAAACACAAGTATGCAGGTATGCGAGGTAAATGTCAGTTGGGGTTTAATTCATAAACAATACTTAACTAAATTTACATGAAATTCTTATCAGGATGCTAATTTAAATTGGGATGTTAGATGGGGTGGGATCTGAGTTACTACAGAGAATTCTTTCCTGGGTGTCTGGCTGGTGAGTCTTGCCCACATGCTCAAGGTTTAGCTGATCACCATATTTGGAGTTGGGTAGAAATTTTCCTCCAGGGCAGATTGGCAGAGGCCCTGAGGGGTTTTCGCCTTCCTCTGCAGCATAGGGCAAGGGTCACTTGCTGGAGGATTCTCTGCACCTTGAAGTCTTTAAACCACCATTTGAGGACTTCAGTAGCTCAGACATAGGTTAGGGGTTTGTTACAGGAGTGGGTGGGTAAGATTCTGTGGCCTGCGTTGTGCAGAAGGTCAAACTAGATGATCATAATGGTCCCTTCTGACCTTAAAGTCTGTGATTCTGTGAAAAGGCTGCTTTCAGAAAACTTTTCAACATTGCATAGTTTGCCTGTTTTACATTTTCTTTTAAAAACAGCTTAAGTATCTAAAATAACTTAAAAAAATCAAAACTATTATTGGATTACATACCGTCATATAAATATTATTTATCTAGCAAATAGTTTTTTTTGCCATGTGTCAAAGCTGATTCCCCACTCTGGCACTATGAATGCAGAAGGTGCGGGCCCACAAGGATTCTAAAAATTAATACTGGGCATTCCAGGCTGGTATTAAACTCCCAAGGTTACAGCTTCTCTCTGAACTTGGATGGGTAGATGCTGCCACCACCCAAATGCAAAAAAAACCCTTTTTGAGAACTCAGAAAGGTGCACTTGGGAATTCCTTTCTGGGGGGTACCCTGAAGCCCTTTCATCCCCCCCCCAACTCCCGGGAAGAGCTGAGAAAGAAAAACAAAGGAAATCAGCTGTTGTCACCAGCTAATTAAACATGTGCACAAACCTCTTAGGACACGAAAAATCCAATCCTGTTCTTAAAAAAAAGGTAAATTTTATTAAAAACAAAGAGAAAGAAAAAAAAATTACAAAAATTAAGCATCAAGATAGCTCTCTTGAGATTCAGCTTAAAGGTTACAAGCAAAACAAAAGCACCTGGGGTTAGCACAGAGGAGTCCACAAGCCAATAAGAAACAAAAGAAATAACCCTAGTCACATCTTCCTAGACATTCCCTGATTTACTTACATATCTGGGGTTTCAGATAAGCAATTCCTAGATATGATTTGATGGTTTTTCATACCTGACTTAATGCTTCCTACAGTATAGTTCAGCCCTGTTCCTGCTCCATGTCTTCTCTCTCTGGAGACCAACAGACAGACAGACAAACAAAGGGAAAGTTTTTTCCCAGTTTTAAAAAGTTCTAACCCTCCCATTGGCTCTTTTGGTCAGGTGCGCACTCCCTTCTTTTTACCTATTGGTTTTTTTTAACCCTTTTACAGGTAAAGCAAGTAGAGAACAGCTACCAAGAGGGATTTTATAGTTAATTGGCTGGCTGGGTGTCCATAAAAGGAAGCGGCTCCCCCCTTCATTTAGTAGATCAGGCCAATAATCGTTTTTGTTATGTTGAAACAAATAATTAAAATAATTTCCTTCTGGACATTTGGGATCATTTTAAAGCCAAGAGCCTGCTAGTGCAAATTTTTACAGCCAGGTTATAAGCCCCAGAAGAAAATGGTTCATAATGAAAATGCTGATACAGCTTTAATTTTAGTGGCACTAGAGGGTTGTGCTATAATATACAATATACCATTTGAAGAAATAAAAGGGGCATTTGTCACAGCTTTTAGTAGGGTTGAGTTTGTTTATCGATTGGTTTTGTAAAAGACACCCATCTCTTTAGCACTTGATATTAGTTAAAAACAATATAAAATAGATTTAAAAATGAAAGGCCAGATTGTGATCTCACTGATCTTGCACTAGTGTAAATCAGTAATAACTCCATTGAATTCCACGGACTTACGCAGGATTTACACCTTTGTAACCAGGTTCAGAATCCACATACCCTGCTGCAAAAATAGTTCAGATGTGAGTCAAGAACTCGACCGAACAGAAGCTTTACAGTGAACCCCTGAAGCTTGAGAAACCTAGGTACTGGGGAACCTTCAGGGGGTGCGGTTCTTGGAGTGTTTAACTCAAGATGCCCCCAGCAAGAAGTGACTTGCCAGATTGTATTATCACCGTGGGTAGGAGGGCGAGAGGTAATCTGTCAGATAAATAAGTCCCAGACTATTTGGAGCCTTTGGTCCCAACTCAGCAAAGATCTAAACAAGGGCTTAAGTATATCTGTATTCAGCAAATCACTTAAGCACATGCTGAATAGGGATGGACTGATGAATTTGGGATCCTTATATAGTGATGGATACATTGAACAGCAAGATCATTGTCTTGTTACAGTGGCTAAGCAATCAGCTAATGATGTCACTGATTCTGCCTTTTAGTTTGAATGCCCTGTAGCTCACAACTAGCCACCTGATCAGAAATTCTTGGTTCTATAAGACTTCTTAGAGCCAAGGGGCAGGTTGTTTTCAGATTCCAAATATAGTCCTCAAGCCTGCAAAAACTTACATGTGCTTAACTTTACAGATTGCGAGTAAGTCTTTGCAAGACTCGCGCCTTAGTCTCCAGTGCACTTTTGTATATGAATAAGGTCTCAAGACATACAAGTAAAAAAGGATTTCATGTTACATTTAATCAAACAAATCTGAATTTAAATATATAGCATCAATAATCAAGCCTGCACTTGATTCTTTACTGGCACATTTGTAGATGTAAGCAAAGGGTTTTTTTAAAGGCTGCTTTCTCATTTTTGGCCGACTGTGCTCAAGTTTCCTAAATTTCATGAAGTGTATGATGAGTAATTCGCTCCCTTTCAATCACATTTACTTTTCAGCAACAGCTGGCCTTAGTGTCACACCTTTTCAACTCTGAGATATAGATTTCTTACTGTAATTACCTCCCAACTGCGTTCAATAAATGTACAAATATTAAATGTTAAGTGCAGTTGCACTCTACACAGAGATTTCCTTGCTATCATGCATCTTGTATCAACATCTCCCTTTTGTTAATGCCAACAGTTCCACACAACCAAATGCACTATCAAGGATAGTCACTTTTTTCCACTCAGACATGGAAGTGCTTTTCTGAAATGTTTTTCATTAATAGTCTGTCTCACCCATTGCTAGAATTAGTCTCTCTTACTCACTGCTTTAAGGAGTGGGAATTTTTTTGCAGGCTTTACCAGGTCTCAGGAGGGGATTTCTATTGTTCTGGTTTCTGCAACGACAACATCTTAATTGATTTGTGTCTCTGGAGTCTTTTCACTGTCTCCTGGTCTTCCCTTCTCTGCCCTCTGCACTTTTTGATCCTCTCTCATTAGGTATATTCTTTTGTTTTGTTAAGTGTTGGTCTTCAGGAATCTCAGGGATGCAGGATTATTTGAGGCTTGGCTTTTTCACTCTTACTTGCTGTTTGAAGTTTTTTGAGGGCTTTATAAACTGCTGCCAGGAAGAGACACCAAGAGTATTTCTTATATGTATTTCTGTTGCACCCATTACTGTGGCATCTGGGCACCACTGTATTTGTAGAGCTATGGTTATATACAAACTAGCTCCCCATTATTATTATTTGTATTACTGTACACAGAGAGAGGCCTAAGATCCTTGGTCATGGATTAAAATTCCTTTATTAATTGTCTTTTAGGCTACACCTATACTGTACATCTCTTTTGACAGCGTGTGGGGTGTGTGCAGCTACTCACCGCAGTGAAAATCAGGCTGCATCCACACTATGGTGTGTCGCTACATGCATAGGCACCGACTCCATGGGTGCTGCAGGGCTGGAGCACCCAGGGGGAAAAAATGGTGGGTTCTGACCCCTATCAGCTGCCCCTTAGTGCCTCCTGCCTGCCGGCAGGCCCCACAGATCAGTGCCTCCCCCTCCCTCCCCGTGCCTTCTGCCTGCCGCGATCAGCTGTTTTGCGACGTGGAGGAGGCTCTGTGGGGGAGGGTGGAGAAGTGAGGACGCGGCGTGTTCGAGGGAGGGGGCGGAACTGGGCAGGAAGTGGCAGGGTGCAGCGGGGGCAGGAAGGGGGTGGGGCTTTGGGTGAAGGGGTGGAGTGGGGGCAGAGCCTGGGGCAGAGCCGGGGATCAAGCACCCTCCGGCACTTTGGAAAGTCAGCGGCTGTGGCTACACGTGTATCTCCAGAGCTGTCTGAGCCTTTCCCCGCTGCCTCCCTCTGGCCAGAGCCTTTCCCTGCTGCCAGAGTCTTTCACTGGGGTGCAGAAAGACTCCTGCAGCAGGGAGCTGCTGGCCATCTGCAGGGAACTGCTGGAACATTTCCCCACTGCAGGGAAGGACTCCTGCAGCGGGGAGGCAGCAGGACACTGCACTGCTAAAAACAGCAGTGTAGACAGGAAGGCCAGGCTTTGCGAGTAGAGAGCTCTGTAGGGTCCATACCCGGGTCCATACCCGCAGGATTCGGGAGTGTCTTTATTTCCCTAAGCACTGCCTCACCATCTACACTGCTATTTATACTCCTGCTGTGGGGCACGTAGTGTATGTTCTCTACATAGTGCTGAAAGAAGTGTGCAGTGTAGATGTACCCTTACATTGACTTTTAAAGACCCGTTCACACTTTAGCTATGTCTTTACACAGTGGGGAGTTGGAAAACATCAGAGATTTAGTGTGTTTACTGGAAGAGCTGTGACCAGTGCCATAGGAAGTCATCTTTTACAAGTTATCACGCCAGCTAAGTCTGCAGCCGTAGCAGGGACCATAAGTAACACTAAGCTTTCTTGCTTTATTTTAACTTTCTATTAAAGCAAAGTTTCAGTCAAATGTTATCATACAACATCGTACATTACTTATTCAGGATCAGGTTAAGATTTAAAAAGTTTTATGCGGGGGTTGAACGCTGTGTCATTAACAACTAGAGCAGAATCTTAAAAGAATGTGAGAAACGAACAGGGAGTGGGAGATGAACTCTCTTCCCTTTCATAACATCTTCTCACAGAGAGAGGCAGTTTTGAGTCACTGATGGGTAAAATGAGAAGGCAGTAAGACCTCCACCCCAGTAGCAAGGTTCAAATCACTTTTCTCATTCAAATCTTTTTCTCTCTCTCACTGAAGTTTGCTCATTTTGGCAGACTTCAGAGCAGATAACCACTGTGCTGATTCAGACCTCTCCCGACCTCCTTTGCAGGTACCAGATTTCTTTCCTTGTATTCAGCTGACCCCCGACTGCTCCTATCCTACATCCTCGCCTCCCTCTCATGGCCCTAACCATGTATCATTAAAAATACTCAGGGCATTAGAAAAACCTCAGTCTTGGACTGGTGAATGTTCTGTGCTGGAGAGAAATCCCTTTCTCAGCCCTGTAGGATGCTTTCCACTGGAGATATGTCACTTGTTAATTGGACATCTCTGAAAGGAATATGCCTCTTACATATTTCCTTCCATGTTCCCCTCGGAGATAGTAAGCAAAACTAAGAATTTACTGTAGGTTATGACTGTAGATAGAGGCACATTCTTGATTCGTGTACAACAATAAGTCATAAAATCATATTATTTATTAGACGTCTCCACTCAGCTTCCAATTCCCAATTCCTCACTCTAACATATGCCTTTGGAAGAGATGAACTTATGCAGTGTTGCTCCTTTTTGAGGCCTTTAATTATAGTTAATCAATGGATCCTCCTGACAAGTTAAACTCTGGGGTTTGCAGGATATGGTGCAAATGCAATCTGCAGTTAAACGTGGGAAAACAACACTAAATCTTTAAAAGAAAAATGAAATGAATACTATGCTTGCTGTGCTGAACACACAGGTTCAGAGAACATCCCTTTACAGATGGGTGGGGATTGTTTCTAGGGCTTTTATTTATTAATTAACAACTCAGCGATTTCGTATGATTCATGTATCAGACAAAGGCATGTTGGACCAATTTACAGCAGAGCTTATGAAGATTTGTGATGCACATATGAAAGAACAATTAATGCATTGAATCATGAGTATGGCCCTACCAAATTCACGATCATAGGATTTTAAAAATAGCAAATTTTGGTCAATTTCACGATCATAGGATTTTAAAAATAGCAAATTTCATGATTTCAGCTATTTAAATCTGAAATTTCACGATGTTGTAATTGTAGGGGTCCTGACCCGAGAAGGAGTTTGGGGGGGATCACAAGGTTATTGTAGGGGGCGTTGTGGTACTACTACCTTTACTTCTGCGCTGCTGCTGGCGGCGGTGCTGCCTTCAGAGCTGGGCAGCTGGAGAGTGGTGGCTGCTGGCTGAGAGCCCAGCTCTGAAGGCAGAGCCACCGCCAGCAGCAGCAGCGCTTAAGTAAGGATGGCATGGTATCTTATTGCCACCTTTAGTTCTATGCTATTGCCACCCTTACTTCTGTTGTATGCTTTGCCTGAACCATTCATCTAGATCTCCTCAAGATCCACATTTCTGGCTTTTATTGGTTTAAAACTGTGCTAAGTGGGATAACTGCCGTGAGCTACACATCTCCTTGCCAAGAGCAGCCAGTTACCTTCCTGGTAAGACAAGTAGGTAACATTAAAAGTGCACAAATGCAATCTCATTGGTGAAAATGGTTGGTTGTTTATTTCTCACCATGTGGAGATCTCCAGATGAATTCCAAACTAAGTCCTATTTAATAAATAGAGGATTTTTTGGAGTCTCTCAGTGCCAGAGGGCCCTTAATAAGAGTGATCTCCTGTGCAGATGTCACTGAATCAATGCCAGAAATAACTTGCTTAATATTTCCACTATAGAATTTGTGTCATTTGAAAACAAGCCCCAGGTATTTTGGGACCTCTACATTACTCTCTGCATGCACCACATCATGCAACTCAACTTGAACCTTGTGAACATTTTTACAGTGATGCTCGTGGGACCCAAGTGTAAAACAAAAGTTCAGAATATCACTTCTAAAGCTTTGAACGTCATGAAGGAGACTCCATGATTTATGAGAGTGCTGTAATCTCATCTATCATTCAGCTGTCTCTCAGACGTGTTATTGACATCTTCACTGTCAGTTAACAAGGGACTAAAGACTCTAGATTATGACATTTTGACATTCAGCTGAATGGCCTCCTTATCGCCAGCCCTTTGAAGTGGTTGATGGAGCTGGCCCTGTTTCGAGGGTCTGATGGCTCGCTGACATTTTTCATTCAATGTGTAATGCAGGGGATTGACACCTGGATGATTTCTCACCTTGTCGCTTCTGTGAGCGCCTGAACCATTCCTGTTTTAACTGCATAACAAGTTGTGATAATTCTATCCACTTTATGGCAATATCTGCAGATATTACCCCCCACCTTCTACATATCTCTGTATTATTGCTTTTAAAAATCACTTAATGTCTGAGAAATTTTTTCTATTCTATTTGTCCATATTCATATAGTTAATACCAAATATCACTATGAGACCCAAAATGCAGTCCAGTGTTTAGATTTGTTAAAGTCATTTTCACCTTAGTTCATGAGAACGATAGTGAACATCCTGATTTAAAATAGGTGGCTGAATATTCACCTTGTTGTTTTGCATATTCAAAATGTATCCAGATGAATGGGATGGTCCAATATGCCCAGCATTTCCAGCCACACTGGATATTTCTGCTTAGATTCAGCAATTAAAAGTTTAATTATTTTGGTCTTTAAATAGACATAGGGCTTCTCTACGCTACAGAGCGCTAAAGCTATGCCACTGTAGCCCTGTAGTCTAGAGACATTCTACAGCAATGGAAAGGATTTATTCATCACTGTAGGAACTCTACCTCCCTGAACGGCAGCAGATAGGTAGGCATAAGCAGTCTTCCATTGACTCTAGCCGTATTTACAGCAGGGGTCAGGTTGGCATAGCTACGGTGCTCCGGGGCATCAATTTTTGGCCTGGTCTACACTAAAAATTTAGATAGATGTAGCTACATAGAATCATAGAACTGTAAGAAACCTCGACAGGTCATCTAGTCCAGTCCCCTGCACTCCAGGCAGAACTAAGTATTATTTAGACCATCCCTGACAGGTGTTTGTCCAACCTGCTCTTAAAAATCCCCAGTGATGGAGATTCCACAATCTCCCTCAGCAATTTATTCCAGCGCTTAACCATTATTCCAGTGCTTAACCAATGGCTCAGGGGTGTGAAACCACAATGGTGAAAAATTCGCACCGCTTGAGCACTGTAGGTATGTCGACCTAACCAATGGCGTTGATGTGGCTTGGTTGATGGAAGCTGCTTGGCAGGGGTGTGTGTGTGTGTGTGCGTGGGGGGGGGGTTTGATGGAAAAACCCCTTCTGTCATGGATGTGTTTACACTGAGAGGTTACAGCAGCCTAGCTGCCGTGCCGCAGCTCTGTCTTTGTAGCCCCACATAATGTAAACAAACCCTATCACACCCCTGAGATGTAGCTATGTGGATGTAAACTTTTAGTGTACGCTAGGCCATAGTCAGGGTAAAATTCTGACCACCTGTTAAGACAAACATGGGAGTTCTCAGCTCTTCTGGTTCTATTGTTCCAGCCTGAAAGGTCGCAGACTTGCAACAACAGTGCTCTGAATGACATAGTCCATGGTATCTTCACAATCTGAAGGTTTGGAGATTTGGAAATCTACTCCAACTCCCCCGACAAACAAAAAAACGTCAACCAGCCAGCTAAAATAAACCAGTGAAAGAAAGACCCCAAGCAGAGTTTCCATGTCCGCCCTTTCAAAAAAGTGGAGAACCAGAGACACCATGAAGTCTACTGGGGAGTTCGCTCTTGCTATTGATATGGAAGGTACTCAGATACTGCTGCCATGGGGGTGTGTGATGGGGCATCTGCCCCCCACTGGCAGAAGAGGAGTTAAAGCAGCCCCAGGGAGGCGGCGCAGGAGGCAGCCAATTAGGAAAGGGCTTGTAGAGACAGCCAACTGGGGAAATGATTTTCTCTCTAACCCATCAGGGCCATACTGGGCCGTATAAGAAGGGCTGCTGAACAGAGAAGCTTCAGTCACTTCCTAGAGTTTGAGGAGGGAGCACTGGGTGCCCTGAAGGAGGGAGAAGAGACAGCACCATGGTCAAAGTAGTGCTGGGTAGGTCAGGGGAGCATGAGTGAGCTCCCGGCTGACCGCTTCCAGACTGGGGATCTGATACAAGGGCGGAGAAGGTGCTAGAGCTGCAGGGAAATGGCTCAGGGAAACAGATGGTGGGGATTGGAGGTGATGCAGTGTGTGAATGCCGCCCCCACCTCTCCTTTGGCCCCAGTTTCCACTGACGCACATAGCTAGACCCTGGACTGCAGCCTGCCACTGAGGCAAGAGGCTGGACAGAGGACTGCTGGCCCCCACATCGGAAGGGGTGGGGGGAGAGAACCGAGTGGGGCATGGCCGGAGGGCTGTGTCTAGAAGAGGAAACCGTGGTCCTGAGAGTGACACGGGTCCTGACGACAGAAGCGACGGTGGAGAGACACCTCTAGATGAGAGCACACCAGCAAACCAGAACTAATTCCCAAGATGGCCAGCAGAAGGCGCCATAGTGGTGACTCGCACCCCATCACAGGGTGCCATTATAAAAACCAAACATAGGTACATGGGAATTCCACAAGATGATCCAAAGTCCTTAGAATTCATGCGCATTCTGGTCATGTGACATTCTCTTAGGTTAGCCTATAGGGTGGCATGTGTCTGTAGTGGATTGAGCACTGAATTGTCCCTTAGGAGACCTGGCTTCTATTCCCAGTGCTGCCACTGCTCTGCTCAGTGATGTTGGGCAAGCCACTTCATAGATCTTGTGCCTCAGTTTCCCCATCTGTAAAATGGGGATAATAAAACTGACCTCCTTTGTAAAATGCTTTGAGATCTATAGAAGAAAAGTTGTCTGTAGGATCTAGGTATTATTATTATCTCTTTAATGGGGCATTTTTTCCCCTCTGGAAACAAACCTGCCTCATTTGTAACCTTGTTTTGTCAATGAGAAAGAAGGTTCCTGGTCTCTTCCCCCTCCCATCTGCAGTAGTTTGGTCACCTCTTATCTAGCCCGTGATTTTGAACTGATGAGTTTAGAGTTGTATCCTTTCCTGGTGCAGGCTTGGAGGCCTTGAAGTATTTCACATCAATGTCAAAGTGCTTATCTGTTGTTCCTAGCCTACATTGGATAGGTTTTCTCCCAAAGGTTCTGACAAGGATGGCGTGCACTCAGAACTGTTCCCTGTCTTTTTCCCTTTCAGAGTGTCAGTCAGCCACGGCTCTCCAGCTTATGACCAGACGCTGCCATGGAAAAAGAAGCTGCAGTGTGTATGCCAGCACCTATGAATTTGGTGATCCTTGTTACCCAGGTGTCCACAAGCACCTCAATGTTATCTACACCTGTGGTAAGCTTCTTTAACATTCATTTGGGAAACATGCTGGTTCAGAGATGACCCGCATCTGCCGATAGTGGGGTGTGGGGGGGCACAAGTAAGGGCAGAGTGAGGGCAGTGGCTTCAGCAGATGTTACTGAGCATGCTCAGTCCATGTAAGCATGCTTAGTACAAGCAAAGCAGTTATATCTGAGGGGGCACATGACCCCCCATGTGCCCTCTCTATGTGTTGCCTTTGTTCTGATTCATGAACTAAGTGGTCAACCTATTGTGGCAATGCATGGAAGTTTGTCATTCGCCAAGCTGATTGTGCAGTGTATGGCAACCCTGTTTGGGAATGTAGACTAACTAGAGGCCTGGCAGCCTCTGTGGATGGATTAATGCTGAGTTCTTCCTGTCAGCAGATTGATATGAAAAGCAGAATTTATGGAAAGAATATTTTTTAATTCATCCATCACCATCCCACCATATGAGCTTTGGTAAAGGGATAACTCTGCTGATGCTCCCATTCTGCATGGAGACACTGGCATATTGTTGTATTTGCTTGCAACAAGATTTTGGTCTCAAGTAGGGTCTCTGTTTGGTTCTCAGTGTCTATCATTTTAAACAAAAAAATAAGAAATACGTTGCTCCATTAGCACCCACTGAGTTAATGGGAAAAAACCCAAACATCATCAAACAAACCTTGGGGTATTTGCTATCCAAAGTAGTGTGATCAGTGGTAACTATTACATAGACGGTATATGGTTCCATGTGTCATAGTATTAGATGTACATTGTGGTTCTACTTAACCAGGCATCAGGGTTTCGCGGTAGAGCAATAACTATTCCTCCCCATGTTTCTGTGGTCTCAAAGCAGCATCAGGTCCCTCTTTGTCCAGTGATGGAATTTTACTGATTCATAACATTTGGGAATGATTTGTGTAGGGGCAATTTGCTAAGGGAGTTTGTTTATAAGTCTCTTACTTCCTTTGGCAGTAAAAGACAGGGAAGTGTATTTTGAATGGAGGTAGCAGAAGCAGAGTGGATTTTTTCATAGATTCATAGACTTAAGTTCAGAAGAGACCATTTTGGTCATCTAGTCTGACCTCCTGCACAATGCAGGCCACAGAATCTCACCCACTCACTCCTGTAACAAACCCCTAACCTATGTCTGAGTTATTGAAGTCCTCAAATCGTGGTTTAAAGACCTCAAGGTGCAGAGAATCCTCCAGCAAGTGACCCGTGCCCCATGCTGCAGAGGAAGGCGAAAAACCTCCAGGGCCTCTGCCAATCTGCCCTGGAGGAAAATTCCTTCCCAACCCCAAATATGGCGATCAGTTAAACCCTGAGCATGTGGGCATGTTGGCACAGCTCTGTGAATTTTCCTACTGGGGAGTGCCCTGTGAGTGTATTAGCTATCTTAAGCTATGGCTACACTTAAACTTCAAAGCGCTGCCGCGGCAGCGCTTTGAAGCGCTAAGTGTAGTCAAAGCGCCAGCGCTGGGAGAAAACTCTCCCAGCGCTGTCCGTATTCCACCTCCCTGTGGGGAATAACGGACAGCGCTGGGAGCTTTGACTACACTGGCGCTTTGTAGCGCCCCAATTTGCAGCGCTGCAGAGGGTGTGTTTTCACACCCTGCTGCAGCGCTGCAAATTTGTAAGTGTAGCCAAGCCCTTAGAGACCAGTAGGGAGAGCCTTAATATGGTGATGGAATAGAGCCTGATGTGATGCAACAAACATCCTGAAATCCAAATCGAAACCAAAATGAACCCAGGAGATGCACTTCCAACTGGAAATCTCTTCCTGATGCACATGCCACATTGCTGGGCCCCTGCATTATGGGCCTGATCCAAAGCACACTAGCGTCAATGGGAGTCTTTCTTTTTAACAAGCTTTGAATCAGATCCTGTATTCCCAGTTGCTAGTTACTGTGACTGGTTGCCCCCTTAAGATGTCCTCTGAGCCACCTGTTTTGCCAGCATGGGCCCCTTTTTTCCTGTCTTGCTGAGCCAGACTCTTAAGCCTCCTCCAGCATGCACGTAGGCATGGCCACACCCAGCTGCAGAACGACATAGACACTGAGATCAGCTCTGGGAAGACTCAGTTTAAGGGACTTGCCCCAGCACTCAGGTGTCCACCTCCCTTGGAGTGCAGACCCAAAGATGTATTGTCTTGTGCTGTAGCGAAATCTATAAAATGTAAGTTCATATATTCACCCCCTCTCTCAATGTGGAGGAAGATATGCACAACGTCTTGCCTCCCCCGCAGTTAGAAATTACAGAAACTGGGTTTAATAATAAACAAAACAAATGTATTAACTATAAAAGGTAGCTTATAAGTGGTTAAAGAGATAGCAAAAAGAACAAAGTAGATTACTAAGCAAATAAAATAAAACACGCAAACTAAGCTTGATTCATTAAAGAAACGGGTTACAAAATATAATTTAAAAACAACGAGGAGTCCTTGTGGCACCTTAGAGACTAACAAATTTATTTGGGCATAAGCTTTCATGGGCTATAACCCACTTCATCAGACGCATGGAGTGGAAAATACAGTAGACAGGTATAAATATACAGCACATGAAAAGATGGGAGTTGCCTTACCAAGTGTGGGGTCACTATAGTTGTATTTATACTCTGGACATCATCAAATTAGGCCTGAATAAAGACTGGAAGTGGCTGGGTCACTACAAAAAATAATTTTCCCTCTGTTGACGTTCACCCCTTCTTGTCAACAGTTGGGAATGGCCACATCCACCCTAATTGAATTGGCCTCATTAGCACTGACACCCCACTCAGTAAGGCAACTCCCAGTTGTGGGGTCTCTTCCAGGGATTTATATACAGCGCGCACTCAGTTACCGAGTCCCTCACATCATGTTATCTAAAACAGGGAGGCATTTTCAGCTGAACTTAAAGGACATAACTCTGCTTCAGATAACAGGGAAGCTTCAGAAAAATGAGGCGTGGATAACTGAGGAGGAGACTAAGAGCCAGGGAGGGGACTATAAGGAAGCTTTAATATAATGGTGTTTAAGCACTTTAGCTCAGGCTGGGTTCGCATGAGACAGAAGAATGACTCTGCTTTTTGCAGCATGGGAAAGCAGAGTCAAAGAGAACTGAGGATGCTCAACCATTAGGCACAACTACTGGAGATGATGGCATAGTGGTCGAAACATCAAGTTGGAACTCTAGGTTCCCTAGGCCCATCACTGCCTTTCACACGACTGAGGTGATCAGTTGGTTGTGTGCAGTTTGTTGTGTGTAGGTCTTTCAGATGAACTCTTAAAAAATCTGGGAGCCTGTTTTCTCTATGTAACTGTTAAATAACCATGGTACTTTTTATAAAAGCAGATATTTGCCCAAGAGCCCTTCACTAAAATCTCCTCATCCTGCATTGGTGTGCTCTGGCTACTGCCCTTAACCAAGAGCTGGCTGCATATCAGTGCTGTTGCATGTGTCCATAGCTTGCAAAGCACTTTAGGATCTTTCTGGGTGAAAAATGTTATAGATGTGTGCATGATTGGGGTTTTAAACTAGGCTAAAATATAATATCATAATTGTCCTGACATAAATAGGATGAAATTCAATAAGGACATTTGCAAAGTACTACACTAAGGAAGGACCATCAGTTGCACAAATACAAAATGGAAATTGACTGCCTAGGAAGGAGTACTGCAGAAAAGAATCTGGGGTGATAGTGGATCACAAACTAAACATGAGTCAACAATGTAATATTACTGCAACAAAAAAGCTAACAACATTCTGGGATGTTGTAAGCAAGACACAAGAAGTAATTGTGACAGTGTACCCCATAAGGCTTTATGGGTGGGGGTGCTCATAAATGTATGTATGATATAACTGGAATAGGGTTTTGCTACATGTAAAGGTTATGATCTACTGGTTATGTTCATCCAAGTTGTATGCAGGCACCATTTGTGTGTTCAGAGTTATGAACATTGGCTGTATAATTGCTTGATTTCTAAGTAGTTAAAACATTTGATCACTTCTTGGGAAAGGAATGTGCAAATTAAGTGCTCAGTCCAGAAGCACTTAACAGACAAAAGAGCTTGGAAGACTCCAATCCACATAAGAAGTCTACCTGAGGACATTCAAGGTAGCATGTGGGTAATGACTGCTGCCTGCAGGTCCTGAGTCATGCATGGGCATATGACTTGCCCATGTGATTCCAAATCTCCATTTTGTGACTGGATTCTACACAGGGTGAGGAGGGGGTCTCCACCCACAAGAGAGAGTCTGTTTAAACCCCTGGGAGACCTCTCCATTTGGTCTTCAGCTGGCTAAAGAAGGAGCCTCTCCACCACCCCAGGATACTTAAAGGAAACTGAAACAAAGAACAATAACTACAGGGGGGGTGAGTGATTGCTGGACCCAGGCTAAAAGGAGATTAGCCTGTAAAAGGGAGCATTCTGGAACTGGTGAGGATCTTATCTGTATTCAGTTTGATTAGACATAGATTTGCGCATTTTATTTTATTTTGCTTGGTAACTTACTTTGTTCTGTCTGTTACTACTTGGAACCACTTAAATCCTACTTTCTGTATTTAATAAAATCACTTTTTACTTATAGTTAACTCAGAGTATGTATTAATACCCGGGGGAGCAAACAGCTGTGCATATCTCTCTATCAGTGTTATAGAGGGCGAACAATTTATGAGTTTACTCTGCATAAGCTTTATACAGGGTAAAATGGATTTATTTGGGTTTAGACCCCATTGGGAGCTGGGCATCTGGGTGCTAAAGACAAGCACACTTCTGTGAGCTGTTTTCAGGTAAACCTGCAGCTTTGGGGCAGGAATTCAGACTCTGGGTCTTTGTTGAAGTACTGTCTGGCTCGGCAAGATAGGTGCTGAAGTCCTAAGCTGGCAGGGAAAACACGGCTAGAAGTAGTCTTGGCACATTGGTTGGCAGCTCCCAGGGGGGTTTCTGTGATCCAACCTGTCACAGTAATTCTTCCACTTTACACAGCACTGGCAAGACCTGGAGTATTGTGTCCAGTTCTGCGTACCACACTTTGTGAAAGATGTGGACAAATTGGAGAAAGTCCAGAGGAGAGCAACAAAAATGATTAAAGGTCTAAAAAACATGATCTACAAGAAAAGATTGAAAACTTTGCTTTGCTTTGTTTAGTCTGGACAAGAGAAGACTGAGGAGGCATATGATAACAGTCTTTCAGTATGTAAAAGGTTGTTATAAAGAGGAGGGTGATAAATTGTTCTCCTTAATCACTGAGGAGAGGACAAGAAATAATGGGCTTAAATTGCAGGAAGGGAGATTTAGGTTAGACATTAGGAAAAACTTCCTAACTGTCAGGGTAGTTAAGCACTGGAACAAATTGCCTTGTGGAATCTCCATCACTGGAGTTTTTTAAGAGCAGGTTGGACAAACACCCATCAGGCATGGTCTAGTCCTTCCTCAGTGCAGGGGACTGGACTAGATGACCTATCAAGGTTCTTTCCCATCCTACATTTCTGTGATGGAATCCTTTGTTAGGGCCAAAGAGGATACATGGCAGGATACATGAGTGACTCAGGCAAAACTCCAGTTTGACTTCACAAGGAGTTTTGTCTGAGTAAATATTGGGTGGGGAAGGACTTCAGGATTTGGCTTTTAGTGATGATGCATGTCATGCTGTACTACTGTGTGTGATCCTGCAGTCTGAATTCTATCACTCTTCCTGCTCATCCATAGAATGAGGTGCAAGCAGTCTTGTGCCAACGGTAGGGTGACCAGATGTCCCAATTTTATAGAGACAGTCTCAGTTTTGGTGTCTTTTTCTTATATAGGCTCCTATTACCCCCCCACCCCCTGTCCTGATTTTTCACATTTGCTGTCTGGTCACCCTAGCCAACAGTGGTGTGGAACCACTGACCTACTCCAGAGGGGACCGTGGAACTGAACATGTTGATGTAAAGGTTGGGATGGACGTGCAGGTGGAATATCATATTACTGAGATGTTTCTCACTTGACAAACTTCAATAGCTTTGATGACAGGTCAGCCAGGTTTGGCTCTGGTTCCAAAGCTTGGGGAGAGCTGAACGGAGAGGAATGTCTCCTGCTTTTAGCAATTCCTGAGAAACCTGCCAAGGGATTAACTGATGGAGTAACCAAAGGGTGACAATGATTGTAGGTGCCAAAGAAATAGTACAGTGAGGTTATTGGCAGAAACCTCGGCCTCCTCTTTGCTATTGTAAGGTTTGTGATAGATAATATTGTAACCCGGAATATGCTATATGGAACAACCCTGTGCTGCCAGAACTGGGGGAGTGAGGCGACGTAATAAGGAGAGCCCTGTGAAATGTTTTCATTTTTATAACTTTTTTGTTTGGGAATTTTATATTATTTCATTTTATCCACATGCGGGGGTGAGTGGGGTGGGGTTGGCTCCTGTCACCAGTGTGAGCCTGTCCTACACTCAGCTTCCAGTAGCGGCTCCTGTCCCGCAAGGCTGGGCTGACTCCCTGCTCTGAGTGTTTCAACCTGGCACATGGTGTTGCAGCGCTGCTTAGGTTTGGCCCAGCTGCTGCCCCCATCATGATGATGGAGGGGAGACTGGGTCAAACCTGAGTGGTGCTGCAACCCTGCGTGCCAGGTCGCAATACCCAGTGAGGGGAGCTGGGCCAGCCCCGCAGGACAGGAGCTCTGAAGTTACTGCTGGGGGGTGAGTTTTGTTTTATTCCATTTTATGTTTTTTTCATTTTATTTCATGTTATTTCGTATTTGCAATAAACGCAGGGCTCTACTAATAGGTGTTTCCCATCGCTGACCTCTCTGGTTTGCGATTCTGTGATGATCACACCCACTCCTACAAAATCCTCCCATCCCCAGCGTTTATACACTGCTGTCCTCTCACTTGTCCATGGGAGGTTTTCCACTGAGTTCAAATTCATATTCTAAAGATGGGGTAAAACAGGTGTGGTATTGGGAAATGTACTTTAACTTCCCAGACAGGAAGTGTGGGGGAGAAATGTTGCAGAAGCCCCTGTTCTGATTCACAGACACAGTGGGATCTGCATCACTGAATAAAGAGGATCTCTTTCAAATACTTTTGGCCCAGAGTGATCATTGAACATCATCACAGATACCTTTAGTTTTTTTAAATAGCAGGTCATGGAAGTTCAACCCAGCTACTATACTGGCTTCAGACCATTCTCTACTTCCATATTTTATTGTTAAATTCCTCTTAGGCATCTAGAGTTATGTTGACTGAATCTGGTTTCAAGTTGTAAGTTAATAATTACAGGTTTCATCTAACTTGCTGTCCAACTCCAGTTTTTATCCCTGCTTGAGTAGTTTATTGTAATTATTTCAGCCGTCAGGAGGGTCCTGTATTATCTCAGGTCAGCATAATAAGATCATTTCTCAGTCCTCCCAGTATCATGTTATAACCTTTGCATTTTGTATGAAACTCCTATAGGCATAACTTAGCTGCAATGGAAAGAGTACAAGTTATCTTGTATGTAGAAGACGACTGAAACAAGCAAGTAATTGGCAGTCAGATTAGATAGCAATCTCTCACGTACATTAGGATTCCATTAGCCGAGTCAGGGAACAGATGAAAATCCTCCAACACAAAAACATTCCAAGCCTGAAAACCGGTAAGACTGAAATATTAAAGTTTGGTTTGGTGCCAGGTTTAGATAATGGTACAGTGTGGAAGGTGGGTTTTCCCAGTGTGCAGCTCCCCACCACTGGATTACAAAAAAATGAAAGAGAGCAAAGGCAAGTAAATTCAGGTTAAGCAGAAAATGCATGTGTTGGGGCCACTCTCTGACCATAGCACCTTTAACCAGACCACGTCACAAACGATTTAGTGCAGCTCTTACTTTAAAATACCTCTAAGCTGTTTGCTGGTGGCAACAAGCAAGGAGGTGTGCAAACAACACTAAAGATGGTATTTCAGTTTTAACAAGAGGTTTAAACTCTTTCGTATAATGCTACATAAGCTTACAGTCGACAGTCAGTGCTGCTAGAGCGTTTGGGGTCATTGTTGTTTTTGTAATAATTATTTGTAAGGATTTCTTTGCTCCTGGCCTCCTCCTTTCTCTAAATTTCCCATTCTATCCTCAAGGACTCTTTGTTCCTTTGGTCCTTGCAGTTTCCTCTTCCTCTCTGTCTCCTCCCTCCCCCAGCATCCTCAATGTGGTCCCCCTCCAGCCTAGCAGCCTAGAAGCTAGAGCCTAGATCACAGAGCACAGCAGTATGTGCTTAATTTTAAGCAATGAGTATTCCTCTCTCTCTATTCAAAAACCACATAAATGTGTAAATAATGTTAAATAAAAATTTGTTTGCCACTGAAGCAGACCAGACCCTTTCTTTCCTTTCTGATTAGGCCTGGAAAGACTCGGCAGCAGGCAGGCCTCAGCAGCCCAGCCAGCTTTGCGGCGGGGGCAAGGTGCGGTGCTTGCCTTGTGCTGCTGGGCGGCAGCGGCAGGCAGGCAGGGCATGCCTGAGGGTGGGCCACCCCAGGGCTTTCCCACAGCGGCTGCGGCTTGCCTGCCGAACTGCAGGCCCCCGGATCTCCCGAGCGAGCACGCCGCGCAGGCAAGCTGCCCCCCAGCTGCCTGTGCAAATGCCCTGCTCCCCCTCCTGCTCTGCTCACCAAAGTGAAGTGAAAGCTTAAATTAAGTATTTTTGCTGAATTTTGCTGAATGATGATTAAAAAAAGATTTTAAAGAATGAACATTATGATGATCTCTTGATTTAATGGAAAAAAACAAAAAATCAAATCCCCCTCCCCCAAGTCCTATCAGCTTTTCCTCCACGTGGCCTCTTCTAAGTAGCTTCTATCAGTTACATAAAATTGCTTTTGGAGGCAGCTATGCTCCTAGATGTCTGCTAGAAGAGCCCATATTTCCTGAGGAATCTGTCCAGCGAAACAGCTTTGGTTCTCTGTGGGAACAATCCTTTCTTGGTTGGACACTAGACTTGATGGCCTAAAAGGTCTCTTCCATCACTAGTTTCCATGTTCTTCAAATAGGCACATTATCCAGAAATGGGTTGGCGGTGGGATAGATGACTGTGGAACTTTGAATCCTTTTTTATTTAAGAGTCTTTCAGCAGATTTGGGATTGGTTTGGGAAAGGAGAACTTTTTAGTGACTTTTCTAGGATCTGACCTCTGGACAGCTTCTCCATGCAAAAATAGATTAAACGTTGTCATCATTTTATTTTTGAAATGAATGGCCATAGTGTGTATGTGTATTATTCTGTTCTGCCTTCATTGTTGTTCAATCGAAGGCGGCCACTTGGGCTGAGGACTAACGAACTGCCATGGCAACTTGTAATTTACTTAGAGAAGCCTGAAAACATGGAGCATTAATAATCCTGTCATCCTGCTTTATGAAGGCTAGGTGCTCAAGGTCTCGTGCTTCGTCCTGATGGGAGAGCTAGATTCTTGTTGGGTGAAAAGTAAGCGGAACATTTCTATTACTGCTATTATGCTGATGCATGATACTTACTAAATGAAGGCTGGCTAGGAATAGTTGGTGGAAAGCCACATGGAGTTCTCATCCTGGGAATGAGCTTCTACTGTGATCATCATAACACATACTGGTCCAGGGAGCAAATAGCAATAGAACTGCCTGCAGATGTGATGTTTGCTTTACAGACCAGGGAGAACTTAACAATAGCTTCACTTTCTCTGGTTTTCTGAGGCTACGTCTACACTTGTGGTGGCGTATAGAGTACAGACGTTGCACGCCCAGCTAGAACCGGTATGAATAGCAATGTAGACACTGAGGCACAGCTTAGGTGAGTAGGGTAGAGACACTCCAGAACCCTAGGCTATATACCCTGCACCGCTGTCTGCATGCCCAACCAGTGCCTCCCACTTCTCCACTGCTACTTTCAACTGCGTAGATTCTGGCTGCCTCCCAGCTGCCAGAGCCTTTCCCTGCCTCAGTGAAAGACTCCAGCAGCGGGGTTAGGTTCTGGCAGGGGGAAGGCAGTGGAGGAAAGGCTCTAGCAGTGGGGAGCACAAGAGGTAAAACATGGCATCCTGGGGTACAATAAAGGAAATGATGATGCAAGATGATTGTCCCAATAGGCTGTTTCCATCTTTAAATACTATTGTAACCCTTTGGTGCGTGTGTAGGGTTGCCAGGCATCCGGTTTTCAGCTGGAATGCTGGTATAAAAGGGACCCTGGCAGCTCCAGTCAGCCCCCTCCCACAATCCGAACTTCTCATTTCTGGCCCCACCCCAGAGGCCACACCCCCAGCTGGAGCCCTCACCCCAATCCCAGCCCGGAACCACCTCCCACACTCTGAACCCCTTGGCCCCAGCCTGGAGCCCCCTTCTGCACCCTAAGCCCCTCATCTCCAGCCCCACCCCAGAGCCCGCACCCCAAGCTGGAGCCCTCACCTACTCTCGCACCCCTGCCCCGGCCCAGTGAAAATGAGTGAGTGAGCGAGGGTGGGGGAGAGCGAATGACTGAGGGAGTGGGGATGGAGTGAGTGGGGGGTGGGGCCTCAGAAGGGGTGGGGCCTAGGGACAGGACAGGGGTGGGGCAAGGGTGTTTGGCTTTCTGCAATCAGAAAGTTGGCAACCCTATGCATGTGTGTTATGGGGACCCTTTCTGTGCCAGATCCACAAAAGATATAAGTTATTACAGCCCTTAGCTATGTGGCATTAGCTCAAGCTGTAGCAGCTCAGGCTTTTTACCTCTGGAGCTCCCCAGTTCAATGTCACAGGTATGCACCAACTCCCAATGCCCATATCACTTAAACACAAAAAGGAGGAGGAGAGAGACCTAGATAGAAAAAATCCCTGAGCCCATTATGCTAAATGGGTATGCAGTTGGGAGGGGAAATGATGATGGGCAGGACAAAGACTCCTGTGTGTACTGAGAGATGAAGAGAGGAAGTTTGGGGTGAGGAGCTGGAGAAAAAGCAACAGTTTTAAATTGCCCCAAACTGATGCTGATAGGGAAGCCATTCTTCCCAGGCGATAGGTGTGTGAAGAGGCCCAAACACATGGGAAGCCTTAAAAATAGAGAGCGAAGGGGTTAGGAAAAAAATTAACAAACAATGAGCATGTTCAAAATAGCAGAGAAAAGGAAGACAATGGTTTTTGCTCCCTACTATTTTCTCTTAACTTTATACTAGAAATTACTTGTCATGGCGGAAGGGCACATTGCAGACATCTCCTAGAGTTAAAAACAATTGAGTGTAAAATTAGAGTATGGCTCTTTCATAGGAGTAAAGCAATCCAGAATGTGTGTTAGTAATCTATTGGTGAGGAAGGATGGACTTGTAGTTAAGGTATTGTTTTGGGATGTGAGAGGCACCTAGATTCACCTCCTGCCTCTGTCACAGTTTGCCTGTATGACCTTGAGCAAGTAGCTTAATCTCCATGTGCTTTAGTTCCCTATATGTAAAATGGAACTACTAATAATGATCTCTTTCACCCACCCTTTGTCTTGCCTTGTCTATTGAGATTGCAAGCTCTTCATGGCACCGAATGTCTCTTATTATGGGAGCACATAGCATAATAGGGTCCCTATCTTCACTGAGGCCTCTAGGCACTACCATAATGTAAATAATAGTAACATTAGTGCACTTCCTAGATGATTGAAGACCCATACATTGCACCTGAGGCATGCAACAAAAGATTTACTAGTGCACACCCTGGAGTGGCTGATTGCGGCATTATTCCATTTCAGTAGACTCTCACAAACCCCACTTCTGCCAGAGGCTCAAGCATTGATGTTAAATACAGAGTACAAGATTCAGTTGAACCAGGCTTTTGCCTTCGATGGCTTTTCCAAAATTGCAAGCTTCTCCCCCTGACCTATTCTTCATATCCCTTTCATGTTCAGGGCAATCACAGGCATGGGGATTCTTCAACTTTCAGGCATTCTGACAAAAGCAAAGGACTCACAAAATGGCTGGAGGAGAAGGTGGCCCAGCTGCTGCTTCCCTTATAAGCTTTAGTCCAGTGGTCAGGGCACTTACCTGGGATGTGGGAGACCTAGGACCAAGTCCCCATTCCACCTGGTATGGAGAAGGGATTTGAACTTGGGTCTCCCACACTGTAGGATGGTGCACTGAGAGGTGGGATGTTTTGCTATGGGGCTTTCTCAATCTCTTCTCTTGAAGCTGTTCCACTTTTTATAAATAATTAAATACTCATTGGAGCGGGGACTTTAATTTGAGTCGCCCGTAACCTGAAGAGAGTGCCCTAACTACCAGGTGATAGAATCATTCTCACTGTCTTTCCCTGGCCCAATGACAGGTTACTGTCATGAATCACTATGACTTGCCACTATGAATAACAATGCATATTTCAAACACACACACACACACAAACAGAACTCCCGCATTGTTCAGTAAATATTTCCAGTTTTTGATTTTCTATTTTTCATCTAAAAAATCAGAAAATTTCGTAGGAAACAAAAATCTTCCATTAAAATGTTTATTTCCTTCGAAAAGCCATTTTTCATTGGGGAAAAAAGTTGATGGCAATTTTTGTCCAGCTCTATCATTAATGTTAACCTGTGTCCTGACCAAGTTCTATATCTGAACAATTACATTCTGCCTATTTAAACTTACTCTGTAAGATTTAGTATTTTTCAGTTTGTGATAGAAAAACATGGAGTACCCACCTGAAGAGGAGGTGAGCTCTAGCCTGTGATCATTCCAACCCCCTGTCTGAAATTATGTCACACTCTGTGTGTACATTGGTGTTCCAACCCAGAGGTGTACCACTTTTGTGGTGGGAGGAGACAATTCTATATCTAATTTCTTTAAAGACCTCAAAGATGGACCCAAGCCCCTTCAAACACTGCAAAAATTTGGAGCTGGAGCTGGTATTAGTGGTTCAGTCCAAGCTCTGTAATATTGATCCAAAATTATTTTTCTCTATGGCTTCCGAGTTCACAGACTGACTAAACATAGTGTAATGGTACCTAGTATCACCACACAGGGGGTCTGTCTGTATGTCCTGGCCTGGTCTAAGCAAATCATGGAATGGACTGGTAATTATATAACAGCTCCCACACAGCACAATCAGGAGGTAAACAGAAAAACAGTACAAATTACCAAAGCACCCTAAAAGGAGAGGTAATCATGCCTATACTAATATTCTAGTTACAGTAGAACAAAAAATCCCACCTGTCTTTATTTCTACCACTAGTATGTCCATCTGCCTTTTCATTCATGCCAGTGATGACTGTGAACTGTGCCAGGTCTGAGCTGGCAGCAGTGTGAACCCTGGCAAACGGCAAAACACTCTTGCAAGACGACTCCCGAGTATTCTCTTACAGATTCCAGGAAGTACTGCGCTAGGTCCAACTGCAGTGAAACCCCAACCAACTTCCAAGCTATTGTTAAACAAAGATCTTTATTGGGAAGAAGATGGGGGCGGGGGGGGGGGGCGGGAATCAATGTAATGTCAGTAAAAGATCTCAAGTGCCCAGTTGGTGGTGGGGGAAGGAGGGATAGCACATGGCAAGGGGAGGAGGATGTTATGTGAAAGAATTATGGAAGAGTCTGACTATAATATGGAAGGAGACAAAAAGCCACTGAAGGGATTCAACGGGGGGATGAGACAAAGTACCTACATCAGTCTGATTTTAACCGGCGTCCCAATGGGGATTAACTATGAATGAATCGGCATTAAAGGAGGCTGGTATGTGGTTGCCCTTAAGTACTTCTGTTGAATTCCAAGTATGATTTCTTAGCTCAGCAGTTGTGACTGTGGCGAGTGGTTAATGTACAAAGAATCTACCCTTTGGAAAGCCTGTATTCTTCACAAGATAATGACAACAGGAGGAGGAGTAATGTTTGGTCAATCAGTTACTTCCTAGCAGACTGAACCCTCTGCAGTTTTATTTTGCTGTGCGGAAGCATTTAATGTGGCAGTGCACATTTATATGAATAATAAGCTACAGTGAAGCTAAGTGATGGCAGGGGAGCTGGGATAACGAGCCGAAGAACGTGTGTAGAAATCATAAAATGTAACCAAATTACTAGTTCAAACAGTGGCGGAGGGGAGCTTCTAACTTGTCTAATTGCAAGAAGCATTTTTCATACAGATCATTCTGCTTTGGATGAAATGGGCCCTTTGAACTCCGTCTTTCTTCCTTCAGCCACATCTTCCTTTCTTTCCCTCCCCCAAGGCAATGATTTTTATCTCTGGGTCTCTGTTTCTTTTCATTAAAGGGTTTCAGGACCTTTTTCTTGAGGTGACACCATTACCTGCTCCACCTCCAAGGCAGAGCTCAGCTGCCTCAAAGCACTTATTTGTCTTAATCTATATTAGACGCACTCTCATTCTGTACCGGTAATAATGAGCTACTGTGTTTAGGCCAGCTAGACCTGACCTGTTCAGATGCTTCTGTACATAAGACTCAAATCAAACTAACAGTGAGGAGGAAAACCCCTTCAAATGGAGGCTTCAGATACCATCAATGCTCACTACATTTCTGCCCTCCCTTAGACATTGTTTAGCCAAGCTATTCATGTTCAGCTCCTTTAATCTTTCCTCATAAATCAACTTGTCCAGCTTCTTAATTGTCTCTTTGTTGCTCTTCTCTGAATCCACTGCCATTTATCTCTATCTTTTAACCAATACACTAAACAGGCTTGCGATTTACTTTCCCTGAGGCTAGCAAGGCTTTGCCATTCCTGGGCCTTATCTTAGCAACAGCAGGGATTCTCACATTGCACAGTGCCACTCGCAGGTATCTGGGCTGCACTGCACTGTCCCTCCAATTGTGGTACAGTTGCAGATTTTCTGCTGATCGGGATTTCAATTAACTACTGTCAGGCAGGGGAATCCTCTCAGGTGGGTCACAGAACAAAAGCATTTAAAAAAAACACCATATCACAGAAGGACGCTGCTAGTTTTCCTTCTTGCTAGTTTTCTACTCACGTCATCCATTACTCAGGACTGGAGACTTGAATACAACTGATACTGCATGGTGTGAGCTATGATGCATGCTATGTTAAATCTCTCTAGAGGTTCTTTAACAAAATTCCTAACTCAGCTACCGGGGACCATCCCTTTCTTTATAACCCATCTGAACAGTTGCTTTGCAGGAGCAAAGGTCCTGGAAGCTAGCTAATTCAAGAGAACAGTCCCAAGGAGTAAGAGGTCACTATGTGAGTGGATTGAAGTCATCACCAAAGCCTCAGTTGGCAGATGAGGACTGGTGTACAGCTCCCCCTGGAGTCCATCAGCACTGCTTCCTGGTTGGCATAGGTAGCCATTTGAGAGCAACATGAAATACCTTTGTCCAGAGGCCAAGTGTCACAGTGCTCAGGGTCCAAACCTGTGCAGGGAACAAGTGTGACAGAACATTTTGCAGATGTGACTGTCTCTAACAATATGTCTGTACAGTGTCTTGCGTAATGGAGCCCCATTATCAGCTCTTGGACACTATGGTAATAATCATAGTAATTTTCCAGGCCTTATTTTCAAAACCGGCATCTTAACTGAAGGCCTCTAATTTCTATTTTAGATGCACAAACTGGCATTTAAATTAGGCTTTAGGCACATAGGATTAATTTGATCACCCAAATGCTGTGATGCCCTAATTTAGGTGCCAATATTTGGAGTTGAGACTCACTTTTTTTTTCTTTTCTTTTGTCCTGGGATTCTAGGAAACACTAAGGACCATGTGTTAAGATGCTCACATCTTACATACCCCTTATTTTTATGCTAGTTCACTAGGCTATGAATCCTCGATCTTCCAATATATTTCATTTCCTAATTTGCTGTGTAATTTTCACGTTCTGTGGAAAAAGATGTATTACTGTGGTTGTCGCCTTGATGGATAAATGCTAACATTAAATTCTTTCCTTACTTGTGTATTTTTTTAAAAATCCCAAACTCTACAGTATTTAGCCCAGAATTACACAGTAGTGATCACAAATTTCTTAAAATGCCAGACATTGATCAAAGGGTCCAGCTTCTGTTGCAGTAAGGCTCTGCCTGATTTCCCATACAGAAGAAAGGCAAACATTCTCCCTTGTGTGATTAACCATTATTAAAACCTTCTGTGCATGTCTCATGTGTCCGGGAAGAATGGGGGTAGAGAACCGCACAGCTCTATTGCTCCTTTCTGTCAAATGGAGTCAGCTACCCAGTGAACTGGGGCAGGAATTTGTGTAATGTAAATTTCCTGTCAGCGCAAAACGTTTTCCTGTCTGTTATGGTGCTAACAACAAATTGATTCCCCTTTCCTCCTCCTCCTCCTCCTGCTTCATCCCCTAACCACACTTAATTAGAAATGAAAGTGCATCTGACAGCAAAGCAGGGGAGACCATGAAGGTACAGATCTGTGTTTGTATTCTCAGTTTTTCCTTTGGTTCCCATCTAATACAGTCCTGGTCAGGGGTGGCTCTAGACATTTCGCCGCCCCAAGCAGGGCGGCATGCCACGGGGGGCGCTCTGCCGGTTGCCGGAGAGCGGCAGGCGGCTCCGGTGGGCCTCCCGCAGGCACGCCTGTGGGAAGTCCACCGGAGCCGCGGGACCAGCGGACCCTCCGCAGGCATGCCTGCGGGAGGTCCACCAGAGCCGCCTGCCGCCCTCCCGGTGACCAGCAGAGCACCCCCCGCGGCATGCCGCCCCAAGCACGCGCTTGGCGTGCTGGGGCCTGGAGCCTCCCCTGGTCCTGGTGGTGATTCTCTGCTAGCAGCACATACAAATGTTCACATTTAATTTGCAGATGCTGATGCTTGCTTCTAATAACAAGACAAGCAGCCGCTTTAAAGAGCCCAGTGACGTACTGACCTATCTTCTGTTTCCAGCTGGCCAGGAAGCTGAGCCCCAGTCTACAAAATGGTGACTTGATCATGGCTGAGCCATGTGACCTCCAAACTGGATTGCTGGAAGTCACTGTATTTAAGAATGAGCACAAAGACCATAGCAAGGCTCTCACTGGCCCAGATTGCAGTAATTTGCTTACTTGCCAGTGCTACTCACTGAGACCACCTCACCCCAGTATTCCTTGTCCTGAACTGGCTTCCCATAGCAAACAGGGTCGAATTCAAGGTCTTGAGCCTTGTCATTAAGGGCATACATGCCATTGGTCTAAGCTACCTAACAGAATCTACTTTTCTGCACTACAGATAATACAGATAAATTACCTTATCACTTGTGGGCCAACACTTTTCACAAAACAATCAGTCTGTATCAGACCTCTCAGTGCTCATCCTCAAAGAAAACCTGCACAATACTCTCAAAGATAAGCATGGGAGCTTAAATTCATAACTCTGTTAGATACTATACACCATGGACTTAAAAGAGACACTGGTTTTATGTCTCATTAAATAATCTGTAACCCACTAACCCTTTCTTTAACAGAGGTGTTTATTGCCCACTTCATCTTGAACGGTCTCTTGTGATGTGTTAACTCCTTATGCTTAACAATCTTTCAATTTATATTTATCTGTGAGACACTGATTACCTTTCCCAGACCTGAAGAACTCTATGTAGATTGAGAGTGTCTCTTTCAACACCAGAAGTTGGCCCAATAGAAGATATTACCTCACCCACCTTGTCTCTCACATACAAATAAATAATAGTACTAATATTCTGTTTTAGTGTTTTCTACTGTAACTGTCACTGTTGTATCTAAGTGCTTCCCAATCTAAATTGTGAGTGCCCAAGAACTTAATGGAGTCTTGGGGAAGGAGGCTTTGCTCAGGTGATAGTTATTTACTCATCAACATGATCCTTGCAGTTATAGTAGAACTCTTTTGTCTAAGAAGAGGGTCTTGCAAAAAGCCCTAAAGGTGGTCCAGCTCTTGATCTTTTCTGGAAGTTCCTTCCACTGCTGAACCACCTTGACAGAATGCTTAGTCTCTAGATGGATATCAAATGCTTTGTCCTGGCTTTGTGAGCTGCATTTTCCTGGAGAAGTACAGCTGTCTGGTGGATCATGGATGGCAATGTGGTCACTGATGTAGCTGGAGCTGACTCATTAATGGTTTTGAAGATCAGGACCAAGGCTTTGAACTGACATGGGTGGGAGTAAGTGGAGGGAAGGGAGCACTGGGCTGGTGTACTTATGGTGGTCTGTACCATTGAGGACTAGCGCAGTTGTAACTAGGTGCATTATTAGATATTCTCCAATCCTCTGGTATACTAGGTGATTTTAATAAGAGGCTACATATTTTTGTTAGCAGTCCAGCAGTCTATCTAGTGCCTAAATACCTTTACAAATCTGGCTCTTAATTCCTAAGGGTCTGTCTACACTGCACGTAGACACCGGTGGCTGGCCTGTGCCAGCTGACTTGGGGTTTGGGGGCTCAGGGGCTGTTTAATTGCAGTGCAGATGTTTGGTCTCAGGCTGCAGCCTGAGCTCTGGGACCCTCCCACCTTGCAGGGTCCTAGAGCCCAGAAACCAGCCCAAGCCCAAATATCTAACTCACAGTTAAACAGCTCCTTAGCCTGAGCCCTGCGAGCTCGAGTCAGACTCGGGCATCTGATTGCAGTGTTGACATACCCTCAGTGTCTTCAGAACTCTTGAATATTTACCATCCAGTCCTGGTGACTTGTTTCTCTTTTAATTTACCAGTTTGTTTCAGATCCTCTTCTTTAACAGTTTAATCTTTGAGAGTACAGTAGAACTTCAGTGAGGTTGTTCATAAGTCTGAAATATTTGTATCTCTGAACAAAATGTTATGGATCTTCTTTCAAAAGTTTACAGCTGAACATTGACTTAATACAGCTTTGAAACTTTACTATGCAGAAGAAAAATGCTGCTTTTAACCATCTTAATTTAAATGAAATAAGCACAGAAACAGTTTCCTTACCTTGTCAAATCTTTTCTTTAAACTTTCCCTCCATTTTTTTAGTAGTTTATGTTTAACACGGCACTGTATTGTATTTGCTTTTTCCCCGTCTCTGCTGCCTGATTGCGTACTTCCGGTTCCAAATGTGTGTGGTTGACCGGTCAGTTCGTAATTCTGGTGTCTGTAACTCTGAGGTTCTACTGTACCTCTTCTTTATTACTTGAAAAGAGTAAGTCTGGGGTATGTATTTATGCTGAATACTGGCCCTGAGAAATAATTTAGCTCCTCTATTATCCTTCTTAAGCATTTTCTTCATACCCTGGTTGTCCAGCTGATTGATCAGTTCTCTTGCAAACTTCCTGATTCTGATATACTTCAAGAATGTTGTATTATTGTTACCTGATCCTGTTTTGATATCTCACAACGATAGATTTCCTTCTGGGATTTCCATTGCTGCCTGCTTTCAGCTGGGTAACAAAGATCCACAAAGATGATCTTTTTCATGGTGATTCAGATTTTTGGTCCTCTTCAAAAACAGGAAGTGAAGAGACACATAACAATGGAATGTTGCTTCTTCCCTTCTGCTCTCTGTGCCTCAGGCATGCCTACACTGCGAGAGAAGGTGTGATGCAGGCATACTATATTAGCTTTAATCTAGCTAGCATGGGTAACAATAGTGGCAGCGCGGCCTTCCGACTGGGCTAGCAAACAGAGTGGTCCCTGGCAGGCTTATACTCCATGTCCACGCGGAAGCCTGTGCTGCCACATCTACATTACTGTTGTTACCCATGCTAGCTATTGTAAAGCTAGAATGGGTATGTCTACCGATGCTAAATTAACACCTTTGATTGCAGCACAGACAGATCCTAAAACAAAAACTTACCCACATATTTTGACCATAAAGGGTTTGTTTCACATTTTGGGGGAGAGCACTGGAAGGGTCTTATTTTTTCAAACCAAATCACCTACTGCTAGTATATGTTCCCTACCTGGACACCTGTGCATGTAAAAGAGTATCAAAAAGTAAAAAACAGAGAGAGAGCGAGAGCGCTATGTAGTTAATTATTTCTGCCATTTATCTGCCTTCTAAAATAATGCACAACAAAAATGAAAGTAACATTTTTAATTTTATTTGGATACAGGAAAAGCCTCTTCTACATTTAGGGAGTTGAAAGGACTTTGAATCCCTTCGAATGGCATTTCCTTTTCCGCAGCGGTGATAAGAACAACCCTTCACATTCTTCTCTTTCTAAATGAGACTTTGCTGACACAAAAGAGGGGATTTGGGGTTAAGACGTGTCACTGCACTGAAAACATGATAGTGTTCAACAAAACTCTTTGTGAATAGCAACTAGTCAGAGAGAGAGGAGGCACAGGGCAATATTTACATATCGTTCTGCTGCAGCTTTGCATTATGCACAGCAGTTCTGTGACACACAGTAAGACCGAGAAACTCTTTTAACTTTAATAGGGTAGATCGGGGTTCTCAAACTGGGGGGTCGGGACCCCTCGGGGTCACGAGGTTATGATACGGGGGGGTCACGAGCTGTAAGCCTCCACCCCAAACCCTGCTTTGCATCCAGCATTTATAATGGTGTAAATGTGTTTTTATTTATAAGGCGGGGGTCGCACTCAAAGGTTTGCAATATGAAAGGGGTCGCCGGTACAAAAGTTTGAGAACTGCTAGGGTAGAGCCTCTGCTGCAGGCAGCTTCCGGCTGGACACAGCACTGCGGGAGGCTGTCAGAGCACTGCCCCATCCCTAGTCTTGTGCCAGCTGGCTGAAATCCCCTATCTGCCATCTGCCAGCTGGGTTCTGCTGCAGCACGTTGCTGTGTGGCCACTCCCTGTGCCCTGACAAGCCCTCTGTGCCGGGTGTTGTGGGGAGGAAGGTACAGGAGCCAGTTTTGCTGTTCGATGCAGGATGGGGATCTTCCTCGTGCTAAGGGTGAAGTTTCTGCTCCCTTTGTGTCTAGCGGGCAGCACAAAGGAAGGGTATTGGGGCAGAGAATGCCACAGTATGTCTAGAGGGCATATACGACTCGCTATTGTAGGAGGCCTGGATTCTTCAGACATGTGCTGTACACATAGCCACTGATGCTGTCCTTGAGACAGAGAGGGACAGATTTTCTACTCTGGCCTACTCCATTTGTGCCGCCCAGGGGACACAAAGGAAGTGGAAACTTCCTGCAGGTCCCCTCTGAGTAGGGTTCTGCTGATTATCCATGTCTGCGTTGAGAGCCGGTTTACTTGTGAGCAGATATGTCAGAGAGGAGAATCAATCCGGTGCTTGATTTTGTTTGTTTGTTTCAGAAGTGTCTCTTATTTCAGGGCAAACATCCCAAAAGAAAGGGGCCCCCCAGTGTCCAGGGTTCTAACGTGTTTAGAAAGGTTTTCCTGATACTGAGCGAAAACCTTTCTAACAGCGAGACCTACGATACTGTGGAACTGTCCCCAAGGGAAAATTGGGATGGGGTCAAGACACTTACTGGAGAATGTGTGGTGGGTGACAGTCTGATGCTGGCCGGGGGATGGACCAGAAAGCCTATCTCACAGAGCTGGAAGGGACCCTGAAAAGTCATCAAGTCCAGCCCCCCTGCCTTCACTAGCAGGACCAAGTACTGGTTTTGCCCCAGATCCCTAAGTGGCCTCCTCAAAGATTAAACTCACAACCCTGAGTTTAGCAGGCCAATGCTCAAACCAGTGAGCTATCCCTCCCCAACTCAAGATAGTGAGAGAATGAAGGAAAAGTACAGTACAGAACCAGCGGGATCGGGCTAGCTCTGAAACTGTTTTCATATTTTCCCACTGATTCCCTCTCTTCTTGCTTTTGTTGCTATAAGGACATCAGGGGAAAACCTACCCGTGCCAGCTGTTCATTGAATGGGAAGCGATGACACAGCAGTTCAAAGTGTTCTTTAATATCCTCCTCCCGTGCTTCCCCCTCTGCATGGAGCAGCAGCTGCTCTGAGCCATCCCTTATCTAGTCCCTTCAGATGTGGAGGAGTAGTTGTTTCTGATATTAATTACTTGTCTGATGATTTCTTGGCCTACGTGGAGGCTCTGGGGAACAAGCAGCACAGTGCAAAGTTGAATGCTCTGCAAAGCTCCTGGGGCCAGATTTTCAAAGGTATTTAGGCACCTGTAGGTACAAATAGGTGCTCACTTGAATTTTTCAAAAACACCTAAGTAGGTTAGACACCTAAGTCCCATAGATTTTAGTGATGGGAGTTCAGTATCTATTCTACTTAGGTGCTTTTGAAAATCCAGCTCAGCACCTTTCTGCGTCTTTAGGCAGCTAACTACCTCTGAAAATCAGTCCCTTGGTCACTGGGGGCTATATTTTGAATCCTGGAAGGATCGCTGCTTGCGTCTCTCTCTCTCTCTCTCTCTAATGTAGCAAAGTGACGACTCACCAGCGCGGCACTGCCTGTTGTTCGTCTGGGAATTAGCTCTTTTCCAGCCTCAGAGTGCCCTCTGCTAGCTGGTGTCTTGCCTGCCTCAGGCCCCCGTGTCCCTCCCGGTGCCCCTTACCCTGGGGTTCTCTCCACTGCAGTACCCCCACATGCTGGGTCTCCCCTCCCCAGGGAACTCCCAACCCTCTATTCCCATCTTGCCTCAGTGGCTACTGCCAGTCGTCATCTAGCCCCCTCTCACAGGGACAAACTGCAGTCTGTCATGGCCACTCATCATTGCAAGGAGGTTGGACCAGCTGCCTCTGCCTGACCCCGGGCTATACCTCTTTAGCCCCAATACCTGCCTTGGGTCTTTAACAAGGCCTGCAGCCTGGGAAGTGGCCAGGCTGGAGCTCCCCAGCTCCTCTTGCCTTTCCCCAGCCCTGCTCTGCTCAGCTTCAGGTAGCCTGTTCTCCCAGGCAGCTAGGTCCTTCTGCCTGCAAGGCTGGAGAGAGACTGCTCTGTCTCCTGGCCCCACAGCCCTTTTTTCCAGGCCAGCTGTGGCCTGATTAAGCCAGCCACACCTGGGGCCAACTACCTTGCCAGCCTCCTTCATCTGCTCTTAATCCCTTTTACCTTAGAGTGGGGCAGCAACCCACTACAATATACATACACGCATCTATCTATCTATCTATCTATCTATCTATCTATCTATCCACACACTCACTAATTGGGATACAACCACCCACATTTTAGTGCTGTTCATCTTTTCTGACATGCTTCACAGCACTCTGAATGGCAGTGAAAGGAGAGCAGTGTTTGGGTTCACAGCACTGAAGGAAGCCTTTTTGTACAGATTGGACATAATTCTGCTTTGTGTGCAACTCCCATTGACTTCAGTGGTAGCAGGGCTCACTAAAGGAAGAATATTGAGTCTTTTGATGATGTTCTAGGAAGAGAAGCAGTCAGAGGAAAAGCAGACAGGTTATCACCCTATTTCAGATTCATTCATTGGTACATTTTCCATGCTGCCTTCCATTCTCTTCTTGGCTTTCTCATTTCGCCTTGACCAAATTCTGCGCCAAGTTCAACCATGGTGTAGGCGAGCGCAGTTTCCATTGACCATCCATCTATCCTGAGGTTGTATTGTAACTGCGACTAGTGGGTTAAACCACTACTGAGTGGTTCCAAACAGAGCAAAAAAACATTCTGATCAGAGACCCAACCTGTTTTGCAGGAGTCCAGGTGAAACTCTATGTGAAGTAATTATTTCTTTTGTTGCTATAGGTATATGTGACCCTAAGCACCACTGTATTCACAACCTACACATTCTTGTAATAGTCTTTGGACAAAATATACCTTGTGAGTTATCATTTGAAAAATGAATAACTCACTGATCATTAATATTCTTGCATGATGTATTAAGTGTTCTGGATATATGCTGGGATTATGACTAAAATGTGTTTAAACCAGGCATGTTGTGGGAGTTAGTAAACAGGACTGCCCTAGACAAAGAAATGTGTTTGCTTCTCTGACCAGCTTGATCATCTGGCAGAGACAATGAAGATATATTTACGTATCAGGTAAACAAGGCTATCCAACTAACAAGTCGGGGAGGAGACAGTGTGGTGTCTATGCCCCAGCAGGAGAAAGAAGTTTGGTCTGGCTTTTCCTTTTCAAGGAGTATATTGCAAAGGTTTACTGGTCTATAAAGAGAGAAGGGCTGAACCTCAAGTGATAAGCTGTTGAATCAACTGATGGTATGCAACATTACTATATTATAAAAGTGTATAGAGTGAGGTCTTTTCTGAAAGCTAATGATACACTGGTGATTAATTTCATTTGTGAAATGTGTATATTAACATTATATGAGGAAATATGGATACTTAATGATATTGTGCTTTAAAGTCTGTGGCAGTATGGGGTGAGACAGATTCCTTTCCAGAGAGGAGAAACGGCAGCTATCTACCTGTCTCCAATGAAATTAAGCAAGGTGTGACCCGAAAAAACAGAAGTCCCATTTACATAGAAATCAGCCTGGGGATGGGAAGCCCACAGGAAGGGAAGAACGGCATGAGGTCATCCTGCCTCTTGAACCAAAGTATTGAACTTTGGAAGATGCTGTATAAACAAGAAGAGAAGCCATCTTTGGCATCCATCCCTAGACAGATGCCAGGGAATAGAGCTCTTGCAAGATGAAAAAGATGGGTCCTTCACCCAAAGGGGTAGTTTTGAAGTCTCTGGAAACTGAATATAAGTGAGAAACTTGCTTAGGCAAAAATCTTTCACCTAGGAAGAAAAGGGACACCAGCACCTTGTACTTCTGTGGAAGGGCCTGACTGAAGGAAAGTCAGCTGTGGCAGGAAAGAAGAAAGAGTGGTGAGAGAAACTGTCTTGAACAAAGCCTGTGCTTTGCTAGATTAATTTTTAGACTTCTAGATGTGTATTTCCCCTTTTCTTTGCTTGCAAGCCTGTCTAATCTTGTTTTACTTGGCATCACTTAACCTAGATCCTGTTGTTAATAAATTTGCTTTATTTTTACTGTTAAACTAACTCAATGCTGTGTTTGAAGGGAAGGGTGTATTTATCCCAGTTAAGTTAATAGACTATAATCTGCTTTTGTCTCTTTCAAGGAGCCATAAATCTTAACCTTTTGCTGAACTGTCCAGGAGAGGGCTGGGCACATCAGGGCACATGGCTTTGGGGAAATTCGGGACTGGCAGTGAGTTGGGGTCACCTTGCTGGAAGCTAGAGTGGGGCTGTGGGGTTGTAGACAAGCTGCTGAGTCAGAGCTGCTGAAACGTGGCCTCTTAAACATGGGTTGTTCTTTTCTGTTTCTCTCCCAAACTGTGCGGGGGTCCCTTTGTGGATTCCAACTAGATTTTAACAATTACTGCTTTTGGAATGCCTCTGCCTCATGCCTTTTAGAGTCATTGACGCTCTTGCGTGGTCCTGGAACATGGAAGGATATTTTACTTATGGCAAGAGCAGAGAGGTGAAAGTTAGACCCAGTGCCTCAAGTGTTCATATAGTACTGTAAAGGGGGCAGTAGAAATACCCAAATATATGGATGGATGGTAACTGGATAAGTGACATCCACCATCTTGGCTGAGAAGCCAGTAATTGAATCAGGGCCACAGGTGGGGCTAAAGCTCTCTACCTACTGCTGTAACAGATTCACATGTAGAAGTGGTTGGAAGTTTTCCAAATGAAAGTTTTTCCCTAGAAAATGCTGATTCTATGGAATGTATTGAAACTTCCAGCAGAAACCAGGCAGAGCCAGCAACCTGGAAGTCCTGAGAGCCGCCGCTTGGGGTGTCGAGAACCCTGACATGAACTGGCATTTCTGGGGCAGCCTGGCTCCCGGCTGCTTGGCTGAGAGCCTGGAAGCAGGGCTGCTGGGTCTGCAGGCAGCTCAGGGAGCCTCATCAGTTTTGTTTAGAAAAGGCAAAACAAAATGTTTTGGGTTTTTTCTCTGAATGAAATATTAGAATCCCCATTCCATGGAACAGTTTGAAATGGCCAATGTGGGACAATTGCTTTTTGGACTTTCTTGTGGAACGGGAATTCCAGGTTCTGATCATCTCTAGTCATATCCTCCATGGATGGGACACAGCTGGTAACCTGTAACACATGCATCACGCTAGGTTACACATGCAGCAGCCGGCTTAATAAATAGGGCAGACCAGCAAGACCACACCATACCAGAGTGCTTCATGTTCTGTTCAAAATCTTTCCCCTGATCTACAAACCTTTAAATGAGCAGAGGCACAGCTGTCTCAGTGACCATCTCTCACTGTATCTGGCATGGCAGACGCAGTCATCAGGGAAATTTTGGCTGGTGGAACCCAAGTGCACTTCATAGAGACCAAGGCAAGTGTTTTCTTGGTTGAAAAGCCCACAGCTATGCAACTTGCTTCTTATCAGGTGTAGCCCAAGTTGCGTCCCCTTAAGGGTACAGTACAAAATTCATCTCTGTGTGGAAATGTTTCCCTAACAGTTGGGCTGGGTGGCCCCTCTGCTGGCTGACCATGCAAGCGAGAGGTTCTGAGGCTGGAAGAGATCTGTGCTCCCTTTGTAGATCATAGAATCATAGATGATTAGGGTTGGAAGAGACCTCAGGAGGTTTTATAGTCCAACTCCCTGCTCAAAGCAGGACCAACACCAACTAAATCATCCCAGCCAGGGCTTTGTCAAGCCGGGCCTTAAAAACCTCCATTATTTGAAGAAACTAGGAATGTGGTATAGGATTGTAAAACTGGACAGTGCATTGTGGGAATTTTTGAAATGGCCAATTTGAGATTCCACCACCTCTCTAGGTAACCCATTCCAGATACACCTTGTGTCTGAAAATGTCTAGCACTTGGACGCTCTTTACATACAATCTGCCTTTTCAGCTGAGAGGAGATGGCATGGTAAACTGATGGTACATATTTTGTAGGCTGGAAATGAGACTGGTGTATAACCCTCAAGTGCCCCATTCTGTAATTCTTAACTCCTAAAGAGGATGTGAGAGGACACATGGTGAAAACACACCTGCATTCTTCTTGTGCTATGTGTGACATTGTAGGACAGCCTTTTTCTTCAATGGGTCAATGAGTAGGGTGGGGATAGGCTTACAAATACTGTGTGTGTGTGTGTGTGTGTGTGTGTTCTGCAGAGCATCTACTCCCAGCACCTCTGTAGTTGTGATACTGCCAAGTAGCCTCAGCAGAGGTGGATGATGGACAGTTGAGTTAATTATTTATTACTTAGATTATGGTAGCGTGTAAGAACCCTAACCAGGGTTCAGGGCCCCATTGTGTTAGGCAGTGGCCATACAAGAGACAAAGATGACAGTCCCTTCTGCAGAGAACTTTCAATGTGCAAATGGAAAAATGGAGATCTGGAAAAAAGCCTCTTTAAACCAGTACACAAGTCACTGTGGAGCCCAGTGGAAACTGTGCCCCTAAAATAGGTCATTGGTTTTAGTCTTACAATGCTTTAAAGAAAAGAAGGCTGTGGGCTGATATCTGTCATCATTAGGACTGGCACCTGGAAACCAAGCTGTGCAAATCTGATAGCATTTTGTACGTGCCCCATACACCAATATTTATTTTGAACCCAGGTGTTTGGGTTGCACTTAATTAAAAAAAAATAACACTTGCCTGTAACTAATTCTAGTTTAGTTTGATTCCTGTGACTTGATTTAAAGGTACCTAGGGCAGGGGTGGTTTAGGGGCCTGAAAAGCTCGTGCTCTTTGAAAATATCAGAACAAGACCATGCAGCTAATTGGAATTGTTGCAGTTCCCAGAGACTGGCTAAGAATAAGCCTGAGAAGAATCTCTTTCCAGGGACAGGAGCAGGGGAACTGTTGTAGCAGAGCAGACTAGATGTCCATGCAGTCTAGTGTTCTGCCTTGAACAGGATCTACTGTAGGATGG